>NC_133324.1:221644286-221954882 GCF_042186555.1 Aquarana catesbeiana
CTAAGTGGAGGCAATGCCAACTTTATTATCAAACCCACTCTTCCATATAGGAAAGGTTCTGGTTCTCTTATTTACCTACTGCAATATCCTGTTTGGGGAAGGCTATTTCTCCACCCCCCACCCCAAGAAAAGAGGGGTACGCTTATTACAGTGTACAAGGAAAAAAGCAAATGTCCACTTCCTACTGACCTTAAGTTCCAACATGATAATCTCAGATATGAACCAGAAGGGAAAGAAGAATACATTGAAATATAAAGCCATCTGGAGGGGAACACTTGACATTACTTCATGGCCTATAGGAATACACAAAATTTAAGAAATGTAATAAAAAGAGTTTGTTGTCAGATATTGTATTTCCCTATGACCCTTTTCATTTAAAAGGTAAGTCTGCTTTTATAAAAAAAATTTAAACCAAAAAAAAAATACCATGTTTATGTTCTCATGGACCTGTGTGCGCTCTAGGCATTCCTATATACTGTAGAATAGTGGTCTGCCAGGTGCATGCACTTTTTGGATTTTTGGATGGAGACAAACAGTATCCACAGGCCTATTACATGTTTGAGTTTCCTTGGGCCACCAACATTCAACAGCTTGTAAACAATTCCAGGCCAGGCCTATACTTACTGTGTGCTGGTAAGGCTTTCCTCCCCAGCCTTATGCTGTGTACACACCACCGGACTTTTCGTGGGACTGAACTCCGAAGGACTTTTCGACGGAGTTCCAGCGAAACGGACTTGCCTACACATGATCACACCAAAGTCCGATCGTTTTGAACGTGATGACGTACAACCGGACTAGAATAAGGAATTTCATAGCCAGTAGCCATGTTCTAAACATGTTCTATTTCTAAAGTCCAACAGGTTTTTCGACAGAAAAGGTCCGATGAAGCCCACACATGATTAAATTGTCCGACGGATTTGTTCCGTCGAACCAGTTCGGTCGTGTGTACACAGCATTAGGGGGAGATTTACTAAAACTTGTGTGCGCAGAATCGGAAGGAGCTGTGCATAGTAACCAATCAGCTTCTAGGTTCACTGTCAAAGCTTAACCCCTTCTCGCCTAAGGGTAAAACAAATGTTAATGCCTAAGCACAATTTTGCAACTTTGACTACTTTGACTTGTGTTAGTCAATCTGTACATATCATCATAACTATTTTGTGTATCCAGGTGGAATATGAATTGTTTTTTTTTTTTAGGCCAAATTGGACTTCCTTTTGGTGCTAAATGGTGAGTGCTTTGCATTTTGTTTATCCTGCCTAAAACACACTGATACTAATTTTTAAAAATGTTTATTTTTTAATTCTACCCAAAATATGCTGACCATAACCTTTGACCTTGACCATAACACTGGCAAACCTTGATCTTGTTATTTTTTTCTTAATTTGTATTCTTTCTTTTTTTTTTTTTTTATTGCACACTCCTGCAAGAAGAGGAAGATACAATGTATCTTACTCTTCGTTCAGAAAAGGAAGTAAACACAGGGGCAGGTTCACAGTGACTGGTCACTGTAATAGCCAATCAGAGGCTATACACAGAGATCAGGTGACCCAGAAATAGGAGTCCTGGGTCTCGATCTTTAGTATGGTCTCTGTGCTGGGAGCGCACTGTGTGACACGCTCCCAGCACAAAGAAAGACCCACCTCCATATATGCATATGGCCAGGAACAAGCTGAAATTACAAACTGATTGATTTCTATGCACAGCTGCACCAGATTCAATGTGCACCAGTTTTAGTAAATCTCCTTCTCAGTGTCCCTGCCCTGTAGCTTTCATTTAACCACTTGCCGACCGGCTCACGCTGATATAAGTTGGCAAAGTAACATATGGGTACATTGTCCCCTTTAAGAGCTGCCGGAGGCGCACGCCCGCTGCATGACGGGGGACCCGATGCGTGTGGTCGGCGGGCGCGATTGACACCAGCCACCTGCGATCCTGGGCAGGAGAGCCAGAACAGGGATTTGTGTGTGAAATCCAGAACAGGGATTTGTGTGTGAAATCCCTGTTCTGTCAGGGAAGAGTAGACAGATTGTTTGTTCCTAGTAAGTAGGAACAGTGATCTGTCTCCTCCCCCAGTCAGTCCCATCCCCCCACAGTAAGAAACACTCACGAGGGAACCCCTTGATTGCCCCCTAGTGTTAACCTTTTCCCTACCAATGACATTTACACAGTAATCAGTGCATTTTTATAGCACTGATCACTGTATAAATGTCAGTGGTCCCAAAAATGTGTCAAAAGTGTCCAATTTGGACGCCACAATGTCGCAGATCACCGCCATTACTAGTAAGAATAATAAAAATGCCATAAAAATGCCATAAATCTTTCCCATAGTTTGTAGATGCTATAACTTTTGCACAAACCAGTCAATATACGCTTATTGCATTTTTTTTTTTTTTTTAACCAAAAATATGTAGAAGAATATATATTGGCCTAAACTGATGAAGATTTTTTTTTTTTAAAAAACATTCAAAAATTTTTGTTTATAGCGAAAAAAATAAAAACCGCAGAGGTGATCAAATACCACCAAAAGAAAGCTCTATTTGTGGGGAAAAAAGGATGTCCATTTTGTTTGGGTACAGCGTTGCACGACCGTGCAATTGTCAGTTAAAACAACACAGTGCCGTATCGCAAAGAATGGCCTGGTCATTAAGCAGGAAAATCTTCCATTCTGTAAGTGGTTAATGTTAGTCCTTTCAGTAATTTTGGCATTTTGACAACTGTGCAACTCTTTCCATATCCATGTTCATATTATTACAAGTATGATCCCAATACAGTTAAAAGAACACAATATTTTTCCCTCTAGTGGTCCTTTAAAGTAAACCTATCATTAGACAATAAAAGAGCTGCAATTGCTAACTTCCTTGTGAAAAAGCCTAATTGCTGTGCTGACTCATCAGCTTCAGTGTGTTGGGTCACTTAGCATGAAAATCAGGAAAGCCAGAAAAAATGTCAGGTTTCCTTATCTATATACTAGTTCTCACTCCATGGTTCAGAATTTGGAAACAAGAGGATCATTATGACAACCAGGTAACTAGAATTCTTTTAGTTCATTCTTGTATGCAAGGCTCAACTTAAACATTATAAACTGACCATGCAATCTCTGTACAATCAACCTTAGATCTACCAAACCTAATATATGGACCTACTGAAACTATTCAATCAGGCAGGCCCTTGCATTACATACTTGTTGGTAGATTTAAAGGAGATTGTAAAATTGAGCTTAGTTTACATATATGTGAATTGGATGCGTTTTTAAATGCATCCAATTCGCATAACATGTGAATTGGATCGGCTTTCAATGGAGCCAGTTCACACATGTGGGGGGGCAGCTGCGGTGCGGTTTTAAAAAGGGTCCTGTGTGCATTTGGGTCCCGTTCAAGTGCGATTTCAGGTAAAAATTTGCACCTGAGCCAGTGAACAGAACCACACTGCACTGAAACGGCAGCCACATATGTGTGAATCTAGCCTCAGATTGTAACGTGAGCAGAGAGCTTGTAGAGCTGTAAACTATAACAGTCCTATATGTAGTTAATAAAACATAAGAATAAACTTGGTACCTGTGTGATATGGTCTGTGTTCCCCACAATCCGTGGTTTTGTTTTGAATAAATAAAGATCCACTGATACTGGCAAGGCCCTGGCGAACATTGCCCGGCAGAGGGGTATGTAGAGACATAGTCACTGCTCACACCATGCTTGTCATTCTGTTCTGATCACACAGCAGGTTTAATACCAGGCTCTCCTAATTGTAAAGTCTTAATGGGATTTCCAGGGGCATGCTGCACTAGAGGGATTAGCCAACTGCTACTTCCATGTCAAAATAATCCTGGTAAAACAAAAAGGCTGTTTATAAAAATATATCAAAGGTGATTCACTAAGAAAGTATAATTTCCATATTCTTAAGGAATGCGTTCACTACAAGCACTCTTGTAAGCCCGATGGAATAGAAACGTCCCTGTTGAGTGTTTGAATAAACACAGATTCTAAAGACTTAAAAAATAAAAATCTTTTAGGGCACATTTACATCTATTCATGTGAGTAGAGGTGCCTTTTTTTTTCTTTGATATGTGTTATTGATGCATGCTGACGTGGATTTTCAATGCATTTTTAAAGTTAGGATTAGTAGTGGATAGAGTTACCAGACAATGAACAGAGCTGTGAACAATAAGGGCTAATGGGATAGTTGCTATGGACCAACTGGATGATTGGGGGATTCTCCAGTGGGTTCCTGCAGTCTAAGCACTGCTTCCTAAGGCCAGTAAAGCTACAATTACATAGGAAGAAAAATAGACAGGTGTCTCTATAGTGTCTTTCTCAAAGAGGTGCTCAGAACATTTAGACTTGCATGTGTAGTCAGATGAAGGAAAACTTCAAACTTTAAACAAGCTCAATAGCTCTGGTGAGGCAGCTCCCAAACAGCAAGGCATCCCTTCATTGGGTACCCAACAGTAGCTCAAACCATAGAAATACAGAAAGCAGGGCAAAACCAGATGAAAGCATCCAAGATCATTTTAATTGCTGGTACAAAAGTCATTTTTAAAAAAACATTGCATTTTAGGGGCAACACCACTTTCCCTTCATCAGGACTTAATACAGGATGGACTTGGATTGCTTAGAGAAAACAGTGACCTCATAGATCTATATTAGAATATGTAGTGAACTCACCACATGGAGTAACAAATTGACAGCAGTTGTTGAGCGCAATAAGATGTCTTCATAGATCAGACACAAATCTGGGAGTAAAGGAAAATCCTCTCTTCCTCCTATGATGTGATTGTCCCTCTGGTACAAGCAGCCCCAGTCCCAGTGAACTCATTGGAAGGCAAGGGAATCTCCCCAACAGGAAAACAGACCGCTATGGAAACTTTAGAAGAGATTGTAGCACCCTCCTAGGTTAGGTGCTAGAAGAGTGTATCATTTTTGGTCTTTCTGCTTACCAGGAAGATGGGCAGGTAAAACTTAGAGTGCTCTCTGCCTCTGCCTACCAGAGAGCAGGATCTATTGCTTAGGTCTGCTCATTGTGCTCAGGTGCAGCTCTGCTTGTCTGACTGTCCTACACTGTTCCAATAGGGAGGCATATTGGAGAGTGGGAGGGACCTGTCAAGTGAGTGCTTAGGCTTTGTTACAGTCTTGGCTATTGTCAGAGGAAAAGAGCTGCATTGCATGCTGGGATACTGTATAAAAGCCCAGGGCACATGTGTTCAGTGGTTGAGTAGGCGAGCAGAGTCAAGGAGGGAGAGGGGCGGCTGCCCTCTCCTCCGCAGAGGTGGTCGACACAAGGGCCTAAAGAGTCAGAGAGGAGCTAAACCCAGAGGTCCTGCAGAGCTGACTGGGAGGGGGACACCAAGTAGGATCTGAGTCTGCCTACAGTGAGTACAGATATGTGTCTTTTGGGGCCTGTCAAGTGAGGGCCACCCCTTCAGCTAGAAAAGTCAGTGGACGGGTGTCAGTAAAGTGGATACTAGAGAGTATCCTGAAGAAAAGATGTGCATCAAGTCTGCTGCTGGTGAGAGCAAGAAGTCTTAATTCCTCCATACATGTGGCAGTATGGTTAAAGGAGTGTGTCTGCTTCCACAAATCTTCTGGTGAGGCCAAGTGAGAGTGTCCCTATGCATTGTGAATAGTTCAAGTTGAGTATCCCACTAATCCCTTCTCCAAGTAATTGAGTAATGAGCAAGCATGAGTAAGGGGGCATAAGTGAAAACCCCCAGCAACCAAAGATAAAACCCTTAGCAACTGGCTGCAAGTAATCAGAGGGAGGCCTAAGAAGTGAACTCTTAGCAAGCTCTACGGGGACAGTGCTACAAGATACTGTAGGTAGAAGATGCTACATTTGTTTTAGTTGTTAATTTGTTTAGTTCTTTAGTGTGAAGGTAAGTCCATACTGTTGAGCATAATGAATTTGCCGAGGCTGCTTTATAATTCCAAAGGGCCCCAAGAGTACCTCAGGGGGCCAACAGAAGCTGTAGAAAAAACACGAGCTTCACACCAATGTTTACGAGTCCAAGTATATTCATTTCATTACAGGAGTCCAAAGATAAAAGGCCAGTGCATTTTGGGTGCTACAAGGTTCTACCTTTTATCGGAGCTTAAACTGCTGGATATGATGGACTCTTATATGGTATTAGAGGTTTAAATCAACTCTAAATTGGCTCCTTTGTTTCAAAAGCCTGCTTCAGAAGCTGGCTGTTTCATATTAAACATTAAATAGACTATTGCGTAGTCAATAAGCAGGCAAATTTTCTCACCTTTTTAACATACCCATATAGACAGCCACCTGGTTCCTAACGAATGAGCAGGAAACTGCTGATATTATGGGATGCTGTGAATTGCAATGTAGTTGTTAATCCTGTTAGGGCTGTGAAAATGTGGAATATCGTTTAACAAATGTAGCACTTCCCTGACCCCCGAAGACAGGTGTAGTGCCCCAGGGACAGGGAGGGCTAGCATTTTCCCAGGGCTGCATCCATGGCTTAAAGGTGGGGGGACTGAGAAAACACTGGGCGCTAGTTACTTTGCATCTTTTCAGATATTTCATTACTCATTACACAAGGAGGGAGGGATAGGGCTACAGATACCAAGAGCAACACTTCCAGTCTTCCAGATTCACATCCAGCTTTTACAGTGTGAAGAGCCTTCAAGCCAACACCTGCAACAATGTTAGATAGCACCCCTGGCTGGTTAGCAGACTTTCCTGTACTTGCTCCCGTGTATCCTTCTAAGACAGTCACCAGACCGCTGTAAGAAAGCCAGCCTTTTTCCTGGCTTCTTCCTCCAGCAAGGTCTTCCTCCTGGTTTTCAATCCTGGCTCAGTTTACTTCTAGATTAGACGATTGCTTCTGGAGACCAATTCTGGCCTAACTCCCAGCATAAAACACATGCTAGGCCCCACACAGGCTATGGACCTTACAAATTATAACATTCAGCAGCACCTCCACAAGCCACAGGCTGGGGGGAGAGGATGCTCACAAGGTCCACCCCAAATATTTATACTCTTCCCCCAACGAGCACAAGTGGCAATAAACCTCCTACTCGCTGGCTAGAGAAAACATAAATATTTACAACTCAGGTTTACTTTGGTATCTCACACTATTATCAGTGAACACTGAACTACGAGACAGCCAAGTGAACAAATAACCTATAAATCAGCGTGGGCTGACTACCACCCAGAAGGGCTAAATTCAAATAGTTATCCCTGTTTAGGACAGGGTGACATACACATAAACAATACATTGTTTCATAAAAGGACTGAATCCCATGGCCGTATTTAGACATTGTGCTGCCCTAGGCACATCTAAATGATAATACCGTTTTTTGTTTTTTTTTAGTTTTTGGGCCATGTGATTATTTTGGTGAAAACTAATCCTAGAATGCACTTTTGAAATCAGGATGCAATTTTTTGAGCTTCAAGCTTCACGTTTTTTTTTAACATGTGATTTGCAACATTTACTTGTGTTTAAAAATGCACGCCTTATATGCTGCATTTGGGATTTTGTGCATGCTCATGCGGTACTCCAGTGTAAATTCGACCAGCCTCAGAAGTCCATAAATGGCCAGAAGAGGAGAAAAGAAGAAAAAAACACTGTTCACAAGTCAAATACAGGCCTTCCCTGCATTTTTTCATGTTAAAGCAAATTGTGCCTTGGGATATAGGATTGTTTTGATACCTCTGCATCAACTAACATTTCTAAGAATGGTCTTTGTTTGTTTAAGGTGAAACATAGTGGACAATTCTCTTTTCCTGACTAACTCCCTGGCAGTATACGAACATGTAGACTCCACCCCGGATCCTATCCCATAGAACCTGTCTGCCATAAATTTTGAGGCTGATTTGGCCCAAGTGTTCCTATTTTATTCTCACCTCGTGGGACCTAGCAAGATATGCAAGCAGCTTCCCTTACCTGGCTGCAAGAAATTTGTGGCCAACAACCTACAACCTATTGCTCCCCACGAGAAGACCCTGTTTTCTGGACCTTAAGTAAGGCTCTTTGGATGAGTGTTGCAGCCTGCATTTGGGACTGTCACCTTGCTTAATGCAGGTCTGTTGCCAAGGGTGATACCATAGAAGTGCAGATTTCTGGCATGTAGATTCTGTCTGATTTTATTTCCTCTGCATGCATGAAAAATGGAAGGAAAATTATGATTTTGACTATTCCCTTGGGTGATCTATGTAAAGTCTATGATGATTCCAAGTTGATCATGACCTGAGCAGAGAGGAATCTCTTCAAAATTTCAGCAGTCTATATGTCAGGGATTCAGAACTTCTAGGAGGATTCCAATTTTCCTGTCCCAGTTTGACAAGTGGTTTCTACATTTAGATCATGTGAATTATGTTTCTGCACAGGATTTCAGAGTCAGATCTGTTGGCTCCACCTTCAATTGGGAGCTGGGGAGTTTTTCACAAAGGGTCTATGCCAGCAATTCCAGGAAGCTGATGCTCAGACCGATTTAGGAGAGGTTTCCTAAGCTGTATGCTTTCCCTCCAGTCCTCACCATGTTCAGGTTCTTATGACCACTATTAAAAACAACAGAAACAGTTGTAGTGATTCCCTATTGACCAAACAGGTTGGGTCCCGGTTCTGCTTTAAACTCCAATATCAGGACCAAGTCCCTCTATCTCTCAGATGAGATCTTCTGTTGCAGGAAGAAATACTCCACACTTGCTCATCTATCCTCCAATTATTAGTCTTGAGAGGAAAAGACTAACCAGCATTGGCTTTTTCTCTAATCTCATATGTATACTCCAAAACAGTGGTGAACTAATAGTTTACAACATGATTTAAGTGTGTCCAGTTATGGCTGCTTCTGACTCTTGTTTAAATCCTCAAGTGTACTATATTATGGAGTTCTTACAGACCACCCTGGATATTGGGCTTCAGCTCTCTTATGCTGGAAAACTTTTGTTGATCAGCAACTGCAGCCCTGCAAAGCTTCAGGAGAGATTTAGGCTACCTTTGTCAATTTCTCTAACGGAATCAAAGGGAAGGAAACATTCCTGAGATTCATCCTTGGATGCTTGGCTAGCCAACTGGCTTGTATGCCTAAATGTTTAGCTCTTACAGAAACAGTGACAATAGACTCAACCAGGTGAGCTCTTTGTCATGGGGTGCCAGAAGTAATTGTCGAGAAGAGCATGCCATTTGATTAAATGGTTCCTCTAGATGAACTTCTGGGCCTCACGGGCTAAGTCCTACTTTTTCTCTTACATGTAGGAATTTGGCTAATACTTATACACATGCATGCATATGGGCACGCACAGAGGTGCACGCACACGTGCACATCAGCTTGCTCACAGACACAGGTGACAGATGTTTGTACCAAATTGGCTATTTAAACTGTGTCAGTGCTCAGTTTCAATGCTGCTTTGTCTTTCAGCCTTCCCTGTATCCTGTGACCCTGTATCCTGATTCCAGTTGCTGACCCGCTTGTCTGACCACTCTCTGAACTGCCTGCACTGACCCCAGCTCATCCCTGACATTTGCTTCTGTCTGCTCCATTTGCTTCTCTGCCACCGATTGGCTCCTGACCAGCCTGTACCCAGAACACGCTCTTGCCTGCTCCTCTGTACGTGATCCGTCCTACCAGTGTTTGAACCAGCTTGCCTGACTCTGCTTCCTGACACATTCTGCTGTGCCTGCTGTTCTATAGTCTGCTACCAGTGTATGCCTCCCCTGCCTGCTATCACCAGTACCAGCCTGCTTCAGTCCGCCATCCACCAGCTGTCTACCAGCCCACCTGCTTCACTGAAGACTACTGACAACCTCTCCTGCCTGGCATGGATACCCGCTCTACTACTGGCAAGACCTACAGGCACTTGTGCCACTCTGCACTCCTGCACCTTTTGTTCACACTACCAAGTGCTCCGAGTCAGAGGTGTAAGAGAGGCCTTTCTCATCATTTCAGGCTCTGCTACCAGATATGTGATACCTTTTTATGGCTCACCCTGGAGTGAAGCTAGCATCCTTATCCTGCTAATTTTTGGCCTTAAAGTTTCTGTGAATGAAACCTTACTCTTTCTGCATCCTATCCTTGTTTGTGGCTAGTTTTTTCCAACTCTGCCATGGTGTTAGTCAGGAGAGGCGGAAATTGTTATTAATTACTTACCATAATTTTCCTTTCCTGATTACGTCCATGGTAGTATAGGATCCATTCCAGAGGGGGAGAGGGGTCCTCTGGGGTAGACGTCAAGGTTGAGTCAACCTATCTGAATGCTCCCATGGCGTTAATCAAGAAAGGAAAATTACTAAAAGTATTTAATAACAATTTCCTGTTTTTCAGCTGAATGATGTAACTAAAATTGTCCATGTACAGTACATGTTTAATTTTACTAACATTGGGCCCATGCTGAATCCTAAGCCATATAACTGGAGAATGGTGTATCTGAATAAACTGCAAAGACATCTTGTCAGTTTGGTCTGTCAGGATTAGCCCCATTATAAGTCCTTTTCTGGGGCCAATAATAATGCAAAGTATTCAGTGGTAATGCAGTATAGCAGGGTGCCTGGGCAGCAGCATTAACTAATTATTTGCGAAACATACAGACCTAACTCTTTAAGCGACCCTGGGGGTAACCCAGCCTAGCATGGCTGGAGTACAATTTCATCTTATGCCAGAGTTTGCCTCTTCCGGGGCTTGCCCTGCTAATTCCCTGAAAACATCCAAACCCAGGAGAAGTTCCCCAATGAACTGGAGAATAAAGGTTTTTCTTCTTTACTGACAAGCAAAGGGAATACAGTACAAATTACTATACTATAGCATGTATGGTGGCACAGGCTTAAACAAGGTCATAATAGCCACTAAACGCAGTGGTGAGGTGACCTGCACCCAAAGAGGGTGCCCCTTCCCCCTTCTTGTTAACCCCTACCTTTTCATTACAAGTGCCCGTGCGTACTGTTTGTGTGGGGTGTGTGTGTGTGTGTGTGTGTGTGTGTATGTTTTACCCTGAATTGTATATTGGAACAAAGATCAATGCTGTGTACTGACTCTTTATACCTAAAAGTGAAAAAAAAATATATTAATTAGCAAAATAATTATATGCAAAATCAGTGTCATTATTTCAAATAATTTATTACAAAATGTTTGGATAAGTCTGCTTTGACATGTATAGCAATGTTACATTTATCATCACAGAGCAGATAACAGTTGATTCCTAGATACCATGGTCAGTATATCACAGCTCATCCCTTGGTGCTTTCAGGGGATAATGCCGGAATTCTTTTGGAACCTCTTCACCTTTCTGGGATTTCTTGTAAAATCCTTCTTCATCCAGTATTGCACTTATTTCATCAGATGTCTTATTTTTTATTTTTGTCACCTAGAAAATATAAGAAAGTATTTTTCAATCGAGAAATAGCTTTGTTTATGATTTTTGTTATAGTATTTTTTCTTAAAGCATAAAGAACATATCCAAAAAGAAAAAGGGGAAAAAAAGCCTAATTAAAGCCCCCCCCCCCATATATTACTATAGTACTGTCAGGTTGTATATGCAAAACAATCTAAAGACCCAGACCCTTGAAAAAGTCGTCTTATGACGAAACGCATCAGTTATGTGTGTGCAGTGAAATAAACTACAAGTGCTGAGAGTTACTCTGGCCATACACGCACAGAATTTTGGCCGACACTGGTCATTTTCGGAATGATCGTTCGACAATTGTGCTGTTAGTGGATTCAACTTTACCGACGATTTCGACCTTGGGTCCGACTAATGTTGATGGATCCAAAGCGAAAACTTTTACCGTTTCAACTAAAGTGTATACATGTATGTTGTAATTGAAATGATAAAAATATTCTGTCTTGTATAATTTATATATGTTTTTATTGTTATCCAATAGTCACTACGATCATGGAAATGATCAAGTAAACAAGTTTATTCTGTCAGTTAGTGGCCAATTTGCTTTCAACTGACATAATAATTGTTTAGTCTGCAAATTCTGTGCGTGTATGGCCAGCATTGGAGTGGCCAGCAATACTCTGCCATTCAATAGGAGACAGAATATTTGGTCTGAGTCTGCACAGCGGTGGAACTTTTCTTGGTCTGTGTTAAGAAGTTATCTTGTAATTGCAATTACATTTAATAAAGATGTGGGTTTTATATATATATATATATATATATATATATATATATATATATATATATATATATATATATATATATATATATATATATATATATATATATGGGTTTGAATATACATCTGCGGTTATACACTTTTGAGGGTGATGGTTTAGTTACATTTATATACTGTGTGTGTATATATATATATATATATATATATATAAATATATACATTTTTTTTTATTATTAGGAACAAGCATAAGTGCAGAGTGGGGTGGCATCACTTACTATAGGTTGTATATACAGTATTAAATGCCTGTGGTAGCAGCAAACTGGAGGATCAGACTGCTGCTCTTACACACAAGTGTCCTGGTTCTCCAGCGATCCAAGGCTCTCCCCTGCACAATGCTTCAGTCAGCCTGGTTTCACACATGTGCGGTGCGAATTGAAGCTCAGGTTTCACTGGGGAGATAACAATCTCCTGTTCAACGGATTCATTGCGTTTTTGCTCAGGATTAGAGAGCAGGGAGAGGGGGAGGGAGGGGGGGGGGGGAGAGGGGGAGGTGTAGTGAGGAGAAAGAGAAAATCCTTGTTCAGAACGCAATGCATCTGCGAATCAGATGCGTTCCCATAGGAGATAATAGGCTTGTAGTTCGCACCGCAATGCCCAAAAAACGCACACGTTTTTTGTGCAATGCGCAGTGCGAATGCAACGCACATATGTGAACCAGATACATTCATATGAATGTATTTTAAAATGTCCTGCGAATTAGATGCGGTGTAAGCCGCATCTAATTCGCATAGGTGTGAACCCGGACTCAACAGCAAGCTAGCTCCCTGAGCAGCACTCTTGTTTAGTGCAGTGTGCAGAGGGGGAGTGCTAGTCTTCTGGAGACTATGGACGCCGCTTGTGTGTGAGAGTCATTGTTCAAGCTCAGCTTGCTAACTCTTGCTGCAGTTCTAAAATGTATAAATACACAGAAAAAAGAGCAAATGTATTACTGTATATGCAGCCTGGCTGCATTCCATTAAAAAATGAGGAGGGTCCAATCGAGCTTAAATTAATTTTCAGGGGCCAGCATTGGATCTTGTAGGCATCCAAACTACACCACCCTGCTAGGACCACCTTTTTTTACACGGGACATTTTTCTGTTTTAGAGGTCTTAACTTGGCCTCAAATAGTGCTCACTCACAGCTGCAGTTGACCCTTTATGAATATAAGTAGGTCAGTATGTGCCTTTTGCTGTGCTCAGATTGCTGTTGCAAGTATTACACCACTTCAGGGAGGTCTCGGTATTTAAAATGCCTCATGTGGCACCCGGTATGACCAGCCAAACTATCAGTAGAAAATGCCGCTGCTCATTAGATTACCGGAGCCAGCATGCATTCCAAGCTGAGGAAGTTTTGTCACTTGACCTCGTCAGGAATCCATCTGACAGTTTGACTGCTTTGTGATGATGTCCGTTGACAAAACTCATAGAGGCCAGACTTCCAGTCAATTATGTCACATCCGCTGACATCACTTGGAATGCACACTGGCTCTGGTACTGTAGGGAGTAGCAGCTGGGGTTATAGGGGTAGACAGGCACTAAGATAAACAAAGCACAGTTGACGTTAGAATACGCATCTCTTGGCAGATATCTAAATTTTGGAAGAGGCAGCCTTCTCCCAAGGAAGATGGAGGTGTGGCACTGTAGCTGTGGCAGCAGAGAAACCGATTGCCGCAGGGCAACACTGGGTGGGTGAGTATCCGATTTGAGGACAAACCAGCAGGGGTTAAAAAAAATTAAATAAATGTGGAGAAGGTGGAATCAAATAGCTTTTTTGTATTTTTTTTTTTAGGTTTTTAATGCAATTAGTATCACTGTTAGGAAGATAATCCTTAGTAACAGTGTGGTCAAGCATACAGTAAGTAAGAGAGATCTTCACAATGGGGATATAAACAGCAATGTAAACCTGAAACCGGTTATAATCCTTGCCCACACTACTAAAAACGTATTCTCTTTGCAGATTATTTTGCCCATGTCCTGTCCTAATGGTCACTTTGGAAGTAACTGGAGACCAGACACAAAAAAAAAAAAAAAGAAAAAAAAACAGTTTCTGGCTCTTCCTTACACTGCACAAAATTAAAATAAGTTTTGGCTTACGTTACGTTTTTTCATATGGATTTATTGCATTGTAAATTGATGCCTGCGGTATCTCCCACAAAACTGTCATTATTATTTTTTAACAAACAAAATGTTTCTTTTTATTAATCGTTATAATCATGTGGGCAGTTCTGATTTGATGTAGAAGATAGTAAATTATGTATAAGGAATAATACTAACCTTAAGAACTTCATTTTTGTAATTGTAGAAAATGATTTGAGGTTCAATGTCATCATTGGGATCATATTCTAGGTTGTGGCTGGGGAACAAGGGTTAAGTAAAAACACATTTCTTCTGGTAATCCTGTTGCTTGTATAAATTTGGTCCTTACAGTATGAATTGTAGCTGCCAAGACAACAATACTGTGGATGATAATACAAGCTGTTTTGCTTCCCAGAGTTTATATACAAGAGAATACAAAAGTGACAGCAACTCACATAAATCAAAAGTTTAGCAGCTGACTAGCTGCTTTGATTGTTGCTCTTTTAGTTTTTTTTTTTTTTCACATCCTTTAGAAATATTGTATGACATTGAATATACATAATAATACCTGTTCCCTTTACCATTAAATAGACTGAAGGATACCAACTGTCATAGTTAGAAGAATATTTCCCTACTTGCCTTTTTTTACCTTTTATTAAAGCTGAATTGCAGGCAAATAGTTAACCTACTGTCTTGTCTGGCACAATATACTGTATGTAATTTTGTTGAACCAGTCTTTTGACCCAAACACTCCTACCAGGCAGCATAGATAGATCTCAATGACTCATTCATTTGCATGGAGCAATACAAACCACCCTATAGCCCAGTGGTCATCAACCTGTCCTCATGGCCCATTAACAGGCCAGGTTATATGTATTATCTTGGGGAGATGCAGACTAGAATACTGCAATCACTGAGCAGCAAATGATACCACCTGTGATGTATTTCAGTTATCTTGCAAACCTGGCCTGTTAGTGGGTCCTGAGGACAGGGTTTGATGACCACTGCTATAGCCTATGACTGGGCAATAAAAGAGAAGCAGAACTCTGAAGAGGTCATCACTGTGTTCCCCTCCCTTTGGCTGTAATTTTAAAGCCTCATGCACATGGTCGTACCTATGCATATGCCTAGGCAAAGAGCTGACCAGCAGTGTAAAATGGTGATTCTGGAAGGCAAGAAAACCACCACGCTTTCAAAACCATGGTTTTGAAAAAGGAGCTATTGCGCATCCTTTGAAACGCATCATCGCCCCCCTTGACATCACTTCCTGTTGCCTGCATTCCACGCTAGAAGCTTGGCGATCTTCTCACATGCAGTGGTGGTGCGTCCATTAAGGGAGCACGGGCGCTGCCCCCTCTGTCATGCCACCACCCTATATGTAAAATGGATAGATTCCTGCATAGCAGGAATCTATCCATGGTCGCTGTAGCCACCCCCGATTCAGGTGTGCAGCCCCTTTTCGGACGCCGGGCGCCTGAATTACAGCGGTGGCGGTGTTTTTTTTTTAAGCACCTGATTAGAGCTATAGGCTCTAATAGGCTTCAAAAAAGGTGGACTCGGAATGCAGAGCATTGCGCTCGGAGCCCACCCAAGTGCGTTAGAAAAGCAAATGAATATTTGCTTTTCTAAAACTAAACCGCCTCTCCATCAGGAAGTGCGGGTCTAGTACCCATCACCTGATTGGCTGAAGGCACAGGCATCCCTACTGGACGCCTAGCGGAAACGGAAGAAGAGACGCATGGGAACCATGGATGATGCAGGAGCCATCGCCTAAACCTGCATGTCCCACAGCTTGCCCGCTGCCAGATCCGCCACTAGGATGGGGTAAGTGGTGGTCAGACGGCAAGCGGGGGGTTCACAGTAGCTGTATATGATGAGCACAGAGGTTGCATATGATGGTCACAGAGGCTGCATGTGATGGTCACAGAGGCTGCATGTGATGGTCACAGAGGCTGCATATGATGGTCACAGAGGCTGCATATGATGGTCACAGAGGCTGCATTTTATGGGCACAGTGGCTGCATTTTATGGGCACAGTGGCTGCATATGATGTTCACAGTGGCTGCATTTGATGGGGCACAGTGGCTGAATATAATGGGCACAGTGAGGCTGCAATTGATGTTTTTTTTTCAGAATTTTTCCATTTGTTTGCGCCACCTCAAAAATTTTGAGCACAAGCCGCCACTGCATTCCGGAATCACAGTTTCACACTGCTGGTCGGCTGTTAAACATGTTACAGGACTGTGACAGGATCTCTGCCGGACATCTGCTTTTGGGACTGATGAGCTTGTTATCTTCATACTTCTTATAAGTGTTTTAAACCCCTTTTTTATATTAAAATCCTTGTCATTCTGCACTTAGAAGCGCCCTCTCTGTTTTCTAGTTCATCCGTGTAAATGAGGCCTTAAAGTGGATGTAAACCTGATTCATGAAATTTGAGCTGGGCACATATATCTGCAGTGTTTTCTTATCTCTCTTTAATGCCCTAAGTCCTGTGGCTTGCTCCTGTTCTGTTCTTCTGTTATCAGCATGATAACATTTGACAATTTCTCAGACAACTGTGATAAAACCAGCCTGAAATTTGTGTCAGGGTGGGTGCTATAAATAGATTAGCAGAGAGCTGGTCTATTCACAGCACAGCTCTGCAAGTCTCTGCCTATGTGGAGGGGGGTGTGTGCCTTTCCACTAATCAGCTGTGTCACAGTGTATGGCAAGAATCCACACCCACAGGTGAATCAGGAAGAGAACATTCTAACACTATGTGAACTTTCTAAACAGTATATAAATATGAAGACATCAGATATACAAGTAAAACGTATGTAGGGAGATTTGTTTCATCTCTGTGCGTCATCTGAGACTGTTCGCTTCACTGGGTATATGTGAGGGTTTACATCTACTTTAAGTAGAACTATAGGCAAAACGTTTTAGATTGAGTAAGTGAGGGTTATAATTCCTGTCAGTTTTTTTTTTTTTTGCCCTCTGTGTCCCATTGTGGAAATCCCTCCAAAGTGAGGGAATTACTGTTTGTCACCAGAGTCACCAGAACTAGTGTCCCCATTGAAAGATTTCTTTAACTTTTGGTGATAACAGTCAACAGGACAAATAGAGATGTTGAATCTCCCTAACAGAACCAAGACAGCATTAAAAACCTGACAGGGGCTGTAACATCACTTCATGCTATGCAAATAGAAAAAAAATGTTTTGCTTTAGTTAATTATTAAACTTTGTTACTCAGCCTCACTTTCTTTAACTTTATGGCTAAGCACCACCAATGGCCATTGTCTTACCCAAAAATGATGCCTATACTGACCACTGTCTTATATGACAGGGAATGGGAAGAAGAGGTCTGTGCTTTACTGTCCAATAGGTTAAAAAAGATTAAGCCAAAAAGTAATAGAGATTTGCATAATAAGGTTATATTATATTGTAGTGAAATTATTGTGTACCTTCCGAGATCCTTACTATGCAGATGACTCCTAACAAAGCCTGACAACCTGCTTTTTTATTTGTTTTTTGTTTTTTTTGTTTTTTATATTTCATGTGTTTTTTTTTTTTTTTTTTTTTTTTTTCCCTGTTAGCGCTGCACATCATACAATTCCTATTGCACAGTGCCACCTACTGGCTGAGTACATACCCAAGTCTCTATGGAAATAAATACTAGGGATTCATCTATTGTATACAAGTTCTAGCTGCCTGTAGAGAGTTGCAGAGAAGGAGGGGAAGTTACATAGACTCTTTTGGCATGTTAGAGCACTTTTGCACTCTGGACTCCAAAATGAATATGTGTTTTCAGTCAGTTAGGGTGTATCTAAACCCAAGAAAAATAATTAGTATACTATTGCTTAACAATCCTGCAATGTGGTGGTGCAGTTATGCTTTCTTTTTTTCAGGCCTTTTTTTACCTTGTTATGGTAATGCTGCCAGTAAGACACTTCCCCTAGGGTGACATCGCTTACATACTGTATCTATAGAGATGTAGCATAGACACCATAGAACACAACTGCGGAATTCCTTCCCCTGTCTTCTTCTTCAGTAAGGCCAAGTTTCCAGCACGCGAGAGAAATAGGCTGTTCTTTAGCAGACGAGCAGAGGGTGCCATTAGTTCTTAATAATTCTTAATAGCACCCCCACACATCCCCAAAATGCCCATGTTTCTGTGTGAGTCAAACCGCATGGTGACGCTGTGATTTTTTTCTGCAGGTAGAGCAGCCCATTGAAAAGTATAGTCTGCCCTAACATGCAGAGCACATGTTGCAGTGATGTGAACCAAGCCCAGGGCCGGACTGGGAATATAAGCCCTGGAAAAAATGTCATACCAGCCCCATAGCATTATTATACCAGCCAAAATCATAACGTTATATATATATATATATATATATATATATATATATATATATATATATATATGAAAATTTCAGTTAAAAGTGGTAACAGTGGTCAATCATCAAGGGGGACCCCAGGAACTGAGAACGTGAGGGGGGGGTGGACGACTCTGGTGACCAGAGATCACCTTCCGCAGAAAGAATCCACTAAGGTAAGGGGGGTTCCTGATATAAGGGGGAAACCTTTATATCAGTGTCCCTTTACATTATTGTATTTACGCCCCCCTTACATCAGTGACCCCCCCTCAGACTGGCCTGGCGGCGCTGTCACTGACCTCTCAGGTGCACCATGCATGACTCAGTCAGTCGGCTCCAGCTTGGTTGCTCTAGTTTTATCCTATAGTCTCCTTTCCACAGTCCACACACATCTGACTTCTCCCGTAACCCCCATCTTGGTAGCACTCCCACTCTTGACTCCAGACTCCCTCAGAGACTGCAGACATAATATAAGACAAGAGATGGTCAGAGGTTGCAGACATAATACAAGAGATCAATGCAGTCTCACCAGTGCCCATCAGTGCAGCCTCACTGTGCCCGTCAATGCAACCTCACTGTGCCCAGAATCGCAGCCTCACTGTGCCCATCAGTGTGGCCTCACTGTGCCCATAATCACAGCCTCACTGTGCCCATAATCTCTGCCTCACTGTGCTCATCATTGCAGCCTCACTGTGTCCATCAATGCAGCCTCACTGTGCTCAGCAATGCAGCCTCACTGTGCCCAAAATCGCACTCTCACTGTGCCCAAAATCGCACCCTCACTGTGCCCAAAATCGCACCCTCACTGTGCCCATTATCACAGCCTCACTGTGCCCATCAATGCAGTCTCACTGTGCCCATGATTGCAGTCTCACTGTGCCCATTAATGCAACCTCACTGTGCCCAGAATTGCAGCCTTACTGTGCCCATCAGTGTGGCCTCATTGTGCCCATAATCACAGCCTCACTGTGCCCATCAATGCAGCCTCACTGTGCCCATAATCTCGGCCTCACTGTGCTCATCATTGCAGCCTCACTGTGCCCATCAATGCAGCCTCACTGTGCCCAGCAATGCAGCCTCACTGTGCCTATAATCGCACCCTCACTGTACCCAAAATCGCACCCTCACTGTGCCCAAAATCGCACCCTCACTGTGCCCAAAATCGCAGCCTCACTGTGCCCATAATCGCAGCCTCACTGTGCCCAAAATTGCAGCCTCACTGCGCCCATAATCACAGCCTCACTGTGCCCATCAATGCTGCCTCACTGTGCCCATAATTGCAGCCTCACTGTGCCCAAAATCACAGCCTCACTGTGCCCAAAATTGCAGCCTCACTGTGCCCATCAATGCAGCCTCACTGTGCCCATAATCGCAGCCTCACTGTGCCCAAAATCGCAGCCTCACTGTGCCCATTAATGCAGCCTCACTGTGCCCATAATCACAGCCTCACTGTGCCCATCAATGCAGCCTCACTGTGCCCATCAGTGTGGCCTCACTGTGCCCATAATCACAGCCTCACTGTGCCCATCAATGCAGCCTCACTGTGCCCATAATCTCAGCCTCACTGTGCCCATAATCTCAGCCTCACTGTGCTCATTATTGCAGCCTCACTGTGCCCAGCAATGCAGCCTCTCTGTGCCCAAAATCGCACCCTCACTGTGCCCAAAATCGCACCCTCACTGTGCCCAAAATCGCACCTTCACTGTGCCCATAATCGCAGCCTCACTGTGCCCATAATCGCAGCCTCACTGTGCCCAAAATCTGAGCCTCACTGTGCCCATAATCTCAGCCTAACTGTGCCCATAATCTCAGCCTCACTGTACCCATCAATGCAGCCTCAATGTGCCCATAATCGCAGCCTCACTGTGCCCATAATCGCAGCCTCACTGTGCCCATAATTGCAGCCTCACTGTGCCCAAAATCACAGCCTCACTGTGCCCATCAATGCAGCCTCAATGTGCCCATAATCGCAGCCTCACTGTGCCCAAAATCGCAGCCTCACTGTGTCCATTATTGCAGCCTCACTGTGCCCATAATCACAGCCTCACTGTGCCCATCAATGCAGCCTCACTGTGCCCATCAATGCAGCTTCAATGTGCCCATAATCGCAGCCTCACTGTACCCAAAATTGCAGCCTCACTGTGCCCATAATCGCAGTCTCACTGTGCCCAAAAGCGCAGCCTCACTGTGCCACTTCATTGCCACTGGATTGCCACTTCAGGGACACATACACCACGGGCTACTTTCAGGTCCCGGCCTTCAGTCAGACCAGCCCCAGGAAGGCATCAGAACTTAGAGAGCTTAGGGAGAGACCTACCTACAACTGGGGACATGCCTTGTGCACAGGGCCAGATTCAACCCAGGAGGAAAGGACTCTCCCACCACTCCCACCGTTCCCACATAATTACATTTTAGAAGTACTAGCCGACCCCCCCCCAAATTGGCGAAGGGGGTCGGGGTTCTTTCCCTCATGACTGATAGGCACAGGGACTACACTGATCTAGTAGAGATACCTGCAAACACATTGTAGGTACAATTAAATGACAGAAACATAAACCTAAGACCCCTTTTACACAGGCGGACCCAATCGCACCATCCATTGCTCTCTATGGAGCGACACCCATTGACATCCGATCTGATCCTGTACACTAAAAACAGAACGATGGGTGATCGGATCAGATGGGCATCGGGTGTAAAAGGGCAGGCAGTTTGTTTACAGCAGGAATGAGTGGACAGATTCCCTGCTGAGCAGGTGGACTCCTGGCAGAGTCAGCCCTATGTGAAAGAGGCCTAAAAAATCGAACAAAGTTTAATTATTATACTTCTTAAATGTGATTAGATAGGTGCTAATCTCAGCATTATTATAACTATAGTTATCTAAAAACAAAAACTTAATGCAGCCACGACATCTGAGAATTAGTAAGCTGCAATATTATTATTATTATTATTATTATTATTATTATTATTATTATTATACAGGATTTATATAACGCCAACTATAGGCGTCCTTAAGGGGGGGCTATTGAGGCTTGAGCCCCGAATGTGGGGCCAATAGCCCCGAGTGTCTAAGCGCAGTGGCCCCAGCTGCAAGATCTAGAGCGGCGCATTCCGATTCCCGTGCGTGCCGCCATCAGTGTTATATTACATACAGCCTGTACGAGCGCTTAGCTGGGCAGCGGGCGCTCCCTGATTGGCTGTGCAGGAGGAAGACATAAGGGTCTGTGATCGGCCCGGTGGAGCTGCTGACTGGTCACATGTGGAGGCGGGTAGGGGCTTGACTGTGGGTGATCGCGGCCGCCCGGAGCCCCGCCTCCCTGCCTGGCGCGCTGTGTCTCCTCCTGACGGAGGCGGGGAGGGGCTGGACTGTGGGTGATCGCGGCCGCCCGGAGCCCCGCCTCCCTGTCTGGCACGCGCTGTGTCTCCACCTGACTGAGGTCTCTCTGTTATCTGCCCTTCCACTAGTCTGTCAGCGTGCCACTCTCTGTAAGCCCACCCCTCTGTCATCCCGCCCCTTTGTGTAAGCCCACCCCTTTCTGTCACTGCCCCCCTCTCTGTCAGTGCACCCCTCCTCTGTCAGCACCCTCCCTCTGTGTCAGCACCCCCCTCTGTCAGCAGTGCACCCCCTCTGTAAGCACCCCCCTCACTGTCAGCCCACCCCCCTCACTGTCAGCCCACCCCCCTCACTGTCAGCCCACCCCCCCTCTGTCAGCACCACCCCCCCTCTGTCAGCACCACCCCCCCTCTGTCAGCACCACCCCCTCTGTCAGCACCACCCCCCTCTGTCAGCACCACCCCCTCTGTCAGCACCACCCCCTCTCTGTCAGCCCACCCCCCCATCAGCCCCCCCTCTCTGTCAGCCCACACCCTCTCTATCAGTGACCTCCTCTCTCAGCGACCCCCCTCTCTCAGCACCCCCCACCCACATCCTGTCAGCACCCCCCCACTCTGTCAGCACTCCCCCTCTCTGTCAGCACCCCCCCACTCTGTCAGCACCCCCCCTCTCTGTCAGCACCCCCCCTCTCTGTCAGCACCCCCCCTCTCTGTCAGCACCCCCCCTCTCTGTCAGCACCCCCCTCTCTGTCAGCACCCCCCCCTCTCTGTCAGCACTCCCCCTCTCTGTCAGCACCCCCCCTCTCTGTCAGCACTCCCCCTCTCTGTCAGCCCACCCCCCTGTCAGCACCCCCCTCTGTCAGCACCACCCTCCCTCTGTCAGCACCTCCCCTCTCTGTCAGCACCACCCCCTCTCTGTCAGCCCACCCCCCCTGTCAGCCCCCCTCTCTGTCAGCAGTGCACCCCCCTCTCTGTCAGCACCACCCCCTCTCTGTCAGCATCCCCCTCTCTGTCAGCCCACCCCCCCTGTCAGCACCCCCCTCTGTCAGCACCTCCCCGTCAGCCCTCACCCTGTCAGCACCCCCCCACTCTGTCAGCACTCCCCCTCTCTGTCAGCACCCCCCCTCTCTGTCAGCACCCCCCCTCTCTGTCAGCCCACCCCCCTGTCAGCCCCCCCTCTCTGTCAGCAGTGCACCCCCCTCTCTGTCAGCCCACACCCTCTCTATCAGCGACCTCCTCTCTCTCAGCGACCCCCCTCTCTCAGCACCCCCCCGTCAGCCCACACCCTGTCAGCACCCCCCCACTCTGTCAGCACTCCCCCTCTCTGTCAGCACCCCCCCTCTCTGTCAGAGCACCCCCCCCTCTCTGTCAGCACCTCCCCTCTCTGTCAGCACCTCCCCTCTCTGTCAGCACCCCCCCTCTCTGTCAGCACCCCCCCTCTCTGTCAGCACCCCCCCTCTCTGTCAGCACTCCCCCTCTCTGTCAGCACACCCCCTCTCTGTCAGCCCACCCCCCTGTCAGCACCCCCCTCTCTGTCAGCCCACACCGTCTCTGTCAGCACCCCCCCTCTGTCAGCACCCCCCTCTGTCAGCACCACCCCCCCTCTGTCAGCACCCCCCCCTGTCAGCACCCCCCTCTGTCAGCACCACCCCCTCTCTGTCAGCCCACCCCCCCATCAGCCCCCCTCTCTGTCAGCAGTGCACCCCCCTCTCTGTCAGCCCACACCCTCTCTATCAGCGCTCCCCTCTCTCTCAGCGTCCCCCCTCTCTCAGCATCCCCCCCGTCAGCCCACACCCTGTCAGCACTCCCCCTCTCTGTCAGCACCCCCCCTCTCTGTCAGCACCCACCCTCTCTGTCAGCACCCCCCCCTCTCTGTCAGCACCCACCCTCTCTGTCAGCACTCCCCCTCTCTGTCAGCACTCCCCCTCTCTGTCAGCACTCCCCCTCTCTGTCAGCACCACCCCCTCTCTGTCAGCACCACCCCCTCTCTGTCAGCATCCCCCTCTCTGTCAGCACCCCCCTCTCTGTCAGCCCACACCCTCTCTATCAGCGTCCCCCCTCTCTCTCAGCGTCCCCCCTCTCTCTCAGCACCCCCCCTCCGTCAGCCCACACCCTCTCTGTCAGCACCCCCTTCTCTGTCAGCCCACACCCTCTCTCTCTGCGTCCCCCCTCTCTCTCTGCGTCCCCCCTCTCTCTCAGCATCCCCCCTCTCTCTCAGCACCCCCCTCCGTCAGCACCACCACCTCTCTGTCAGCACCACCCCCTCTCTGTCAGCACCCCCCTCTCTGTCAGCCCACACCCTCTCTCTCAGCGTCTCCCCTCTCTCTCAGCGTCCCTCCTCTCTCTCAGCGTCCCCCCTCTCTCTCAGCATCCCCCATGTCAGCACCCCCCCTCTCTGCCAGCACCCCCCCCTCTCTGTCAGCACCCTCCCTCTGTCAGCACCCCCTCTCTGTCAGCAGTGCACCCCTCCTCTGTCAACACCCCCCTCTGTCAGCACCCCCCTTTCTGTCAGCACCCCCCCGCCTCTGTGTCAGCCACCCCCTCTCTCTCCTGCCTCCTCCCCCCTTTCACTCACCCCCCTTACCTCCTTCTCTCTCACCTCCCCTTTCTCACCTCCCTTCCCCCACCTCTTTCCCCCCCTCAGGGGGTGGAGGCCCCATGATTCCCAACAGCGGCCCTGTGAGTGAGTGTACCAGTTCAAATGTTTCTTGCCGACAATGGAAGGAAAATGGCACTACAGAAGAGCAGCTTCGCTCCACCCCCAAACTCCGGCTTCCACACTTCCTGACTCTAAATGGCTCTCGGTAAAGCAGTCTAATGGGGGTCTTAAGGGGCAGGGGACACTGATGGGGGGAGGGGTCACTGATCTAATAGAGATCACTAAGGGGGGTGCTGATGTAAGGGGACTCTGAGCTAATGTAGAGGGGGTGCTGACTGCTGGTGACCCATTAGATCAGCAGTCAGTGCGTGTCAGGTAGGTCAGTGTATGTCAGCCAGCTAGGTCAGTGTGGGTCAGGTAGGTCAGTGCGTGTCAGGTAGGTAACACCCCCCCTCCATACAACCCCACCGCCCGCTACCCCATCATCCCCCCCGGTGCCGGGCTCTGACTTCGGGCTGAAGCCCCTGGTCTTTTTGCCACCTAGCAACGCCCCTGACGCCAACAGTTTTTACAACTTTACAATCTAAAATACTATATATATATATTTTTTCTTTTTGGTTTAATACCGCTCTAAGTCAATTTGTCATACAAAGAAACCCTGAGCGTCTTACTTCCTCCTTCATCTACATAAAAGTTTACCAGCTAGTTAGCCAGATGATGCCTGTTAAGCCGGCCATAGATGGAGAAAATCTCTTGATTCCCCCATCAACACAGTCAGTGTTGCTTTTGTGTTCTCCTGACGGTGAGTGGAGGGGGAGACGTCACCCCTGGGAAAACACTGTGAATACTGCTAGCGGCTATAATAGCAGCTATTATTAATCGTACGTAAAACCCGACAGGTTGGTTGTACCCAAGTTGATGGACTGATCAACTTGGGTACATTCAGTCTGCCTATACATGGTTCGAATCTTGGCCAGTCCTTGCTGAAACTACTGAGATTTGAACCGTCTATGGCCATGTGATGATTTTATGGTACAGTTGATTTCTCTCTACTGACCTATAGTTTTATTCTTTTGCATTAATACAATGCTTCAAGTAAAGATACTATTAAAAAAAAATAAATAAAAGGATACTATAGTCCCCAAATGTTCATCATGAAGTTGTTAAGTTCTGGCTTACTCTTTATGGCACATCCTGAAACACTCGGTGCCTGCAAAAAATAAAAAATAAATTTCATTATAGCAAAATATACATTGTGTCAGTGTGATATCCGTTCAGGAGTACTTCATGTCTATCAGCTCCTACAGGCTTTTTACATACAGGCTTCAGCTTTTATAAAAGCAGTGTGTACAGCAGACTTTTTACAAAGTATTTGCAAAAATTGCAGCAGTCTTTAAGCAGCTTTGTTAAAGCCTTTAAAGCGACACTCCAATGATGGGTCATTAAATACATATCTTAATAAGGGTGTTGACTGTCACTTTAAGTCTAGGTTCACATCTATGCGGCTGCGTTTGATGCATTTTTCAGGCACGTTTTGCAGTGCGCTTTGCATTTTTAAACCCTCTTTTTTATGCGTTTTTGCATGCAGTTTCATGCATTTTGCTTTTTAGGGTTTTTTTGCTCTCTTTAAACACACTGTAAATACATTGTATATAGCTGGTTGCTAAGGAAGGGGCCAGGAAGCTGACCGTCGCATCCTTAACAACTGATAAGTTAGCTAAATGAAAAAAAAAAAATTGCCGGCAAAAAAAAACATTGTGAAAAAAACGCTGTGGGGAAACCCCCAGGTCCATACCAGGCCCTTTGGGTCTAGTATGGATTCAGAGGGGACCCCCCCAACACCATAATCTTTTAAAAAAATGGCATGGGTTCCCCCCAAAATCCATACCAGTCCATACAAGCGAGCCCCCCCTCCTGAACCATACCAGGCAACATGCCCTCAACATGAGGTGATGGGTGCTTTGTTGATGGGGACAAGGGCCTCTTCCCGACAACCCTGGGCTGTGGTTGTCGGGGTCTGTGGATAGGGGGCTTATTTAACAAAGGGGCTCCCAGATTCCGCCTCCCCACATGAATGGGTATCGGGTACATCGTACCCCTACCCATTCACATGAAAAAGCAGTGAAATGTAAAAAAAAGTCTTCTCCTTGTGCTGTCTTCTCCCGGAGCTGTCTTATTCCTCACCGCCAGTTACCCACTAAGAACATAAAAAGGCTGCCCTTCTTCTAAGGCTGTCTAACTCTGTTGTGTTGTCGCCCGCTGTCTGGGACCTCTTATATAGCCTTGGGCGTGACTATCCGATGATGCCCCCCAGGGAGCCCGCCCCTTGTGATGTCACAAGGGGCGGGCTCTCTGGGTGATGTCATCGGATGGCCACGCCCCATGGCTATATGAGAGATGCCAGACAGTGGGTGTGGGGGGTTCCCCTCCAAAACTATACTAGACATGAAGGGCCTGGTATGGACCTGGGGGGACCCCACGCCATTTTTTTTGTGATTTTTTTTTTTTTGTGCCGATTGATTTTTTTTTTTTTACATTCAAACCCCACTGACAGCTGATGACTCATCAGTTGTTAAGGACACAGCGACCAGCTTTCAAAATTGTCAGTCTTATTTTGTTTATAGCACTGCACCGATTCGGATGGTTCCGTTGCGAGCAATAACCGCCGATTTGGAATGCGATTTGACATGTCAAATCGCATGCCAAATCGCATCAATGTGAACCAGGGCTTGAAGTGTATATAAACACTTACATTGAACTGTTAAATATATAAGGGTTCTTCAAAAAGTTTCCACACTTTTTGAAACTCTTTTTATTAACAATTTCAAAAACAAATGACATCACTTTTCTACATAGTCATCTTCCTTTGCAATGCATTTTTCCCAGCATTGTACCAACTTTTTATTGCCATCAGCAAACCTCCTCCTGCCCTCACCGTTGCCAACCAAAATATAAAAGTGCAGAAACTTTTTGAAGACCCCCTGAAAAACCTCAAATTCTGTGCTGTCCTGTGTACTCTGCAATATAATCTCAAACAATGTTATCTCATCTCTTCATGGAAGCCTATCCGGCTTCAGCTAATAACCAACTCTACTTTTTCTCCCATCAGTTCATCCTTCATAGTTATTACCTTTTTGTCCCACCATCCCATCCCTATTAGATTGCAAGCTCCTAGGAGCAGGGCTCTCCTAACCCTCTTGTATTAAATTGTATTGTCTCCCTTTATATCGTAAAGCACTGTGCAAACTGTTGATGCTATATAAATCCTGTATAATAATATAAAATCAATCAAGTAGTATGTTAGTACTACAGAACACATTACCATTATAGTATTGAGAAGATAAGAGGTGAATGATCATGGTTACCCTAGAATGGGAGGTGTGTTGCTGGAAGGTTCACCGGGTAAAAAAAAGAACAAAACGGAAAAAAAAAAGAAAAACAATGCAGCCATCAAATGTAGGGATTGGTAAATTGCAATATACACAGATTTTTTCTTATTTAGATACACTTTAAAGTGACAATCAGCACTCCTATTACAATCAGAGTTCAACTTCTACCATCTGGAGCTAAGGGTGCTGTATAAGCTAACACAAAGTTGCTTGAAGCTGTCAGAAATCTTTGCAAATGTTTTGTGGAAGCTAGCTGTATACATTGTTCTCATACAAGCTAACACTCAAATAAATGCAGGCATAGATCTACTGTTGATTATGCAATTGTTTGGGTGTGCATAGTCACTGTCTTTTTCAAGTTAATTCTGTTCTTATCTTATGACTAAATTTAAAATGTGTTCTACCTCTACTATCCCCTTTTTATAATTAACAGCTAAACTGAATAAAAGCTGCAGTAACTTCATCATTACTGTACATTGCTAAAGAATACAGTACCAATAAAAAGTTACTTTGCAGACTGCACTGATAGTCCCTTAGAATAGTATAACTATTGCATACTTACAATGACTTTGCCCCTGGCAATCTCAGTGTCTTCAATAAGTGTTGTGTTGATGGTGTCAGTGGCATTCTCTGCATCCACACAAATAAAATAGAATGCCAAAAAACACAGAACTGTTTCTCGAACCATCTTGCTTGAAGTCACTGAATGGAATGCGCACTTGGTTGTCCACATCAGCCTAAACTCTCATGGGATTTAGTCACCTTTCCGAAAGGGGTGTTTCTAAATGATGATGATGCAAGTTACAGAAATGGAACATATTGTGCAGTTCATGCTTAAGACAGGTGCTTCGTGATCAAATTTTCTCAGACGAAACACGTTGACAGAAGAGTCGGTTATTTCTAAAACACTGTATTTGCCTTAGTAATATATTAACAAATTCACTTTAGGACGAATAGTTGTAAAACAATTCTAAAAAATAAGGTATTTAAGACTGTGAAAAAAAGAAAAGGCAGTCTTTTGGTAAACCAAATTGAACATTTGCTTTGAGTACTTTCTTTCATGTCAGTTTCTGTCACTATTTTTTTTTCCTCCTTGTAATGCTATTATTTAAAGGCTAGCTCAGTCTATTCTGGAATATTGAACCACATGCTGGCTTCTCATATAACTCAGACTCAACGGCAAGATATACAAATCATATTTTCTATCTCCTCCCAACTGTCACAACCAATATAAAGCCATATGGTGTTACATTATCTTCATAGCTTACCCATAATGCAAAATAAATAATTTGAGTTTTCAGATGAGAGGGATAAAAATGAGAAAGTAATGAAAATCCATTCCATTGGTATTTACCACATGGTCTATTACTCACCCTACTTGATTAATAATCAATTTGCATGGTGCATTAAACTAGTTAAAAATGGCCCAAAGGACCACATAACAGTTCACCAATTGCAGAGTGGTAGTGGTCTCATCTTACAGGAAACCTGCCTTCCAAGGCAAATTTAAATGCAAAAGAAAGCATCCAAAAAGCACTGGGACTCTGACCTGAGTTCACACAAAGCAGTGAGAGGGGAAAAAAACTTTTGGAGAGCCCACTAGCCCAGACCAACCTACCCACAATAGAAAAGGCTACCCTCTAGTGGGTAACCCCGCAGGCTACAAGAAAAAGTCATGCAGCAAAAAGTCATGCACCCAACCAGAGAATAAAAGATTCCAAATAAATGTATTAGTTTATACTAAAAAAGATGCAATATGTTTCAGGGGTCAGAAAAAACTCCCTCTTCATCAGGGATCAGAAGAAATGCCCTGATTGTAGCCGTGAAGAAGACGGAGAGTTTCTTCTGACCACTGAACTGCATTGGCTGTTTTACTATAAACAAATACATTTATTTTGACTCTTTTATCCTTTGGTCTGGCACATCTTTCATTGGTGCATGCTTTTTTTCCAAGACAACTTGGCCCCTCTCTTCCTGCCTGACCCACTGTCTCCCAGCAGGCTCCACTGAGGATACCATTTTTCAGGCCTCGGGGGTATCAATAACTGTATGCGCAAAAGATAGTGCAAATTTAAACATCAGATAGATCATATGCAGTTCATAAGTCCATAAGGTGGGAATGGTGGGGTTATAAAGGCGGCAGCTGTCCTCATAGAAAGCCGACTTTGCATATGGGATTAGACGAGGGAAGACACAGGAAGCGCCACCTAAGTGCAGTATTAAAAGCAGGATTTAATGGCAAGGTACATAAAATCACTCACAAGATAAAGGTAAACATAAGCTCATCTGTTGTCTGGTTGTCCGAACACAGCGCCCATGCGTGGCTGAGATGGTGAGGGGACCGCTGCATGTCCTGTGGCCTCCAGGAAGATGACCGGAACCAGCGTGGAATGGAGGGAAGTGACATCACAGACAGCAGGGAGACTTCCGGAGGAACAATATCAATCAGACAGGCAGGCAGGCAGGCTACATACTCAGAGCATCAGCTCCCCTAGAGGCCTGTAGAAGGAGCTGATGCTCCGAGCGCCTAGCCTGCCTGCCTGTCTGTCTGACTGATAGAGTTCCTCTGAAAGTCTCCCCGTTGTCCGTGATGTCACTTCCCTGTATTCCATGCTGGTTCCGGTCATATTCCTGGTGGCCACAGGACGCGCAGCGGACCCCTCACCATCTCAGCCACACATGGGTGCTGTGTTCGCACACTGGGAGCAATCTGGACAACCAGACAACAGATGAGCTTATGTTTACCTCTATCTTGTGAGTGATTTTATGTACCTTGCCATTAAATCCGGCTTTTAATACTGCACTTAGGTGGCGCTTCCTGTGTCTTCCCTCTCTTAAGGCCTCAGGAAATTTGGTAAGAATCTCCTCCACCCCTTATAATATCACTGGACTAATATTGAAGCTGTACTATAGTACTGCTTTCTTGGGCAAGGGAATCCTTCTTTGGGAAGAGGGAGGGGGGCTCCTGTGGTTTTACTGCTTAGAAATGTAAAAAGGGAAATGATCAAACCTACATGAAGCACAGATTGGCCAGTTCACCCAAATTTTTATTTAAAATGAATCAAACTATTTTGTTTAAAAGTTTTCTCTCAGGCAACCAAATTCACTTATCTCTAGAGAGTTACGGCATTGTGGGAGGGAAGTTGAGACACAAACTAAACTTGTAAAATCTTGTAAAGATTTTACTTTTAGTGTGTATAAGACTTATAAAAAGCTAAAAAGAAATTCTAACCAATAGTGTGCAAATGCAATATGCTTTCAGGTGCATTCAGCTTGAGATCCTTTTGAGATCCTTCACATTTGCTTCTGACCTTTTTCTGACCCGCAGTTCACTTCCTCCTAAACTGCTTTGAATTCCACTTGACTTGTATCAGGGAAAAGTGGTTTTAATGCATATAGTAGTTTGTGTATAAAAGACAGTGCTTATTTCAATTGCTAATTTCTCCAATTAAAAACAAATTAACACACACACACAGTTTGTCTTGGTTTGTTGACAATGCTATATTTTATTGACATTTCGAAAATACAGTTAAAGATAATGCCTCAATTTATTCCACTATAGACATAAAAATCGAAGCTATAGGCACATTCTAAGGGAAGCTTCACATAGAAAATGACATGTATGTTGCTGTTGTTCCAAGCCTGTTTTGAAGGGAATAAGTGCAAAGTATTGTATTGTTCCAACTAAAGATAACTCTCTGTCCTGAAAGAAATATTTCCCATGCCCAGACTAGAGACAATAAGGTATTTAGGTATTCTTCTAACAAGCAGTAAAATATCTTTAAAACAAGCCCTTACTGACCTCTGTATTGTGAGGTACTGTGAAGCAATTCATCCTCAAGAATTACAACAGAGGCACTAACAGCTTACCTCCCTTTATTTTCTATGGCAGCCTGCCAGGCTTGTAATGTAAACAAGCACCACATGCTGTAAGCTTTTTAGGAATCTTACTTTGGAATGTTAGAGAATGAATTGCTCTGCAGCATTTTTAGCTACAGAGGTCAGCGAAGGCTTGTGTTAAGGCTCCTTTACTGTATTGTAGGTACATGTAAATACTTTTATGTCCATAGTCTGGACACAGGTGCCGTTTAAGTTAAGACTGTAACCCCCTTCTAAGAATGCTGGGTGCCTGTGTCTCATGATGATGCCCTGAGTCCGATTTTTAATCACGGACCCAGTACAACTATGTACCAAGTGAAGTCAGAGTGAGGACAGGACTGATCTGCACACTTGTCTCAAGTCAATAACTCATCAGAGAATCAGCATGCTGGACAAGCAGCTAGCATTTTAGGAGATCAGCAATCGCAGTCTACTGTATGTGTGTGTGTCTCATAAATGCTTTTCTTTACTAACAGTGGTACTGCCCCAGTAATAAAATACCTTCCTTTTTGAACAGCACATTCATACAAATTTAGCACTCTGAATTCTCTCTTCCCCTGTTCCCTTCCTCAGTTTTAATTTTTTTAATTTTTATTTTTATTGTTTTTTATTTCCCATTAGGGTCATTTTACATTGTAGATTTGTGACATCCTGCAACAAAGCTTTCTATCTTGTAGGCAGCAATCTTTTACAATCTGTTAAAGTAACTGTATAAATTGAACAATTTAATTAAAACGCAACTCCAGCCAAAACTTTTTCTGTTATTTTTTCTATTAAATTTTCTTTTACTTCCTATCACAGTGACCAAAGAACAAGAAGTAAAGGGAGAGCAACATTAAACTCCCACACTTGAAATAAATTCTGACAGGCAGGGTTTTTATAACAGAGAGACAATAGAGGTCTCTTCTGTCCTAAATGCCTTTCCCAGCCTGTCAGCCATAATGTAATCTAAGCCATGCATGTGTAGCTCTGTCCAAGTTCACAGCACCCACTGTGTGCCATAGAGATGTGAGGTGGCGCATGTGCAGGAGTTACATCATCATAGCTGGCCATTCAAGTGGCTACATGCTGGTGCACACACAGAAAGAAGATCGGGTGAAGATGGATTCACTGGGAGCAGTAATAGCTAAGCATTAGAGGGCTGAATTTGAGAGGCAAGTCTATAATAATGTGCTAGTGTGCAATGCATACTAGCTCGTTATAGCATGAACCTGCAAGGGGACCACTCAAAAAAAATTTGTGGCGGAGTTCAATACCTCTTTAAAAAAGGTTTTTTTTTTAAAACACCCACCCCACACACACACTACTGTATTAGGCCCCTTTCACACAAAAGATTCCATCAGGTCTGCTTGTCAGTTTTTCAGGCGGGCCTGATTGAACACTATGGACTGATGGGTGTAAATGGACTTGTGTCCACTAAAAAAAACAGAAGGGGATCTGTCCCCCTCCGATTAGGTGGATCAGAGGGCCGTAAGTTGTAAATGGACAGCGGATGGTAAGCTGTAAACGGATTCCGTGAACTCTGTAAACGTAAACTCCATAAACAGACTCAGCTGTCCGTTTACACTCTCCATGTCCATGCTGCATAAACTGAACAGACACTGCCATCTGCCTGGCTTGCTCTGATCAGCAGGTGATCAGTGGACAGATCCCCTGCTGATATAATCAGATTCACCCCGTGTAAAAGGGGTCTCAAAGAAAGAAAGCACCTGTGACTTCCTATCCTTATTCTCCATGCTACAGTGCTGCCGATCCCCAGCTTCTATCTCAGTCCTAAACCTCTACTTTCCCCCCTTACTTTCATTTGTTTTAAGCAAGCAATGCATTGTGGTTGCAGTCATGTGCACTCTATGCACACTACAATAGTCCATTGTCCATTTAGGGAGTGGGCAAGAGAGGGGGGCTACATTCCTACATACAATGGGACCGTGGAAAATTAACTTAGCCACCCTCTAACAGGAAGTTGGATCACAGCAGAAAAAAAAAGGAATTTGGAGATTTGAAGGAGGCTGAAAACAACTGAAGGTATTATATTTTTTTGAGTTAAGAATGCATACTTTGATAGAATTCTTTTTTAAACCAGAGTTTATTGTCAATTTTAGGTGTTGGAGGAACACTGTAAAATATTGATTCTCAGATATTGGTGTTACAAACAAGTAATTTGTTTCCCACATTTTATTTTCACAGCACCAAAATATTTGCAGAGCATTACGGGATAAGTGTTCACCATGCACATCCATGCCCTAGGACTAGTGACAAACTAGTGAAATGGATTAAATTGTGTAGCTGGTATTATACTTTCTTTTTGGACTGAACATACACTGCACAGCAGATAACTACTATCCTGACTAACATTTTCTTTTCAAACCAAACTCCAAGTAGAAAAAAAAGCAAAAAAAAACACAAATTTTACATAGGTATGCTTTCATAAAAGAAACAGAGAGAGATAGTTTAAAGAGACTTTTTTCTGCATTTCATTTCTTGCACAGGAGAGCTCAAACTGGAAGAAGGAAAAGCAGCACTCTTAAACAATCAGGTATGCCGAAAAGCTTATGTGCTAATTAGGGACATCGATAATAGATCGATAAGAGAAATCAATAGAAGAGCTCATTAGTTGCTGCTTTTCCTTCACTGTCAAGGGTGGAGGTACAAAACCTAGTGGTACTTCATAACTGGAGCAGAGAAAAGTCTAAAGGAATGAATGGACAGAAATGCAAATACTTTGTTAGGTAAAGCATATGCATTTCATCTGTGGATTTAGCGGTTTGTCTGGAGTTTGGCTTTCAGGTCGCGTCACACAGCAACAAAGTACTTCTTTAGAGGCCACTTATTTGTTCTTAAAATCTGTCACCTTAGTACAAACTCAATAATGAATATTTTATATACTGTAGCTTTTTACAAAACTGACTAAAGATCAGCTTTCTTTCACAGTTTTGTGTCCCATTCCTGTCATACATATATACATTTTATTGGTTTCCAAACTTAATTCCTTATAAAACATAATCATCTGTTACAACCTCTATAATTAAAACTAAGATAAAAAAAAAAAACTTTGGCAACCTTATAATTTGTTTTTTACTGCTATCTGTATACAATATAGGGGACTTTTTTTTAAAGAAAGTTCTATTAACAATTTTTTATATATAATGCAAAAATATATCTGGACTTTATAAATTACTATGTGATATACTCTTTCTAGTAGAAACATTGCATTCATTGTATTAATATATCATTTGGTTGTGTTGTTTCTTGTTCTCTTTTGTATATGAATATATATCCACTTTAAGATGCATGCAAAAAAGTAGTTGTACAAAGCTACATTCTGCTCATCTACTAACAAGCAAGCAAGCAGGACTTACAAAAGAGGATCATTGGTCTTAGGCCTTGTTCACCAGGATGCTGAGACCCATAGTCCATTAATAGGCTGGACCTAGTGGTTCAAGCTGTATAAACACACAGCCCATTTGCGGACTATTTGTCATGGCGCCTGTGTGACTGAGACCACAAAAAAGTGTTGTTCATGATTGACAAGTGTTTAATTTAGAGCAGATGTTCTCAAACCTTTGTAACATGGAGAGACCCTTGAAATAAGTTTTCAGGTTCAAGGAAACCCTTCTGATAATTACTGTACATTAGCGTGATGGTCACTGGGAAGAATGCTCCTGACAGTTGTGGTCATTTTTACAGATTTACAGATAGCTAAAAGAACACTGGGGGCAATGAGAACTTATCTGTGAGGCAGAAGTTGCTCATTAAACCCGTAACATCTGGAGGAACCCTAGGGTTCCATGGAATAGTGGCTGAGAAAGGCTGATTTGGAGAGCGTTTAAAAATTTCTGTTTAGGTTTCTTGAAAAAGCCACTTGAATACATCTTGCAGAAAGTGGATTACTGGAGCAACCAATGATCACTTATAAACGCTCCTACTAAGATGCCTCCTGCCACCTCAGATATTAGTTAAAGAGCACAGCAGAGGCAGGCAAAACTGCCCATGAGCATGCACCAGCAGATGCAATTTATAACTCTATAAACAGCAAACTTGTATATGCAGACTACATAGTTTATAGGTACCATGCTAAGATTTAGCAGGAAAATCATCACATGTTTTGTGTAGTTTTGGATAAAGTAGGGAAAAAATTATATATTTTTGAAAAATGTTAAATACCTCTAAATTGGATTTTTAAGGCAATTTGGTAAGAAAAAAACATATATTCATTAAAGTTTATATTGGATAAGATATCTTAATGCTACCACCCCCTGGGTTTAAACGAGGCTGAAAACTTCAGGCCCTTCCTGGAGGGATTAAGCTCAGGCAAAACTGATTAATCCATCTGGGAAGGTTGATTGAGTTTTTCCTTTCCCTTTTTTCTGTTTAAAGATATTCTTTGTACAATACTATTCTTAATAATATTTTGGTGTCAATATTGGTAGTTGATGTTTTTCCTGGGTGGAAGGTTCTCTCGGAAATTTTTCTTCAAGGGGTTTTGTTTCGTATTCCTATCTCTTTTGTTATGGATTTGGATAGTAGATCTTTGGGGTTTTTTTTTATTGATTATTTTTTTATATTTTTTTCCCACACTTTTGTAAAATTGCCACTGACTTTCTTTTGTGTCTCTGGAACAGTAAGTGACATTCTGTAAAACATTTGAACCATTCCCTATTCCATCCAAAACTAAATTAAACATTTTGGCTAAGGATACACTTTAAATACAGGTAGGGGATCCAAGCTATATTTTCTTGTTCATTTCAGGTAAAAGATACCATACTGGTACAATTTGCCTTTTTACAATGGCTTAAATTGCAGACCTGCAGTATCTAACAAAGAGCAGCATCATTCTTCAACAATTAACATTACAGATTTAAAAAATTAAAATAAGTGCAATTCATACACCTTACAGTAAATCAGGTTGTAAACTCTGATCCTAATGATTGACACAAATTAGTTAAAAAAGAAAGAGTCAGCATGTTTGAACGTTTGGCTCATTTTTTCGAGATAAAAAAAAAATGGTTCATGAGATGTAGAGAATAAAAGTGGAAATATGCTTCAGTTCAAGGTCACGTTATTTATTTCACAGAGTAAAATAAATTGGTGTTCTCAAAAATGTGATGCTTCAGCATTCAAGCAAGTTCGATGAATCAAAGGGAAAATGAAATTTGCAGCATCATTTTTAATCCTTTGTAGCTTGAAGAACTCTGGGCTCTACTTCTCATAAAAGTCTTTCAGAAAAAAGCACACTTTGTGATTTGGAGTTCATCGAGAAGTATGTAATAGCCAAACAGGAAATTCTCATTGTCAGTAGGACCTTTTAATGTTGAGCATTTCACCATTCTGCATGCATTATCGTCATTATCTTCTTAATATAATGTCAATCTCAATTGGCTATGAGCCCTTCCCTGTGAGCCAGGAAATGTCACCAGTTCTATAAGAGGAAAAAAAAAGTGGTGGAATTATCGTACTATATATTAATCTAAACCCCCTTTCATTTCTAAATGACACTCAGATTACCAATATTAGATAGATATATATATATATATATATATATATATATATATACACAGTATCTCAAAAAAGTGAGTACACCCCTCACATTTTTGTAAATATTTTATTATATCTTTTCATGTGACAATACTGAAGAAATTACACTTTGGTACAATGTAAAGTAGTGAGTGTACAGCTTGTATAACAGTATAAATTTGCTGTCCCATCAAAATAACTTAACACACAGCTATTAATGTCTAAACCGCTGGCAACAAAAGTGAGTACACCCCTAAGTGAAAATGTCCAATTTGGGCCGAATTATCCCTTTTTCCTCCCCAGTGTTATGTGACTCATTAGTGTTACAAGGTCTCAGGTGTGAATGGGGAGCAGGCGTGTTAAATTTGGTGTTATCACTCTCACGCTCTCATACTGGTCACTGGAAGTTCAGCATGGCACCTCATGGCAAAGAACTCTCCGAGGATCTGAAAAAAAGAATTGTTGCTCTACATAAAGATGGCCTAGGCTATAAGAAGATTGCCAAGACCCTGAAACTGAGCTGCGACATGGTGGCCAAGACCATACAGCGGTTTAACAGGACAGGTTCCACTCAGAATAGGCCTCGCCATGGTCGACCAAAGAAGTTGAGTGCACATGCTCAGTGTCATATTCAGAGGTTGTCTTTGGGAAATAGATGTATGAGTGCTGCCAGCATTAATGCAGAGGTTGAAGGGGTGGGGGGTCAGCCTTTCAATGCTCAGACCATACGCCACACACTACATCAAACTGGTCTGCATGGCTGTCGTCCCAGAAGGAAGCCTCTTCTAAAGATGATGCACAAGAAAGATGGCAAAAATTAGCTAAAGACAAGCAGACTAAGTACATGGATTACTGGAACCATGTCCTGTGGTCTGATGATGTCAAACGTGTGTGGTTGCAACCAGGTGAGGGATACAAAGACAAGTGTGTCTTGCCTACAGTCAAGCATGGTGGTGGGAGTGTCATGGTCTGGGGCTGCATGAGTGCCGCTGGCACTGGGGAGCTACAGTTCATTGAGGGAACCATGAATGCCAACATGTACTGTGACATACTGAAGCAGAGCATGATCCCCCCCTCGGAGACTGGCCCGCAGGGCAGTATTCCAACATGATAATGACTCCAAACACACCTCTAAGATGACCACTGCCTTGCTAAAGATACTGAGGGTAAAGGTGATGGACTGGCCAAGCATGTCTCCAGACGTAAACTGTATTGAGCATCTGTGGGGCATCCTCAAATGGAAGGTGGAGGAGCGCAAGGTCTCTAACATCCACCAGCTCCGTGATGTCCTCATGGAGGAGTGGAAGAGGACTCCAGTGGCAACCTGTGAAGCTCTGGTGAACTCCATGCCCTAGAGGGTTAAGGCAGTGCTGGAAAATAATGGCGGCCACACAAATTGTTGACACTTTGTCCCCAAGTTGGACATTTTCACTTAGGGGTGTACTCACTTTTGTTGCCAGCGGTTTAGACATTGGCTGTGTGTTGAGTTATTTTAAAGGGAACAACAAGTTTACACTGTTATACACGCTGTACACTCACTACTTTACATTGTAGCAAAAAGTCATTTCTTCAGTGTTGTCACATGAAAAGATACAATAAAATATTTACAAAAATGTGAGGGGTGTACTCACTTTTGTGAGATACTATATATAATATATATATATATATATATATATATATATATATATATATATATATATATATATATATATATATATATATATAATATATGTGTGTATTTAAAATTGACAGAGGATCTAACTCTTCACCACTCTATCTCTTAAAGACCTTCAGCAAAGAACCAAATTAAAATGCAGTTTTGGGTGGGAAAGAGCTTTGTTTAAAGAAATCAAGAGTGTGGTACAACCTTTACAGGAGTTATTTATCATTTACATTCCTAATAGTAATTAAACCCATTCAAGTGGACGTGTTCTGAAGATGTTTTCACTACTCACCCAGGTAGCTTCTTTAGTTGTAATGAAAATACAGAAAGCTTGTAAATGCTGGGATAAGTTCCTGACAAGCATAAGAACTTCGGAAGCTGCTTGAATAAGTAGCCAAACATCTTCAACTCTTCAATGTTACAGAACAGGTCCAGTTGAATATATTAATCTAGTATTCCATGACATTGATTAATGGGAAACCTAACTGACATATTTTAAATCCCATCCTTTAACTTTTTAAATCACAAAATGCATCCACAGAATCTGAAGCTGGTCCCAAAAACCCAACCTTAGGTCCCTTGTTACAAGTGCACCTCAAATTATCTTATTTTCCTAGCTCTCCCTTCTAGGGAACTCTAAAGCTTGTTTACATATAAACTTCCTAAGATAAAGCATTAAGGATGTTTAAATAGTAATGACAGAAATAGGAGAACAAATGGTATAAAATGGTTGCAATAATAAACATACTTGCCATGACGAATAAAAATCCTTTAGTTGAAGGAAGCAATAAAAGAAGATTTTTCATAAGTTACTTTTTTAAACATGAAAAAAAATAATGAGAGTTTCCCTGGTGCCCATAACATTCAGACTCAGATAGCAAGAAATTGAACAGCAAGTTTGAAAATGACTTGCTAAGCCACTGCTAGACTTGCCAGGCTTTACAAGTTTGTTTCACAATTGCAGCAAGTCCACATGACTCCAGAACAACTTTCTTCTCAAACATTCTGCAAGTCTGCTGCAAGTTTTGGTTCAGTTATGTTCTGCAATAGTCATCCCACCACAGGGGTCACTGTGACTTGCAGAGCTCTTGCTGTAGACTCACCACTGCAACTTTGCTATTGCTAGAGACTTGCCACGCAAATTTTCTACAAATTGGGAAAGTCTCAGCTAGAACCTGTGCTTCAAATGCTCTGCAAGTGTACAACTTGTCAGTGAAAATGTGCAACAAGTTAACAAGAGTTACAGTTCAACACTGCCACAAATTTGTTGCAAGTTATCCTTGCTATCTGGGGATGTATTTGCCCTCTTAGAGTACACATGGAACCCATCGAGCATAGTGAATTTGCAACTTCACTTTACCACTATCTAGGGGAGTGAAAACAAAAGACATGTAATGTACTCAATAGACCTTCTGCTATCTGAAATTCGAAGACACCGGAATGTCATTTATTCTTGGTAGTGAGTAGGAGCATGTATTTTCACTTAAAAAAAATAATCTTTAGATATAAACAAGGAGGGAACATGAGAAAATCACTGAAATTGTCCTAAATTCCACTGCAATTAACCAGAAACATCTATAGAAAACCTTCCTGTAACTTATTGACCATATTCTTGGGTAGTTTCCCCAGCTATTGGACAAGAATGTACTCCAGGCAAAATTCACTTCTGAGATGTAGGTATGGAGACAAGAAACATCTCTTCATTAATTGTTGCTTCCTTTTTTCCTGTACTTTTCCCCCAAAATGTTCTTAACCTCCCTGGCGGTATGATTATTTCAGATTTTAGGTGCTGAAAGCGGTACAATTATTTTGCATGGAAATTTGGTGTTTTATATTGTAGACCTGTAATTCTTAGGAATAATTCACTTAAATCTGTCCAAATCAGAGTCTAGTAGACATCCCGGGTATGATAAAGTTTGAAAAACGAAATCATAAATTATAATATAATAAATAACTATAAATAATTACACCAAATAATAATATAATAATAATAAAAAATATTCAATAATGTAATCAAATCAAAATCACTGAAATTTGCTCAGTTGCAGAATTGTCACTGTCATTACTTTTTAGTGTTTGATACGGATCTCCCCACAAATCACTATCACTCAATTCTGCGAGTGATTCTAATTTATAATCGCTGTTTTCTAGCTGGTCTAAAACCACTTTTGATGTAAAGGGACGGTTTTGGTTGCTATGGACAATCTCCAGTTTCCAGGCAGAAAGAACAGTTTTTATAATATAAAACTGCATGCAGGGCACTGGACAAATCACTAGGGACAAAGGGGATGTGTAATTATTTGATACAGTACTGTAATCTGTAAGCTTACAGTATACTGTATCTATACTGTGTGTTTTACTTTTTGAATTTGGCGCCGAACTCCGTCCCCATGCGTCGCAACTCTCACAGGGAACGGAGCTCAGCACAGTGAATCGAGCGGGACACGGCGGCTCGCAGATCACATCGGGGAGACATCGCAGGATCCAGGGGACAAGGTAAGTAACCTCTATATGGATCCTGCGATGCGATCCTGAGTCTGGCTCGGGGTTACCACTTTTCTGAGAATCCACCCCGAGCCAGACTCAGGAATACCGCCAGGGGGGTTAAAGACCAATTGCAGGTTAACTAAGAAGAAAAAAGATGAGATATTGCTCACAGGGGTTAAGATACTCACCCTATTTAAGGCACTGTCCTTCACATACTCACATACTCCAGTCATCCAGCACTTGTCCACTTCCACACTGATTGATGCCCATCATCATTTAACCCACTCCCCATTAGCTAAGGGAAAAAGTATGTCATCAAACCACCCTGGCCTCACAGGAGAATGCTGCAGGGAATATGGGCATAATTCACTGCAGCATTCAGAACCAGCCCACCTTCAGAGGAATTAGAGGAAAACGGGGGCCTGTGACGCCATGCTACCGACTAAAAAAGGAATTTAAAGAAAAATTATGTACACAAAGAAGATTTTAAAAACAAAGGCAGCAGGGTCTGTTCCAAGTAGGAAAAGGGTGCAGAAGATGGAAAAGGGGTAGAAAAAAATTTGTGCAGGGTGAATATTTCCTAAACGGTGCACGTTTAGGAGATGTTCATTTTGCGTACAGGTAAGCCTCATTATAGGCTTACCTGTAGGTAAAAATAGCAGGTAGGTAAAAACAAACTTTAGTACATATTATTTAAAATCTATAATTGCCATATAATCTAACTTCACAATAAATAAGAAAATCTTTAACCCTTCTAATGTGTTTATTCACTACTTACTCAACATCACGCTTGCGAATAGATTTTCCAGATGCCATAACTTCTGCCACTTTGGAAACTATTGGATCATAATTCATACTGGCTACTGCAATGACTTCATCATGCCTAGAAAATTAAAAAATACATACAAAACAACCATGTTTAGTGGATGCATCGTAACAAGTTTTATTCATGATTGTAGTTTCATCACTGTGACCCAATGTGAATCCTAGGAATAGAAGGAAATAGATTAATAGATGACTGTAGATGTATCATTATCCGGTGGTTTCCAGTGAGCTGGAACACAATGTGTGAGGTTGGGCAGCTAACATGGAAAGAACTGTCAGATTTCAGGCTACTTCTGACATCTGACACACAGGTGTCAGGTGTCAGAAGCTATATAAGAAGGGGTAAATAAAAAACAACTTATAAATCTAGGTAAACCATTTTTATCATTTAGGACTAAATATTCAGATTCGTGCTCAAATCCAGCCATGAACTGGTACCATTAATGGAGTTTGCTTGATTGCAAACTTTTTACTAGTCGAATATTAACCTAGTGTTTGATCAGTGAAACTAAACACTGTGACATCATCTCCAAGAAAGTAATTTGGGACTTCAGAGCCCCCCCCCCAAAAAAAAAAAGCTGTTTACAGCTGCAAAGGTGATTTTAGTGAATTTTGAAACCCACCCCCATGAAGCACTGCCCTGTCAGCTGTCGTTTGCCCCTAAATCCTTAGGATTTGTAGGACTGTTGTCGGTCTGAACTCTGAACTGTTTGCCTCTCAACTGTTGAGAAATACTAATACTACAGAAGAACAATAAAAAGGTAAAAGGAGAGTTTCTCACAGCAAATAATCAGGTTGCACTGTGAATGTGAAACAGGTATTCTATTAGTCCATTATAAACAAGAACTCTGAATTGTGTTCCCATTTTTCTTTCCATTTTTTTTTTTTTTGATAGCCCTGAGTAGGGTTGATTTGCTAAAGGAAAATAGGCTGTTCACTTTGCCTGAGAATTTCCCCTTAGCTTATTGAATGAAGTGAAGATCTGCTGACCTCCATCATCCAATCATTTGCTTGCAAATTTTTTTTTTTTTGTTACTTTGCATGTGATTGGGTATTATTTGGTAAATTAATTTTCACCACATTTACTAAGCTAAGGGAAAATTCCCTTGCAACCCCTATGTACCTGTTCTAGGGTTGTGATGTATTTACAGTGCCTTGAAAAAGTATTCATACCCCTTGAAATTTTCCATATTTTGTCATGTTACAACCAAAAACATAAATGTATTTTATTGGGATTTTATGTGATCCACCAACACAAAGTGGCAGATAATTATGAAGTGGAAGGAAAATGATTAATGGTTTTCAAAATTTTTTTACAAATAAATATGTGAAAAGAGTGGCGTGCATTTGTATTCAGCCCCCTTTACTCTAATACCCCTAACTAAAATCTAGTGGAACAAATTGCCTAATTAGTAAATAGTCCACCTGTTTGTAATTTAATCTTAGTATAAATACAGCTGTTCTGTGAAGCCCTCAGAGGTTTGTTAGAGAACCTTAGTGAACAAATAGCATCATGAAGGCCGAGGAACACACCAGACAGGTTAGTGATAAAGTTGTGGAGAAGTTTAAAGCAGGGTTAGGTTATAAAAAAGGTCTCAAGTTTTGAACATCTCACAGAGCACTGTTCAATCAACCGAAAATGGAAAGAGTGTGGCACAACTGCAAACTTAAATAGCAATAAACCTGCGCTTACGAATAATAAGCAGCTTGCACAATATACTGGCAGCAAAAGGTTACATGTAAACACAAAAGTTGGCGCTTATAACCAGGTTTGGCAAATTCTCTGGCTTTTCAATAAATTGGTCTAAATCCATCCTGATGCCTCTAGATCCCATGACAAATTCCTTGCCCCAGGAGGCAGGACAAATTACTATAGCCAATTCTTTTAGATATCTGGGGGTGGTGGTGACTCCGGACACCTCTAGCTACCTAGAATTAAATTTGAGCCCCTTGTTAGATAAACAAAGAGAAAAATCCCTTAGCTGGTGCAAGCTCCCCCTGTCAGTCGTAGGGAGAGTAAAATTAATAAAAATGATCTGGGCCCCACAATTGTTATATATCTCTCAGAATGTGGATAATAAATGGTTCAAAAGAGTAGATACACAGATGCGGGACCCCATTTGGAAACGGAAAGGAGCTAGAATCAGTTTAAATTACCTACAATATAGCAAGGACAGAGGAGGTCTGGCGGTACCACATCCCAAATTATATTTCCTGGCCTCCCAAATGCAGCAGATCATGGGGTGGGGAAGAGATAATGTCGCAGATGATCCTATTTTACGTTTAGTAACCCGAACCAACTCGGACTTGAAAGCCAGCTCCCATTTGGAAATGGATCTCCCTGGCTTGCTCCGACCTCCCCAACGGTGAGTCTTCTTAGAAAAGTGTGGGAGGCAACCTGGGTGGCACTGATGCTTTTCTTCTGCAGGGACAGGGAAGCTGGTCAGAGTTGATGGGAAGCTGCTAAATCTTAGAAGAAAACCTGGTAGAGTCTGCAAAAGACTTGAGACTGGGGCGGAGGTTCACCCTAACAGGACAACGACCCTAAACATACAGCCAGATCTACATTGGAATGGTTTAAATCAAAACATATACATGTGTTAGAATAGCCCAGTCCAGACTTAAATCCAATTGAGAATCTGTGACAAGATTTTAAAATTGCTGTTCACAGATGCTCCCCATCCAATCTGACAGAGCTTGAGCTATTTTGCAAAGAAGAATGGGCAAAAATGTTATTCTCTAGATGTGCAAAGCTGGTAGAGACATCCCCAAAAGACTTGCAGCTGTAATTGCAGAGAAAGGTGGTTCTACAAAGTATTGACTCAGAGGGGCTGAATACAAATGCACACCACACTTTTCACATATTTATTTGTAAAAGTTTTGAAAACCATTTATCATTTTCCTTCCACTTCACAATTATGTGCCACTTTGTGTTGGTCTAGTACATAAAATCACAATAAAAGACATTTACGTTTTTGGTTGTAACATGACAAAATGTGGAACATTTCAAGGGGTATGAGTACTGTTTCAAGGCACTGTAGTTAAATGCTATGCACACAATTGATTGCTTCCCATTATTTTTACCTCCCTACATCTACTAGTGTATGGTAGACTTCTGTTACTATTTTTCAAACGCTCTAATCTTTAAGGATCAAACGCGGGTTATTGAGACACAGGTAAGCCCATTCTGTTGCTAAACCCCTCTTAAAACACCGTCAGTAAGAAAAAAAAGTAGTCAAAATGTAATGAAGCCACATTATTTTTTTGGCATCAATCAAATATCTGTTGTTTATAAAAAGTTCATGTGTAAAGATTTTAGTTTACCAAATAAACGGCTTTTCTGGTGCAAAATTTAGACAGACGACTAGAATTTGTTTTTTCTTTATAGTTTACCTTTGTGCCATTTTTGCTTTCTTGGTTAGTTATTTAAATTGATGTAAAGATCTTTAATACTTTTTATTTTAAATAACTAACCAAAAAAAATGTAATGATTCTTATTTTAAATTATTGTACATTTTAGTTGAAAAAAATACTCATCCTTACCTTTAAAAAGTGGTGTCTTATTATATTTACCAAGCAGCAAACCCCTCCACTTAACTTTCCTGTTTTTTATTATCTAAGGTTATATAGCAATAGATGAAAACACACATAGACAGGAGAGAATTTTGCTCCATTTGATCATTCTTCAGGTAAATCTTATAAATAAATAAAAACAGGCAAATACTGCTTGATATGTAGGAGGTACAAAAATTATCCCAATGTAATTACTTTATTTTATAGACTACTGGACATTTTTCTTTTGTTACCATTATTTTGTCTGATTAACAGTTAACCTTTCTATATGGTGTCTTATATGTAGATTATATTATTGCATGTACATTTAGAAGCAGCAGTCTCAAATGGTCTTCAAAGAAGCCATGTCAAGTTCAGGTTAAAAAGCTAAAATATGATTAGCTGCTATAGGAAACATTTCCACTTTCCATGTATCCTTTTTTAAACACCCCTTTATGTATTTAGGTGTAGAACTGTGAACAACAAATAAGGACTAGGACTTTACACGGAGCATGCATCACTTTTGTATGACAGATCCTACACACTGTTGATGTGACCAATCTTTCACATTCTCTGTACATAAACTACCAATACTTCCTCTGTATGGCCATCTTCAGTTTCAGTTATATGTTCCTATTGTAGTCTATAAAATATAGCAATTACTTATATTGCATGCATAAATGAAAGTATTAATTAACTGCAGTATAAAACATTATGATGTCACCTTCATGTTATAGGATCTCTGAAAGTATAAGTGTAGAGATACCATGTAGAATAAAGGAAGATCCCAATTGAAGAGTCATTATTGAAATACTGGACAAAAGAGCTACTGCCTGAAGGAAAACCTTGTAAATTAATGATCTTAGAGAATTATTTCCTTTATAAGAAATGCACAACATTCCACAATTAAATTGGTATTAATCTGTAACCTGTTTAAAGTTTTTACGTTGTATCTGCAAAACGGATTACTGAGCCAGTGAGACTGAAAGGTGACAAAAGGTTGCTATGAAATAAAAATAAACATAATAAATATAAATATATATATATATATATATATATATATATATATATATATATATATATATATATATATATATATATATATATATAATATATCTTCAATATATACACACTTCCCATATTTTGTCTCTTTGTGACAGAGCAAGTACAAAAATGACCTGCTATTTGTGCTAGAAATCCAGAGAATTTGCATTTTTTTTGCATTTTCAAATGTGTAAATGTTCCCTCCAGTGGCTATCTGTATTTTATGGCAATGATTTAGGAGGAAAGTTGGCAATGGTTTAAGAGGAAAGATCAGCAAAACCACCTTGCAACTCTACTGAGCAGGAATTTGATACTCAGACACACAGATATGGGAGCATAGGCTCAATATATTAAAATGTTTTTTGCTAAGGAGTGTATGCTCCAGTGATCTAATGCAGACCAGCTAAACAGTGGTCTGCCTAAAATAATTTATGATTTTTTAAAATATATTTGGTTGTATCTGAACAGGATTAAAGATTTTACAAGTGTATATCATATAGGAACAAAACCACATACGGTGTAAAACCACAAATTCATAGTGCCACAGGTTTCACAATGCACACGTATAAGTGTACGCAATGTAGCTGCAGCCCCATATTTAATTTTATATGTTGCGGTCTCTGACAGCATGTCATATGTATTTTCTAAATCTGCTGCTTTGCTTGGTGTTGTGCATTTTTTTGCTTATGATGTGGTCAAATGTTATCTTATTTTCAGATAAAATATTGGCACACATCAATTTTACAACAAATAGAGTTACCTCTTACTTTATTGTCTCCATAATTATGATGAGACATTTAAACCTACAGTTTTTTGATGTGAGCAAATTTCATGGTTCAAACATTGTAGCAGGCACACAAAGTTCAGGTACCAGAAGTAAGCTTGTACTATCATATATATCTAACAGATGATAAGGGAGTTTATTTATAATGCTTGCGGGTTTAAAGGCAAATGTAGATAAAACTTTAAAAAGGTATTTGTTCTGAGAAAAATACATTAACAACAATTATGTCAAATAATATTGATTGTGCATATTATTGAACCAGGCTGTTAACTCTATTGTCCAGTCCAATAAGAAACCAGAGAAAGTAGTTTTTTTTTTACCCAGGAGCCTCAGGTAAGTGCTCCTAAATATTACCTCAATTGATCTACGATGGATGTCATCTGACTATTGGGATACAACCTCCTTTTGGTTCGCCTAAATAGTAAAATAACGTACATCTTTATACATGTGTTTGACATAAGTGAGTGCGAGTCAGATGCATGTCTCAAGGTACTTGTGAATTATCAAGTAAACCTGTTAATGTACGCTTCAACAACCAAAACTAAATTTTATATTAGGACTTTACTGGTACTGATGGGACAGACACTTCATTTGAAAAAAAGTTATATAAAATGTAATACATTAAAAATCACTTTTATTTCATAAAAGATAAAAAAAATCACATGGCCCCACCCAGTGTGAGGGACCAGCATGACATTGTTGTAATACTCGTTCATTTTATGGCCCCAGAAAAGAAATTTGACCAAGCAGTTAGAGGCCAACAGCTTCCTCAGGACCCAGTGCTCTCGCATATTGGGGTGAGAAGTCCAAATTTGGAAAATTAGCAGAGGACCAGCAAGGGGTGGTAGCATAGCCCATGGGGTGCAGAGAAAAAGCTTGGTTATTCCTGTATCACGTAATTAGTATCCTCCCAAGGGAGTTGCAACTCATAACTTACCCATTCAGGAAGTTTAAAGACCAGCTAATCCAGGGAAAGCACAACATCAAAACCATCATATATTTATCCAAAAACCATAAGATAGCCTCCACCAGAGTCAAATTTTCTTCAGGTACAGTATCTCACAAAAATGAGTACACACCTCGCATTTTGTAAATATTTTATTATATCTTTTCATGTGCCAACACTGAAGAAATTACCCTTTGCTACAATGTAAAGTAGTGAGTGTACAGTTTGTATAACAGTGTAAATTTACTGTCCCCTCAAAATAACTCAACACACAGCCATTAATGTCTAAACCGCTGGCAACAAAAGTGAGTACACCCCTAAGTGAAAATGTCCAAATTGGGCCCAAATGTCAATAATTTGTGTGGCCACCATTATTTTCCAGCACTGCCTTAACCCTCTTGGGCATGGAGTTCACTAGAGCTTCACAGGTTGCCACTGGAGTCCTCTTCCACTCCTCCATGACAACATCACGGAGCTGGTAGATGTTAGAGACCTTGCGCTCATCCATCTTTCATTTGAGGATGCCCCACAGATGCTCAATAGGGTTTATGTCTGGAGACATGCTTGGCCAGTCCAACACCTTTACCCTCAGCTTCTTTAACAAGGCAGTGGTCATCTTGGAGGTGTGTTTGGGGTCATTATCATGTTGGAATTCTCCCCTGTGGCCCAGTCTCCGAAGGGAGGGGATCATGCTCTGCTTGGGGAGCTTGAACTGTAGCTCCCCAGTGCCGGCAGCACTCATGCAGCCCCAGACCATGACACTCCCACCACCATGATTGACTGTAGGCAAAAAACACTTGCTTTTGTAGTCTTCACCTGGTTGCTGCCACACACGCTTGACAACATCTAAACCAAATAAGTTTCTCTTGGTCTCATCAGACCACATTACATCCAGTAATCCATGTCCTTAGTCTGCTTGTCTTTAGTAAACTGTTTGCTGGCTTTCTTGTGCATTATCTTTAGAAGAGGCTTCCTTCTGGGACAACAGCCATGCAGACCAATTTGATGCAGTGTGCGGTGTATGGTACTGATAGGCTGACCCCCCACCCCTTCAACCTCTGCACCAATGCTCGCAGCACTCATACGTCTATTTTCCAAAGACAACCTCTGGATATGATGCTGAGCACGTGCACTCAACTTCTTTGGTCGACCATGGCGAGGCTTGTTCTGAGTGGAACCTGTCCAGGTTAAACCACTGTATGGTCTTGGCCACTGTGCTGCAGCTCAGTTTCAGGGTCTTGGCAATCTTCTTATAGCCTAGGCCAGGGATATGCAATTAACAGACCTCCAGCTGTTGCAAAACTACAAGTCCCATCATGCCTCTTACTCTGGGCGTCATGCTTGTGGCTGTCAGAGTCTTGCTATGCCTCATGGGACTTGTAGTTCTGCAACAGCTGGAGGTCCGCTAATTGCATATTCCTGGCCTAGGCCATCTTTATGTAGAGCAACAAGTCTTTTTTTTCCGATCCTCAGAGAGTTCTTTGCCATGAGGTGCCATGTTGTACTTCCAGTGACCAGTATGAGAGAGTGAGAGTGATAACACCAAATTTAACACACCTGCTCCCCATTCACACCTGAGACCTTGTAACACTAATGGGTCACATGACACCGGGAGGGAAAACAGCTAGTTGGGCCCAATTTGGACATTTTCAGTTAGGGGTGTACTCTTTTTTGTTGCCAGCGGTTTAGACGTTAATAGCTGTGTGTTGAGTTATTTTGAGGGGACAGCAAATTTACACTGTTATGCAAGCTGTACACTCACTACTTTACATTGTAGCAAAGTGTAATTTCTTCAGTGTTGTCACATGAAAAGATAGAATAAAATATTTACAATAATGTGAGGGGTGTACTCACTTTTGTGAGATACTGTATACCTAATCAAATACGGACCTGATTCTTTTATAAGACGGTACCAGACATTTCCTGATTGGCTGCAGAAACTCTGAATGGTTACAAATAACAATGCTGGAGTATACTTTATGAACTGTGTGGCTGATGCTGTTTATACTGATGTATACTAGATAAAGTGAGGCTGCAGACTCAGATAAACAAAAAAATACAAGAACTCACTTTTGTGAGATACTGTATATTGGCAATAAGCTTCATAGAGACATGGGCTCCCACCTAGATACCACCATAAGTGTAATGACTGTACCAGTAAAGACCTACTATAAAATTTGGTTTTGGGTGTTGGAAAGAATCTGGCTGCTTGTACATTTTTTAAGCAGCCAGATTTTTTTGTATAAGTATATCCTGTTAATGTATGCATCAACTAGATCTGCATGACAAATAATTAAGTCAGGCAGTGCATAGAAACTTCAAATAAATACTTGCATATAAAAGTACCCATAGACACTGCCAGAAATCTAGCAGGTTAAGAGCCGTTGGGGTTTATAAATTGCTACTAAAACTGAAAGGGATTGATAGACTCGGAAATAAAATTAACGTTTTTGAAAATTGCAACTTTTATTGTAAAAGTCAAGTTTGCTCTGACTCCCGAGTCTCCCTATTGGTCAGCAAGGCTGTTAATTAAATTTATAGACCAATACAGATTAGGAAGAGGCAGGAGGAGTGGGGCTTAACTTTTGCAGGAAAAGTAGCAATTTAAATATAAATTCAAATGCCTATATATATATATCTACTGATCATTTTAACTTGTAGGTAATCCTCTGCTCATGCATGTCATCATAGCTTAGATTGTAAGCTCTAACGAGCAGGGCCCTCTGATGCCTACTGTATTGCATTGTATTGTACTGTCTAATGTTGCCCTAATGTTGTAAAGTGCTGTGTAAACTGTCAGCGCTATATAAATCCTGTATAATAATAATAATAATACTGCCCTTATGTTGTAAAGTGCTGCATAAACTGTTGGCGCTATATAAATCCTGTATAATAATAATAATCTTATGTTCACTTTAAATTGCCCAGGTTTAATGGTAATGCTTGATTACTTGAGCATTTATGTTTATGCCACATGTTGGTCCAAAATACACCTGAAGACAGTTTGATTATGCCTGCATGTCTGACTGTGCAGCATTAGCCCTTTATACTTGGCATAAAAAATATAATGAGTATATCCAAATTTAAAAAACATTCAGGCAAGAAAACTGAAAACTGTAGGGAGAGACAAAACTTCAAAACTCCCTCTGCATGTCTTTTTTGTCTTGCAGACAGTGTCTGAAATTACTGTTACATTACTGTCCATTATGTACAGGTCCAGCCTCAACAGTTGAAAGGGTGTATACTTTGCCTTCATATTAAGGTAACCATGTTTTTATGGCAGAGTCCTAATCTTTAGTATAATAATTATGCCTTCTAATCATGAACTACCTTAGTTTTTCTCTGGGTCTTTGTGGCATTATGGCGTCTGTTTCTATTAAGGTCACAGAATGGCAAATTCCACTTTCTGTCATGGGCTTTTTAAATAACCATTAGGCTATGCCGATAATGAACAGTTATGTCACAAAATAAAAGCCTTTACTTTTAAAATGTAATGGATTCCTTTGCATTAGAAGGAAAGTTTTTCACCCACCAAAGTGGTATTACATACACAACTTTCAAAGCAGAGTGTATCATAATAAATAAGTAAATACAATATTTATTATTTGAAGGGTGCAGTATTTCTATATTTACATAATTCTTACTTTGTATAAAATGCCACAAATTTTAGTTCCTCGATGTCCCCTTGAATGATAACATCATCAAAACCTTCTCCGTTGCCTAAAAAAACCCCAGAAAAGTTATCAATAGAAAGTCAGTTAATATATAGTATATACTTAACGTGTATGTCATGCCATTAGAGCGGGGAAAGATTACAATTTTTGCTTTTTACTGCAATCTGGGGCTCTGAGATTTCCTCTTACTTCCTGTTCTGCTGTAAATGTTTTACCAGACTAAGGTTTCCATTTATGAAACCGAGATAAGCTGCGATCCTGATGATCACAGCTCATCTCAGATCATTATCGGTTTATGAAACAGAGATGATCAGGGGAGTACATGTTCTCCCCTGATCATCTCCGCACACAAAGAATCTGTCATTGACCGAAACAGAAACGGACAGTTTATGAAGGTGCAATTTCGGCACATCACTGGCGATCTCTGTCAGAATTTTCTCCCCCAGATTCTCCAGCTCAGAGGTGGAGACCGGGGAGAGAAGAGAGAATCCCTGGAGAACTAAGGGGCAAGAATGATGATTATTGACTTCCTTCTGCCTTGATCAGACCCCCCAAGACTGTAAACCTGTCCCCCTGCCATGTTTATGTATATACTGTATATAAATATTGTATATATATATATATATATATATATATATATAGATTTGTAGTCAAAGTCTTCACTTGAAAATGTGATACCCTAACTACCAAGACCTGAGGTGTGCCTTGGCCTAGCTGGTCGGTACGCCTAAAAGAGGGCATACCCTGAATATATGAAAATGTACTATGTGTATAAGCATATATGAAAGGTTTGGGGGAAACGGGTGGGTGGGAACCATGAAGACAAGCCGACGCACGATCAGACAGAGGAGGAGGGATATATACCCCTCAGACTCCTCCTACAAATACAGCCAGCCTTCTACCTTGTAGTAAGAGTCTTCACTTGGAAATGTGATACCCTAATTACCAAGACCTGAGGTGTGCCTTGGCCTAGCTGATTGGTATGCCTAAAAGAGGGCAAAAAAGGACACAAAAGTGGGTGTGATGAGAAAGCCTGGTGAATGATAGGTAACAAACCATCTAGTAAAGTAGCAAACGCCCGGATGGCTTCGGTATACAGATCCGGTATGTATCAGCTATAACCAGAGGAATTCCAGCATCCTATGAATTGATGAAATGAATGGACCCCCTGTTTGGAACTGCCCAGATGCCGAACAATGTCCCATAAATGATTTGGATTAAGCCTAATTACAGAGAAAACACAGACATGAGAATAGACTGCTTGTAGTGAGAAGATACGTGGGGGAAAAGGGAGCAAGGGCTGACCCGAGGAGCCCCTGCGCAATGATTGCAGAGAAGATCGACCAGTTCAAAATAGACACCAGTTAAGTAGCTCTGTAACATTCCCATGAACCCCAGATCGGTCTGTCTCCTCTTGGTATAGGGAAGTTTAAGAGGGTGAGCCACAAAAATGGACGAACTGTCAGGAGTTTGTAGGGGTCTGAAGTGCTGGACGCCTCATAGTATTGGCGGATACGGCCAATACGCTGTGGCAATATGCATCGAAAGTCGTAGTCATGAACCCGAGAAAATCTTCCAATCTTGGTATAAGCCTACTGCGCTGAAGTGAATCGCACTGATGAACTCCCAGGAAGTGAAACTTGTATGTCAGACCTAGCCACGTCAACCTACACATGAAGGACAAGATTCAAAGAGACCCTGATCCACCTTATTAAAACATTTCTATAGCCAAACCACCCGTAAAGAACAACAATGAGCTACCTGACCAACCAGGCCCCATGTGACTAACTGCCAGTATTGGCAAATAATGTAAAAATGCCAAAGTATGCGTGAACTTGGGCAGACGAAGTTCCAGATGCCAACCACTCATGACGCAAGATGGCCAAAAAAACAACTGATCATGGTCGTGGAAAAAACATGGAGATGCCATTCCAGTCACCTAATAAACTGGTCCCACATTATTAAATCGGGTTGCGTTTTTGCCTGTAACCTGACAACCGAGTCAGAGCCCTCAAACAGGGGAAGGAGGGCCAGACTCCATCCTGAGGAATAATTCTCATGGCATGATTCAACATACCCAAAGTGACTGTAAGCGCCCCTCTGAATAGGCTGGAGATCGGACAAAAGGTGAATGGTCTGACATATCTGACCAGTTCTCCAGGCAACCTCGCAATCAAGAGATTAGAGCTGAGAGTGAAACCCAGAATAAATGATGATGTTTGACCAGGACCTACCACTTTGTGGGCTGTCAAGGGGACGTTGGCTCAGCACACACCCTGAGAGAGACTGCAGATCCCTGGGTGGTAACCAGGGTTTCCACGCAACAGGAAATCAACTGAATGAAATAACCCTGACCCCCCTGCGGTACCAAAGATCCAATGGAGTGCTTGGCAAAGGTGTCAAATCAAGGACTGCTTTGACCCAAAGGTTAACCCAGTGGTAAAACGACATTTGCGCCATTCGTCTTGTCCTTACAGCAGTCAGGTCTGATGAAAGTAGCTTCAAAGCATAATGAGATCAGATTTTTAAACCAATACTCCTCCTGACTATAGGAAGTGCTGAATCGCCAGATCCACGGACAAGTTCTTGGATGAAAATGTAACAACTGATAACGGAAACTTGTCACTGGGCACCCCGGTGGGCCGACCCACCACCGTCAGAACGAAGGTGAAGAACCAAACCGAGCAACCCTGAAAACTACTGCCTCCAGTAACTTGACAATGAAAGCACGACTGCCTGCTGAAGCCAAGATACTACATGCGAAAGACTCTGACAAGATAGTGATGAGGCCGCGTGCAGGCCTGAAACATTCCCCCAACAGGGGCTGTCTGAAGACCGGGGATGGTAGATTCCAACACCGCCCCTGACAAGAAACACTCCTTGGCTCAGACATATTGAACCAGAAAGCTTGATAAGACCGGTGGAGTAAGGGGATGCCAACCTTGCCTGCAGGAATGTAGGAGGAGCAGGAGCTGGGGGTGCGCTGACACCCCTCCTCTGACCGAGCAAGCTTCAATTACCTCCATCCTGTCTTGCAACCCTAACAGGCCGTGGAGAGCATATTTTAGCCCACATGAATCTGAGTTAAGAATAATGCCCAGAACATGTTCCATGCTGGTGGATGGGAGTAGCTGGGATGGAATTGGAAACAACAACCCAAATCGTTTTGCCCTCCCGGCTGTGGCCAGGAAAGGAGAACCCCCCATGACAAGCTCCGCTGTGTGCTTAAGTATGGACCAACTCCTGAATGATGAAGTGCTACCAGCTCTAAACCCCCACGTGGGGTTGAAGGGATGAACGTGAATTATTTGCTTCCAAACGTGCGGCATGCCCAAACCCAAGGAAACACAGACTAAAGAAAAATTACAACAGACAACCAGACATGAGAACAACACCCCTCGGTGCCTACCCAAGTATGAGGACATAAGCAGTGATGACAAGACCACAGAGCGTGAATGAACCTGATGATGACCCCCATTCTAGTGTATGTAGTAATTGAGCCCGAGTAACCTGCAGCGCAAAGACAGGTAATTAAAACTGAATACTCAGGGATAGTGTACCCACAGACCATGGTGGGTAGTCGTACAGGTGTAATGAACGTGCATCATATGAAATATGGTATACGGGCGAGAAGATTGTGGTCAACAATCATTTAAAAACAAAACCTCAGCCCGTATGGATCTGTAGACATGACAATTCCTGAGATGTGAGCACTAGCTAACTGAACCCAGGTACACAAAGAAACTTGAACGAAAGGTACAATGAGACATGGAAACAAATGAAGATGAAATGGCTACCGGTGTATGCCGTAACTGCATAGCACCGACATGCTACGACAGAAACACGCTACGACAGAAACAAGCTACGAGAGAAACATGCTACGACAGCACCGCTATGACAGAACCTTCTATGACAGAACCCTCTAATGACAAAGCCCGTTAATGACAGAACAAGCTAATGACACAACCGTTATGACAGAAAGGCGCTAATGACAGAACCGCTAATGAAACACGCTATGAGAGAAACATGCTACGACAGCACCGCTATGACAGAACCCGCTAATAACAGAACTCGCTAATGAAAGAACAAGCTAATGACAGAACCGTTATGATAGAAACACGCTAATGACAGAACACGCTAATGACAGAACACGCTAATGACAGAACATGCTAATGACAGAACCGCTATGACAGAACACGCTACTGGCAGAACACACTACTGACATAACCGCTATGACAGAACTGCTATGACAGAACATGCTAATGACAGAACTGCTATGAAAGAACACGCTACTGGCAGAACACGCTACTGACAGAACCGCTATGACAGAACCGCTATGACAGAACCGCTATGACAGAACACACTACTGGCAGAACCATTATGACAGAAACACGTTAATGAGAGCGCTATGACAGAAACACGCTAATGACAGAACCGCTATGACAGATAACGCTGTGACAGAAACAATGTGAGGCATGAATCATGAAATGACAATGTAAGTGGAGCTACTCCACCAATAAGCCCCCCACTTGCTGGTCTGCACCTCCCTCCCCTTGATTTGTGACCCCAAGGTAGCTTGGACTATCAAGTAAGTCTCAGCTGGCTTGCTCTCCCGTCTCTCAGGGCCATGCTAGGACAGATCAAGCCAAAACATGTCCTCACTAGGATTTACTGAGAATCTGATAGGATGGAGTCTTTGAACAATTAAATGAAATTGGAATGGCATTCTCTGCTGTTCTGCAAGCAGCTTCCCTCCCTCCCTTCAGGACTAAAACAGCTAATCAATGCGGGCCCCCCCATTGATGCCCGGCGTGAGCACCGGGAGTAAGCAGGCAGGTGGACGCCCCCCCATGCAGCCTGGCAAGCAGGAGGAGTGAGCGAGAGGAGTGAGCGCCCCCCCCATGCTGCCAAGTGGGCGGCCCTCCCTACGATGATGCCGGCATGACCCAGGGAGAGGTGAGCGAGTGAGTGAGTGGCCCCCTCCCAAATGAAGCCCGGCGTGAGCCCGAGAGAAGTGGCTGCGGACGGGCAGCCCCCCACAATGAAGCCCGGCATGAGCACCCAGAGAAGAACCGCCACGACTCCTGCAGCCGACCGCCGCTCTGTGAAGAAACTGGAAGTGACGCGACCACCCGGAAATGCGTCGGCTGTAACCATGAAGACGAGCCGACGCATGATCAGACAGAGGACGCATGGTCAGACAGAGGATCAGACAGAGGGATATATACCCCTCAGACTCCTCCTACAAATACAGGCTGGCCTTCGGCCAGCCTTCTCACACACACACATAATATATATACACACACATCTCACAAAACAAAAGTGAGTACACCCCTCACATTTTTGTAGCTATTTTATTATATCTTTTCATTTGACAACACTGAAGTAATTACACTTTTCTACAATGTAAATTAGTGAGTGTACAGCTTGTATAACAGTGTAAATTTGCTGTCCCCTCGATATAACTGAACACAAAGCCATTAATGGCAACAAAAGTGAGTACACCCCTAAGTGAAATTGTCCAAATTGGGCCCAAAGTGTCAATATTTTGTGTGGCCACCATTATTTCACAGTTGGCCACTGGAGTCCTCTTCCACTCCTCCATGACGACATCAGGAAGCTGGTGGATGATAGAGACCTTGCGCTCCTCCACCTTTCGTTTGAGGATGCCCCACAGATACTCAATAAGGTTTAGGTCTGGAGACATGCTTGGCCAATCTATCACCTTTACCCTCAGCAAGGCAGTGGTCGTCTTGGAGGTGTATTGAGGGGATCATGCCCTGCTTCAGTATGTCACAGTACACACTGGCATTCAGGGTTCCCTTAATGAACTGTAGCTCCTCAGTGCCGACAACACTCATGCAGCCCCAGACCATGACACACCCCACCACCATGCTTGACTGTAGGAAAGACACACTTGTCTTTGTACTCCTCACCTGGTTGCCGCCACACACGCTTGACACCATCTGAACCAAAAAAGTTTATCTTGGTCTCATCAGACCACGGGACATGGTTCCAGTAATCCATGTCCTTAGTCTGCTTGTCTTCAGCAAACTGTTTGCCATCTTTCTTGTGCATCATCTTTAGAAGAGGCTTCCTTCTGGGACAACAGGCATGCAGACCAATTTGATGCAGTGTGTGGCGTATGGTCTGAGCACTGACAGGCTGACCCTCCACCCCTTCAACCTCTGCAGCAATGCTGGCAGCAATCATACGTCTATTTGTAAAGACAACCTCTGGATATGATGCTGAGCACGTGCACTCAACTACTTTAGTCGACCATGGCGAGGCCTGTTCTGAGTGGAACCTGTCCTGTTAAACCACTGTATGGTCTTGGTCACCAAGCTGCAGCTCAGTTTCAGGGTCTTGGCAATCTTCTTATAACCTAGGCCATCTTTATATAGAGCAACAATTCTTTTTTTCAGATCCTCAGAGAGTTCTTTGCCATGAGGTGCCATGTTGAACTTCCAGTGACCAGTATGAGAGAGTGAGAGCGATAACACCAAATTTAACACACCTGCTCCCCATTCACACCTGAGACCTTGTAACACTAACAAGTCACATGACACTGGGGGAGGGAAAATGGCTAACTGGGCCCAATTTAGACATTTTCACTTAGGGGTGTACTCACTTTTGTTACCAGCGGTTAGACATTAATGGCTGTGTTGAGTTATTTTGAGGGGACAGCAAATTTAAACTGCTATACAAGCTGTACACTCACTACTTTACATTGTAGCAAAGTTTAATTTCTTCAGTGTTACATGAAAATATATAATAAAATATTTTCAAAAATGTGAGGGGGTGTACTCACTTTTGTGAGATACGGTATATATATTTTGTGTGGGAGGACTAATTATTTTATTACCATGAGGTGGGCGGTCTCCTCTGAGATCACTGGCTCACAATCAGTGCTCTTAGCCAATAGCTGAGAGCGCTGACCAGAGTGTTTTAGCAGGGGGGCCATCCTTCTGTCAGAACACAACAGCTTAGCGACTCCGACCGGAGCTGTCACTGGGTTGAATGGAAAAACTATTAGTGTGTACCAGGCTTTACTCTACAAAGGCAGTCCGATTAATATTAACATTTTGCTTTTTACCAATTGTGGACTTTATTATGTGCAAGAAAATAATCCATTCATTCAGTGAATTCAGTTGCTGATTTTGCCATTACTGCCTCATATTGCAGTTCTTTCCACAGTTTAAATCACATACAAACCGTAGTCCTAAATGCACCATATTTGTTCACTACATGTGCAGGTTCTCATTCCTGCCTACTGGTACTGTATAGTGCTTTTGCCCTACTGTTACTTTTTTGTATTGTACATCTACCATGCACATCTGAGTAATGGAAAACTGTGCTCTCCCTATGTGGCTGAATTTTTTATCTTGGCATTATAATATTGCTTATTAGGGTGGCTAACTGATATGTAGATAGCCACTACTGGAAGAGTCTACAGTACTGATTATGTATACATATTTAAAATATATTAAAAAACAAAATAACTCAGAAATTTGCTAATTGAATGCAATATGTAAATATGCTATATGTCTCTTCTTTACAAAAAATTAGGTAAATGATTATTCTACCTGCATAACGTATACTCTTTCCAAACATGGCTGTCCATAGATATGGAATAGTGTTGATTTCAGTGCCTTGCGCCAGCATGTTCAGTGCTGCTATGCGACCTATGTCCCCAAAAAATTGTTTTGCAAGGAAAGGAATAAAAAATATAATTAATAAATCAAGTAATAGTCATATTCTCATAAATGATTGCATTATTTATACAGGAGCCTAACTATAGTATACTTAAAGAGGTTGATTTACTAAAACTGGAGAGTATAAAATCTGGTTCAGCCCTGCATAGAAACCAATTTGCTTCCAGGTTTTTTTGTCAAAGCTTAATTGAACAAGCTGAAGTTAGAAGCCGATTAGCTACTATGTACTGCTGCTCCAGATTTTGCACTCACTAGTTTTAGTAAAACAACAACAACCCCAAAGGGTTAGTTTGCCTTTACCAAAAAACTGTTTCATGAGGTATGTAAATAGCCTACACCCAGTGGCGGCAGGTCAGTTTCACCTGGCAGCTACAGCACTTACCGCGGGCTTCCCTCTGGGCGACCGGCTTCTATAGCTTCCCTCTGGGCGACAGACGGGTGGCCTGCTAGCTTCCCCTGCGTCTCCTCTCCTCGCATCTACTTCCTCCTCCTCCCGGCGGCCAGCGTAGCTTCTCCTTTGAGCCAATCAGGAAATTGGTTTCAAGACCCATTCCTGATTGGCAGAATCAGTGTGAAAATAGCGAATATTCATTCGCTATTGTAACACAACTGGGTGGGCACGGAGCTCAGTGCTTTGCACCCACGAGCCCACCCTATTTTGAAGCCTATTAGAGCCTATGGCTCTAATCATGTGCTTCAATGGAAAACACCCCACCCCATTGGAATCCATAGTCCAGCGTCCCTGTTTGTAGATAAGGGGGCCAGACGCATGGATAGGGGGAGCGGCGCTGTGTGCTCCCTATGGACTGGCCACCATTGCCTACACCTATAGCAAGGGTATTATTCAACTTTAGGTAAATATGCAAAGTTGTTTTTTTTGCCCACAGACCCCCCCTTGTCTGTAAAGGCAGTTTTTTGGTGAGGTGAACTTACCCTTTAACCTTCTAACTATATCTACCAGGTTCCACCTTATAAACAATCCCATCACTGAATACTGGGCCACTAGAAAAAGAAAAGGAAGGACAAGGTATAATAGACAGGAAGATAGTGGAACAGGACATGTCTTCAAAAAAACTAACTACATCATTAGGGAAAAACTGTGAAATGTATGTAGGAGGCAATAAATGTATTTTATCTAAAGTAATATAAAGAGTTGTCTAAAGGAAACCTACTGTGGAAGTATGGGGGCCTGCACTTCTGGGAAAACTAGTTCTCTCACTCTCATGCTGATACAATGGCTTCTTTACTTGTTTTCTATATATTACAAACCTGGAATAAGTGCACAGCTCAGGAGTTCTGACTTACATACTGACTTAGTCCTAGTTCACACTGGTGCAATGCGGAAAACCCTGCGATTTGGTGTCGGTTCCCGCATCGATCCTGAATTGCACACTGGTTCACACTGACATCTGCGAACCGCTGAGGGTGTCAATGTTAAGTTAATGACACCGCCAGATCAGTTCGCAGATCGCAGTGTGAACTGTCAAATGGTGCAGGAATCAGATTGCATAGGTGTGAACACCCATGCAATCCGATTGCAGTGCGGACCAAAAAAAGGGTCCTGTACCATTTTGGTGCGAATGCGATTTGAGCCATACATTTTGTATGGCTGAATTCACATCGCACAGACATCGCATGTGATCTGCACAGCAATGTAATTATTTATATAGTCAGCAGAAACACTCTAATCATTTTCCCAGCAGCTCAGCTCATCCCGCTTCCCCACTTCCAACAGTGATATGGAAACTTTCTAATATCCATAGTAAACACCAAAATGGTGACTACAGTGCTTCTGTTGTGAACTTTGATGAATTGCTGTACAGTGACTGAACCTACAAAGGTGAGTAGGGGCTTGTGTTCAAGCTCATATTTACTGGCCACATGTTCACTGTAAAGGTTAAGTGTATTTTAATACAAAGTGCACTTATCCTTTTTCCTCAGGCCCTTACCTAAACAATCAACTCTCTCCCTCCAAAGATACTTAGCTAGGCTTACCTACGACGGCCTCCTATGATTAATTACATTTTGGCTACGTCTGCAATATTACAGCCCCATAGACTTCCATGGGGCTATCTCTCACCAGCTCCCTACTTCTCTGGCCTTGGGACACAGCCCCATAGAAGTCTATGGAACTGTAATGCGTAATTGTGTCCAGGAAAGTGAGACTTGCTGTGCTGGATGTAAACAATCCCGGAGGCCATAGCAGTTGGATCAACATAAGTATGCATCTATGGGGGGGTTGGTGTTATTTAGGTCAGAGCATAAGGGCAAAAAGGATAATAGCTCTTTGACTTAAAGTGCACTTATCCTTTAAGGTTAAGTAGAACACCGATTTTAAACAAGACTAATGGTTTTCAAGTACATAAGATATTTTGTCACGTAACAGTGTTGCATTTTTTGAAGGGTATCAGTTCTTGAGGTCATGGGATAGGTAGTAATAGTTAGACACATTCAGTGGGATTTGGTATGTAATGTTGCAGGCTTTTCATTACTCATCCAAGCAGATTTTTCAGAACTGAAGAAGCTTGCTTGGATAAGTATTAAAACATCTTCAACATGGCAGAACATGTCTAGTTGAATGTTGAACATGTCCACTTGAACATGTCTAACTACTACTACCTGTGCATTTGTTTTCCCTTTCCTTTGGCTTATGTACAATAAGTATTATGCAGACAGATAACAATAAAATATGTTATGCTGTGTTCATTAAACATTTCAATGATAATTCATTTTGCATTTATAACATCATGGAGCATTGTAGTTGGTGTAATTTTTCTTATCCCAATGTTACCTTGCATATGTGCCATCTGCCAGTGAGGTACATTGACTTTCTTGTTATTGCGAAAAGCTAATGGGAAAGTCACAACATCCCCTGCAGCAAAGACACCAGGAATGTTTGTCTGCATCATCTGAGAAAAGTAATGATTGTTGTATTTATTGAATTAGCATGATTTTTACAGGTACATATGCTTGACTGTTTCATGATACACCAGAATACATAACAAAATATTAGCTCAATGCCTCTTTATCTTGCAGTGTCAACATTATTAGATATACCAAAGTGTTACTGTTTTGACTTTTGAGCAACCATAGTAATTTGTGGTATACGTTCAACAAGATGTTGGAATGTTCCTTGGGATTTTGGTCCCCATTGACTTTATAGTTCCAACAGATTTGTTGACTACATTCATGCTACAAACCTCTGGTTGCATCTCACCCTGTGGAGCACCTCAATTTCTGACCCTACAATCTGCATGCCACAGAAGAAAGCTTAAATCTTCAGAAGAGGCAACATTTTTCTAATCTGGCATGTTCTCCTGTGCATCATTTACTTTAAATTCTAGAGACTATAGCCCATAATAGTCGTAATAGGTCAGCATTTTCTGAAATGCTGCATCATAAACAGCATCACCATTCTTTTTACAGTCACGACTTATGGTTATTATTACTTTGTGACCTTGGTTTTGTTTGCACCTGTCTCAGTTCTATCTTGTCTTTGGTTCGTGCCTTATCACACCACTTTTTCCTTCTGTTTTTCTCCCAGTTTGGTTACCTGTTGTGTCTGTTATCCTTTTATGAACCATATCTACTTTTTTTGCTAATGTCTGTCTGTTTATTCTAATTCAGTAGCTCTCAGTTTTGTGTCTGTTCAAGCCTGCTTCTCCTTGTTAACCTTCTATGTTCCCTGCTTGCTTCACCTAAAATAGACCCAACTCCCAATTCTGTTCCTATCAGTTTCTCCTGGCTAGTCTTTGTTTCAGCCCAGGTTCACACTGCTGCGGGATTGAAATTGTGCGCATTGAGCTGAACTCGCACGATTTCATTCCCGCGTGTCAGTCTGATAGAAACTACTTTTAGGAATCAAAAATGTATAGTTATTCCTGCGCTATCATGTGTTGAGAGAGGGAAGAGCTAGTGGAAAGGCTGCCTACACCGAATAGGGTACACCCTACCCTTATATGTAAGTGGCAAACAGATTAACACGTGGTGTGGCGCTCATCCATTAAGGACATAGTAAATAAAGTGCATCAGCATCAATGACTATAAAACCAAAAGTGACAGTGCTATGCAGTAATGCAATGACTATAAAACCAAAAGTAACAGTGCTATGCAGTAATGCAATAACATAAATAATACACAATATCAAAAAGTAACAGTGCTCACGGTATCATGCTAAAATTGATAAGTAGCTATGGCTGTGATACAGCATAAAGGTGAACCACACACATGTGCAAACTAATGGTGAATCCGAAAAAACAGCCGCAATACATAGGTGAAACAAAAAAAAGGGAAACTGAATCTTGGGCTGGGCTGGTAAAGTCATGCAAAGTAAATGTACATGCCAGACGACAAGCATCAAATGAACAAAGTGACTAGTGCAAAACAAAATATATAAAAAATATAATGAGACAGATGAAAAAATAAAAAATGTCCAAAATTAAGTGCACATATAGCAACCTTCTTAAAAGGGTGAGGTGACTGGAACAGGTATATAGTGATGTTTCTTCTCCGTGCAACACACCACACACTTGTAAGTAATGGCCCCTTACCTTCGGGTAATAGGGCAACAGCATCAATCAATAGTGGGAATAGCAGCGCTTCCTCCTGGTGCAGGGGCTAGATGCTTCAAGGTGGTGGGATACCAACATCAAACCAAAAAATAGGGGCGACAACCTTTATTCTATGACTGGCAGCCTCATACAGGAACTCGGTCCCTCCACGGGTATAGGGGGGTCCCCAGCGGGAAAAGGATAAAAAAGGAAGGTCCCAAATAGAGTAGTATTGTTGGTAACAAGCTGGGTTTATTTGCATAAAAAGTACTCACATAAAAACAGGTGTAACGGTTCCTTAACACAGACGAGCGGCGAGCTCGTATCATCAATCAGCATAGAGTGCCTATCCCGTCCCTACGCGTGACGTCACGGGTCACGTGACTTCATCAGGGGATCATTACTTCACTTTTTGATATTGTGTATTATTTATGTTATTGCATTACTGCATAGCACTGTCACTTTTGGTTTTATAGTCATTGATGCTGATGCACTTTATTTATTTATTGTCCTTAATGGATGAGCGCTACACCACATGTTAATCTGTTTGCTACTTTTTGGAATCAGTGCAGCTTCACTGGCCGCCGATTTGGCATGCGATTTGACATGTCAAATCGCATTGCAAATCGCATCAATGTGAACCCAGTTTTAGTGTCTGTCTGTCCAACTCACAATTTACCGTCTTGACATCTCTAGAGGGAGAGGTTTGTCAAGCAGCTAACGTTGGTGGGCACCTGTGTTAGAACCTATGTCAACTGTCTTTTTTTAAACCCAAGTGTATTCAAAATAAAGAAAGCACAAAAAATGAGCACAGGGCACATGACTTACTATTAATGCATTGTGTCCCCTGTTCTGCTGGTTCCTGGTTTCCCAGGGTTCCTACGGACACCCGGGAGCGCCGTGCGATATGCCACTGTCATTGAGACAGCACCACAGCGGTAGTTCACAGAGAGCAGGGGAGGGGGCTGGACGGAGTTGGGAGCGCCACTGACTCTCAGACCCCGCAGCTATCTGCTGCCATAACAACGGTATTTAACATTAATGTGGCAAAGTATATCCACGGTGTGAGGTCCAGAAGTGGTTAAAGCAGAGAAAAGAGAGCCTCCCATTCAACGTGGCTGTTAAAGACAGCGGCAGCTGGTGCTCCATCACCCGGGGGGTGGCAGACATACTTGACCCCCCATCGCTCCAGCCCTATAGCCTCCATACCCACCCACGGTCACCGGCTCACTTACCCTATGCTGCCCCCCGGACTGACATGTTGAAGGGTGGCTGCCGGCGGCGGCTTCCCCCTCTGTCTCCTCCGTGTCCTGGCCTCGGTGTCCCCCCTTCATCTTCCATCCAGTGGCGGCTGGTGGGTCGGTCGGGCTTCCCCTGCATCTCCTCAGCATCATGACAGCCGTGCGTCTCCTCCCCCCTCCTCCTAGGCCAATAGGAGCACTTCTCCTTTCACTTTTCCGGATTGGCCCAGGAGGAGAATATGTATGACAATAGTGAATATTCATTCGCTATTGTCACACAACTGGGTGGGTTTAGGGCACAGTGCTTTGCGCCCTGAGCCCACACTTTTTTTAAGCCAATTAGAGCTTCTAATTAGGTGCTTCAATTAAAAAAAAACCCATTGGAATCCATGCTTCCTGTGTCCCGCATGTAAATTAGGGGGGGCGGCGCCCCTACGCCCTGCATTACGGGTCGCCACTGGTTAAAGAACAGTTTGACTAACCAATTTTTTGACTTGTGGTGGTATACCAGACCTGCCTCCATTCCCTTACATGTATGTATCCATTTTCTTATCTCTGATTGTCGTATTGGTTTATACTAACACATTGGCTGAAAACCCACTCCAACTCATAATTCTCAGATTTTACTTAGATATTGTTCTATAGACTGTGTCCCTAGCCCTTGTAATAAAAGTATTCGACACTTCACTCAAGCCTCCTCCCCACTCCCGAACCTGACAACTGACTGTAAGTATAGTGATTTCCAAAAATGTTTCTATTAAAGCAAATTTTCCCTTAATTAATTGTATGCCCCTTATTCATATCAGTTAGGCTGCTATTTTTTGCCTTAATTAGCCAAAGGCAGTTTTTTTGATTTGTACATTAGTGGCAGTTGGCTCTCATATATCACAGCACATTGGCAAATTAGTATTCAGAGAATCACTTTGGAAATGCAATCTTTTGAAAGGTTCAGCTGTAAGACAGGCAGTAGTAGTGACTGCAGGAGATATAAATAAGAGAGACAGGGGTTATTTGAAGAATGACTCTTGCGAGTCAACCTTGTAAGACATTAGCACATCTGTGAGCTATATGAGTATTGGGGATTCTTTTATAATCTAGAGCAAATAGCAGCAGGATTTTCCTGGCATCCATTATCAGCAGGATCTTCCTGACATCCAGAAGCAGCAGGATTTTCCTGACATCCAGCATTCAGTGAGAGAAACTATTTATTTATTTTACCTTTCATATATCTAGATTGTAATCTCTTTCTAGATTGTAAGCTCTAACGAGCAGGGCCCTCTGATCCCTCCTGTATTGATTTGTATTGTAAGTGTACTGTCTGCCCCATGTTGTAAAGCGCTGCGCAAACAGTTGGCGCTATATAAATCCTGTATAATAATAATAATAATAATAATATATATAGTGCATTACTAGTTGTCCATGTGAATTTTTTTTTTACTATTCCTTATTCATGGAAAAATTCCTTACAAAATATATCTATAGAAGAGTTTATGTGCCTTTCTATGTTGCAAATAATCTCATAATAATACAGAATTTTTATGTTTTTGAAAAGTTTTTTTTTTAATGCACTCTGAAACTGAAAGTTACAAATGGTGCCTGCATACACACATATACAGTGATGTGTCTTGTAGCTTTCCCAGATGTTTCCCAGCTGCTTTGTAGGCACAGTGCAGGACCTGGATTCTGTACAACCTGTTTTCTTTAGCTCTACATGCTTCAAAGCCCAGAGGTCATAGGATTTTTACATCTCCCTCTTAAGCCTAGTACACACCACTTGTTTTTTCCCGTTCAAAAAACTCATAGCTCAGGTCCAAACAGCTGTACTAACAATCTGATGTTAGTACATCCATCTCCCTTGCAGAGCTATTGTGTTCTGACAGGGGGATGCCCCCTGTCAGAACATTCCCGTCAGTAGTCTCTGCCGTTGACTAAGAACTCTGATTGCGAGTCGGTCGGCTGCTAGTTTTCCAGCATGCTCGTCTGATTGGCTGGCTTCTGTTGGACCGGATGCCACACACGGGCCAAATAGCGTTCTATTCTGATTCTATTGTCAGTGTAGATTATCAGTTTAGTGTGCATCAGTGTGTTCAGTGTGAGTGTAGTGCGACCATTCATCTTTACATTAGTGTGAATGTAGGGATAGTTCAGTCATTGTTAGTGTAGTGACCACCATTCATCTTTGCATTAGTGTAAATGTAGGGATTGTTCAGTCAGTGTGAGTGTAGTGACCGTTTAACCAGGGCTTTTTTTCTCGGAGAATAGGTGTAGGAACTCCCCCTGTCTGATCCACCCCTTGTCTCTGCCCCCTACCCACCTCTGACCACCGTCCCTTGATTCAACCCCCTACCCACCTATAGGGATGAGCTGAACACCCCCCTGTTCGGTTCGCACCAGAACATGCGAACAGGAAAAAAGTTTGTTCGAACACGCGAATACCGTTAAAGTCTATGGGGCATGAACACGAATAATCAAAAGTGCTAATTTTAAAGGCTTATATGCAAGTTATTGTCATAAAAAGTATTTGGGGACCTGGGTCCTGCCCCAGGGGACATGGATCAATGCAAAAAAAAGTTTTAAAAACGGCTGTTTTTTCAGGAGCAGTGATTTTAATAATGCTTAAAGTCAAACAATAAAAGTGTAATATCCCTTTAAATTTCGTAGCTGGGGGGTGTCTATAGTATGCCTGTAAAGGGGCGCATGTTTCCCGTGTTTAGAACAGTCTGACAGCAAAGTGACATTTCAAAGGAAAAAAGCCATTTAAAACTACTCACGGCTATTGCATTGCCAGTCCGACAATACACATAGAAGTTCATTGATAAAAACGGCATGGGAATTCCCCACAGGGGAACCCCGAACCAAAATGTAAAAAAAAAATGACGTAGGGGTCCCCCTAAATTCCATACCAGGCCCTTCAGGTCTGGTATGGATATTAAGGGGAACCCCGGCCAAAATTTAAAAAAAAATGACGTGGGGGTCCCCCTAAATTCCATACCAGACCCTTCAGGTCTGGTATGGATTTTAAGGGGAACCCCGCGCCAAAAAAAAAAAATCGCATGGGGTCCCCCAAAAATCCATACCAGACCCTTATCCGAGCACGCAACCTGGCAGGCCGCAGGAAAAGAGGGAGGGACGAGAGAGCGCCCCCCTCCTGAACCGTACCAGGCCACATGCCCTCAACATTGGGAGGGTGCTTTGGGGTAGCCCCCCAAAACACCTTGTCCCCATGTTGATGAGGACAACCATCCCCACAACCAAGGGGACCCCCAGATCCCGGCCCCCCCCCTGTGTGAAATGGTAAGGGGGTAGTACCCCTACCATTTCACTAAAAAACTGTCAAAAATGTTAAAAATGACAAGAGACAGTTTTTGACCATTCCTTTATTTAAATGCTTCTTCTTTCTTCTTTCTTCTTTCTTCTATCTTCCTTCATCTTCTTTTTCTTCTTCTGGCTCTTCTGGTTCTTCCTCCGGCGTTCTCGGCCAGCATCTACTCCGCAGCGTCTTCTTCTCCTCAGGCCACTCCGCACCCATGGCATGGGGGGAGGCTCACGCTCTTCTCTTTATCTTCTTCTCTTCTTCATCTTCTTCTTCATCTTCATCTTCTTCTTCTCTTCTTCATTTTCTTCTCCGGGCCGCTCCGCATACATGCTGGCATGGAGGGAGGCTCCCGCTGTGTGACGGCGTCTCCTCGTCTGACGGTTCTTAAATAATGGGGGCGGGGCCACCCGGTGACCCCGCCCCCCTCTGACACACGGTGACTTGACGGGACTTCCCTGTGACGTCACGGGGAATGCCACAGGGAAGTCCCGTCATGTCCCGTGCGTCAGAGGGGGGCGGGGTCACCGGGTGGCCCCGCCCCCCATTATTTAAGAACCGTCAGAAGAGGAGACGCCGTCACACAGCGGGAGCCTCCCTCCATGCCAGCATGGATGCGGAGCGGCCCAGAGACGAAGGAGAAGAAGAGAAGAAAAGAAGAAGATGAAGAAGAGAAGAAGATGAAGAGAAGAGCGGGAGCCTCCCCCCATGCCATGGGTGAGGAGCGGCCCGAGGAGAAGAAGATAGAAGACGCCGCGGAGGAGATGCTGGACGAGAACGCCGGAGGAAGAACCAGAAGAACCAGAAGAAGAAGAAGAAGATGAAGGAAGAAAGAAGAAGCATTTAAATAAAGGAATTGTCAAAAACTGTCTTTTGTCATTTTTAACATTTTTGACAGTTTTTTAGTGAAATGGTAGGGCCATTTCACACAGGGGGGGCCAGGATCTGGGGGTCCCCTTGTTAAAGGGGGCTTCCAGATTCCGATAAGCCCCCCGCCCGCAGACCCCCACAACCACTGGCCAGGGTGTTGGGGATGAGGCCCTTGTCCTCATCAACATGGGGACAAGGTGTTTTGGGGGGCTACCCCAAAGCACCCTCCCAATGTTGAGGGCATGCGGCCTGGTACGGTTCAGGTGGGGGGCGCTCTCTCGTCCCCCCTCTTTTCCTGCGGCCTGCCAGGTTGCGTGCTCGGATAAGGGTCTGGTATGGATCTTTGGGGGGACCCCCCGCCGTTTTTTTTTTTTGGCGCGGGGTTCCCCTTAAAATCCATACCAGACCTGAAGGGTCTGGTATGGAATTTAGGGGGACCCCCACGTCATTTTTTTTTTAAATTTTGGTTCGGGGTTCCCCTGTGGGGAATTCCCATGCCGTTTTTATCAATGAACTTCTATGTGTATTGTCGGACCGGCAATGCAATAGCCGCGAGTAGTTTTAAATGGCTTTTTTCCTTTGAAATGTCATTTTGCTGTCAGACTGTTCTAAACACGGGAAACATGCGCCCCTTTACAGGCATACTATAGACACCCCCCAGCTACGAAATTTAAAGGGATATTACACTTTTATTGTTTGACTTTAAGCATTATTAAAATCACTGCTCCTGAAAAAACGTCCGTTTTTAAAACTTTTTTTTGCATTGATCCATGTCCCCTGGGGCAGGTCCCAGGTCCCCAAACACTTTTTATGACAATAACTTGCATATAAGCCTTTAAAATTAGCACTTTTGATTTCTCCCATAGACTTTTAAAGGGTGTTCCGCGGCATTCGAATTTGCCGCGAACACCCCAAATTGTTCGCTGTTCGGCGAAATTGCGAACAGCCAATGTTCGAGTCGAACATGTGTTCGACTCGAACTCAAAGCTCATCCCTACCCACCTACCAGTACTGCCCCTTTTAGAGAATACAGAACCAAGTATCATTTTGTGGTGCTAAATCATTTGTATGGAACATGTTGATGATAAAAAGAAAAGCAGTAAAATAGATCCCCTGCAGCCAGCAACAATAGAATCCCAGCAATAGATCCCCACACAACAATAGACTCCCCCAACAACAATGGACTCCACCTCAACAACAATAGATTCCCTGCAGCAACAGTGAACTACCCACAACAAAATATCACACCCAGTAACAAAATATCCACCCAAGCAACATTAGACCCTTCCAGCAACATTAGACCCCCTCAGCAACAGTAGATTCCCCATCTGCAACAATAGACCCTCACACAAAATCAGATCCCAACCAGTGACAATAGATCCCCCAGCAGCCAACATCAATAGACACTCCAGCACACCCCACACCCCATGCTATTACATACATTCAGTGCTGGAGGTGCTGAAACTGCGTTCCCCCACGTTCCCGATGAAAAAAAGCCCTGCGTTTAACACAGTATATTTTATTGCGTTATGTGCGTTACTGCAAGTTTAATGCCATAAATTTAATTGCATTACTGCAAGTTTAACGCTAGCAGTAATGCAATTAAAATATCCACCCAAGCAACATTAGACCCTTCCAGCAACATTAGACCCCCCCAGCAACAATAGATTCCCCATCAGCAACAATAGACCCTCACACAAAATCAGATCCCAACCAGTGACAATAGATCCCCCAGCAGCCAACATCAATAGACACTCCAGCACACCCCATACCCCATGCTATTACATACATTCAGTGCTGGAGGAGCTGGAGGTGTTGAAACTGCGTTCCCCCACGTTCCCGCTGAAAAAAAGCCCTGCGTTTAACACAGTATATTTTATTGCGTTATGTGCATTACTGCAAGTTTAACGCCATATAGTTCTGTGCGTTACTGCAAGTTTAAGGCCATATAATTCCGTGCGTTACTGCAAGTTTAACGCTGTATATTTTATTGTGTTACTGCAAGTATAACGCTGTATATACCATTGCGTTACAGCAAGTTTAAAGCCATATAGATCTGTGCGTTCCTGCAAGTTTAACGCCGTATATTTCATTGTGTTACCGCCAGTTTAACACCATATAGTTCTGTGCATTACTGCAAGTTTGACACAGTATATTGCAGTATATTATAGTGTATCTGTGGAGTGTGTCTGTGTTATGAATACTCAAATTATAGTGCACTAAACACCACTTTCCATTGATTAAAGTACATCCCCGTATACATTTACAGATGTTTATTACATTTTGTTAATAAGTACCCCCCACTCCCCCAATCATGTCTGGAAAGACAGCAAGGAGAGGCAGACATTCCCATGGCACTGTAAAGGGGCCAGTAGCGTATGTGTCCACAGGCAAAGGTGGACGTGGTCAGTCCTCAGACAGGGCATCATTTCCTCTATTTAGTGATGTTGCCCATGCTATCCAGCCACAGCATGTGGAGGAGGTGGTGGACTGGCTTACTAAACCGTCTTCATCCTCCTCATCCTCCATCACCCAAGCAGAGACTAGTGCACTGTCCCCTGCAGCTGCCAGAGTAGCAAAACCTGCCTCCTTGTCCACAGCTATTCCTGCTATAGTCCCAGCATCAGGCATGGATGAGTCAGCGGAGTTATTTAAATACAGCGTCAGCCACTTGCTCCTTGATGATGCACAGCCGTTACTCGATTCAGATGTTGGTTCTGACTCTGAGGTTGAGGAAGGCAGGAACATGAGCCTACAGAGAGGGGAGAACACTGGTACCCAAATTGGCAGTCATGTTCCCCCAGCTACAGCGTATTGCCAAGTTGTCTCCAGTGGTAATGAGGATGGAGGAGATGATGATGATGAGGTCACTGACTTGACTTGGGTGCCAGATAGAGCAGAGGAGGAAAGTGAGGGTGGGGCACAACCCCAATGAGGCAGCCATCATGGAAGAGTAGAGAGCAGCCACCCTTTTCCATCACATTGTGGAGCTGTTATCTCCCGGCCCACTTCCCACAGCTCAGCTGTCTGGGCCTTTTTTAGTACATGTGCAGCCGATCGTACTGTTGCTATTTGCAAACTTTGTCTCAAGCGCTTCAAGCATGGCAAAAACACCAACCATTTGGGTACCACATGCTTGACAAGGCATTTAACCTCCCACTACTCAGCCCATTGACAAGAGCACCTAAAAGCCACACAAAAGGGGAACAAATCTGTCCCTCCTCCTCACTCACCTCAGTCTGCCCCTGCTATACTTAATGACCTCTCAGCAGCCTCCACTGACAGGGATGATTGTATAGTACAGGGTGTCACATGTCCTTGCAGCACATGTGCCAGCAGCACACCACCAGCTGTAGACTATAGCCAGAAAATTTCTCTGCCCCATCTGCTGCAGAGGAAAAAAATACAGTCCCTGCCACTCACATGCCCAGCATCTAAATGCAAGCTTGTCAAAGCTGCTGGCTCTACAACTTCTGCCTTTCTGCCTGGTGGATTCTGCCCCCTTCTGTGAATTTGCAGAATGTGCTGTACCACAATGGCAGGTTCCCAGTCACTATTTCTTTTCACGTAAGGCCATTCCATCTGTCTGCCATCACGTGGAAGGCAATGTTGTGGAATCCTTGGGCAAGGCAGTCAACCACAAAGTCCACATTACTGCTGACACGTGGTCCAGCAAGCATGGGCAAGGACAATATATTTAGTTCACAGCACACTGGGTAACTCTGCTTGCAACTCGGAAGGATGCAGGACAGTGCTCAGTGCTGCAGTTAGTTGTGCCCCCCACGTCCCTGTACAGCTGGTAATGATGCCAGATTCGTCAGCTCTACCCCCTCCTCCTCCTAATCCGTGCCCTCTTCTGCTGAATTGTCCTATGAATCTCAAGTACCCCCTAAGCGTTCAAAGCACTATTCAATGAGTCAGGCTAAAAGGTGCCATGCAGTGCTTCAGTTAGTGTGTATAAGGGACAGGAACCACAACAGAGCAGAGATTCTTGCAGCTCTGCAGGGACAGGCGCAGAGGTGGTTCACATCATGCCAGCTGGAGCCAGGAATGGTGGTGTGTGATAATGGCACAAACCTCCTGTCCACCCTTAGACAGGGAAAGTTGACAAATGTGCCATGCCTGGCACATGTCCTCAATTTGGTGGTGCAGCGCTTCCTAAATAGGTACCCAGGGTTGGAAGATCTACTAAAGCAGGCCAGAAAGGTGTGTAGCCAGTGCTGGGTGGTGGGGCTGGACTTTCTGGTCTCAGTTCCGGGGTTGCGATGCGCCCAGTTCTTCTCCCTCTGCCCACCTCTGGGACGCAATGGGGGCGATACATGACCTCAGCGCATTGGCGTCATGTTCACATGTCCCACGCACGCCGGCAGTCGACGCCGTGGTGCGGGAATGTGTGTCTTTTCCATCTTGGGCTGCAGCGGTAGGCGGGCGGGCACCCATTGGGATCGGTGCATCGCAGATGGGAGGTCCCCTTGCTTCCCCTATGCTGACTTGACGTCAACACATGACGTTGGCGTGAACACGCCCCGGACCTGGGGTATTTTAGCAGCGGTCAGCCGGTGGTTCTTATTAGGATGTCTTATATCACTACACACTCACCTTTTTGGTGGAAATAAATAGATGCATTACCCATCAGCTACACTAGTATCACTCATCACATATTTTACACATCCCTTTTCACAATTCTATGCAATCATTTATGTTTTCTTTTAGAACTGGGTGCATGTCCAAGCGTGGCTATCCATCACAATGTGGTAATGTGTTGGGGTGGTCCAGCTTGTTTCCTGGCTGTTGCTTTCCCCTGGTCCTCATTTCGGTTTTTGGGGGGTGTTCTCTGCCTCAACCCCGGGTAAGACTACTTAATCCAGGCCACCGTCAAATCCCATTTAGGAGCTGTGATTAGCTTGTGGGTTGATTTGTAAGTATCATTAAAACCGGCTGTTCCTTTTCATTTCCCCTATATAGAGGGTTTCATATACTAACAGATGTTTTATTACTCCAATTTTTTAGTATATACATGCATCTGACTCCTGATGGTTGGTTACAAACCATGAAACGCGTTAAATTTTCATTGAGTTTCCAACTAAAGGGTGCCTAAATTATGTATTCTCATTCATTGACCCTTGTATTAACTGTATCAATTATGTTCATTGCTTGATTTATTTAGCATTGACTGTATTAACCATGTCCTTTGATTAATTATATTTAATACTTTTATATGAATATTATTATTATGTAAATCTTTTATGATTACACTATTCAATATATATTATTATTGATGTATATTTAATATCATGGACCACCCTTAGGGGATTGTGACATTGCATTAAATAAATTCAATCTATTTTTACACTAAACAGGTCACACTCCTCCTCAAACACTTGGGAGTAGTACATGGCTGCTGGTAATCCAGGATTAATTTTGGTGGACTGTGAAAGCCACGGCAAACATTCCAGGGTATGTAAACTTTTGATCATTGCCATTTGGGTGATTTCTGTTATCATTATGATTTAAAAAGGATCCAAAAAACTATGTGATAATAAATGGCTTCATGTGATTGCTATCCTTAAATAAAAGACAGTTTTTTGGCACGATCAGTCATATTTTCAATATTAATGCCAAAATTTCACAATTTCTGCCAGGGTATGCAAACTTTTGAGCACAACTGTATAAAGCCCCTGATGCCAATATTGCAGATTAGGTGGTTTTGGGATGTGGAATCTCTGCATGATTTCCAGACTGCCTGGTGTTGTGGGTGTTGATTTCATCTGGAAGAATGTTTTTGTATAGGTTTCATGGGCACAATTAACACCCAAAACCAATTTTTGACAGGTGCATATCATTGCAATTTTTGACAGCAAGGCCAATTCTTGCTTTCATCAAGAGTACCTATATAGGGTTATGGTGTGAAGGTGCCACGGACCAAAAGAACAATCTTTCCACACCTGTTTGACAGGTGCATATGATTGAAATTTTTGACAACAAGGCCAAATCTTGCTTTAATCAAGAGTACCTCTATAGGGTTACGGTGTAAAGGCGTCATCAACACCCAAAGACCAATTTTTCTGCACCAGTTACAGAAGTAGAAATCCAAAGTCTGTGATAGAGACACCAGAATTTATTAAAAAAATCTCTAATCCTGTTCCCCATGCACTACATTGTGGCTTCATCATACAGACTGGCTCCCCAAGCTTACAAAATAAACAAAAGTTTGCAGGGTAAATGTCATTTTTTGGGCTTTATAAATGCAATAATTGCTGCAGCAGCTTCTATACACAGTACAGATGTGCCACGTTACAGGTGGACTAAAGGGACCCCCCCAGGCACTATATTGAAAGGAATTTTTCATTTTTATACTTTCATTTTAAGCATCAATAAATCACTGCTCATTTAAAAATGACGTTTTTTTCAAACTTTTTTTCATTAATACATGACCCCCAGGGCAGTACCCAGACCCCCATTGTATGCCCAATTATTTGCATATAAGGCTCCAGAATTGGCACTTTTGGATTTGTCACGTTCGGTCCCATTGACTTCAATGGGGTTCGTTATTCGGTTCCGAACTTTCCCAATGTTCGAAAGCTCTGGTGCGAACCAAACAGGGGGTCATTCGGCTCATCCCTATTAAGAACAAATAAAATCTTGAACTACTTTCGGGCAGAATTTGCATGTACTGGGAATTTTTGTAAAAATGTTCCTAAGAATTTTTGTATAAATTTGTGTTCAGAATTCTGCTAATGTATACCCAGCTTTAGTCCTGGAGAACCAGTCACCTTCAGATTACTATTCTGAAGGTGCTTATCATTGATAGGGTAGGCTGGGCCATTGAAACACACACCTGGCTACATGAAAAGTAGAGACGACATGTGATAAGTTTGTGGTAGCCCATTTATCAAATTCAGGAGCACTGCTGCATGTGGCAGTTAGTCCATGGCTACTGGATAATTATTCTCTATTCCCTCTTTGTTATTGATGGTTGAGGTCTTTATATTTCCCCATAAGTTTAGTACAACTAGCTCACACACTTAAAACACTAAAAACCCAATTAATTTAAAAAAAAACACAACAACTTAAAATGTCATACTATATGTTCTATAGGTATATACAGTATATATTAAATACATTATTTTTGTGATAGTTATAATTTTGACAATGACAAAAGCTGTTCCAAGCCCCTTAATGCTCCTTTTCAACAGTGACATTTCTTTTAGTCCAGTGTTGTATGAGAACCAAAAACAAAATTGTAGCTGTGGGATTTTCCTGTACAAATACTGCTCTTGAAATTAACTGAGGTGTCCAAGAAAACATGCCAGGTCAGGACAGCACAACTATTTGCTCCATGAAAGTAAAAGCACATTTTATTTAAAGTGATTGTAAACCCTTGTTTTTTGTTTTTTTTTTTAAATAACAAACATGTCATACTTCCCTCTACTGTGCAGTTTGTTTTGCACAGAGTGGCCCTGATCATCCTCTTCTAGGGTCCCCCTGCGGCGCTATCAGCTCCTCTCCGCATTGTATAACCCCCTAGGAGAAGTGCTCTCCCGGGGGGGGGGTTACCTTGCGGGCGCGCTCCCGAGTCCAGCATTTGCGTCCATAGACACAGAATGCAGGACTTGGCCCCTTCCCCCTGCGCCCGTGTCATTGGATTTGATTGGCAGAAGCTGGAGCCAATGGCTGCACTGCTATCAATCTATCCAAGCAAGAGCAGAGAACTCCAGGCAGAGAAGGTGAGCGCATCTCCGCCGAGGGAACAAACGGGCTCAGGTGAGTAAAACGGGGGGGGCTGGGGGGCCAGTCACTGTCAGAAGTTTTTTCATCTTAATGCATAGGATGCATTAAGGTGAAAAAACACGAAGGTTTACAACCCCTTTAAAGTGTTGTATTAGTCAATACTATTTTCTGCTTCAATGCACTTGAACGTTTAGAACGATTGAGATTTGTAAAATAGATTTGCCTTCATAGTCTGAAAACAATTATTAGCCTTTTCTCGGCTTATTTGCTAAGGTAAAGATCAGCAAGCCATGTCCAGTAACCCATAATAAACAAGCACCATTAATCAATTTTGAGCTAAAACATACTTAGAATCACAACTATGAACATATGTACCTTTCCGTGGTGTTAATGTGCTGTTTAAAATTTCCTACCCAGCTAAATAGCAACTTCAAAAAGATGTAGCACTGGTAAAAAAAAAAAAAAGTCATACTCTGAATAAAAGGCCATGGTTAAAGATTTATTAAATGATCCAGTGCAAGATACACAATCTGAACTCTGCCCGCTGATGTGTCTCACTCATATTGAGGTTATTTATAGACTGTATGGGTATAAGTACTTAACTTTTAACGTTAAAAAAGGTGTTTTTACTACACTGATATATGTCTGCAATCTTTGTCTTTTTAATGGCGACATCTCTCACCTCTGCCTGTACTAGGCATATGATTCATTGGTCTGTAAACCAAATGTACTTGTTTTGCTGCAGCTTACTGCTAGCATCTACTCTGTGAACCTCTCATTGCCTGTAATATCTCCAGAACCAAAGCAGGTAGGAATCTGAAATAAAAATTGCTAAAAAAAAAAAAAAAAATGCAATATGTAGAAGACTGGATAGGGGAGGTTTGATTGAACAAGGAATTCAACTTTAAATTATTTTGACTGCTCTAAACTGATAAGAGCTGATATGTTATTGGTCGCTATGAGTTATTGCACACCATTATATGCTAATATACTTATTAAAACCATTATGTAGATTTAAATACAATTGTACAAGTATTGTTACAAAATGTGGCAGATTGTGCACACAATAATTATTACCTTGTTAACAGGAATATATCCTTTGGCATCAATAGTGACCCCACTCTGTTTTAGGAAGCATGTAGTAGGACTTGCACCTAGGAATAAAGTTTTGTTTCCATGTGAGTGATTTTTTATTTTTTATTTTGGCACAGATTAATTTGCATTTGTTGATCTTTTATTACATCAGCAAGGAAAACAACACTGACCAAATCTCGTACCTAATGATGGTTGTCAATTATCCTTTGTATTAACAAACCATTATTCTTGTCTAGAATGGCAGAGTAAGAAATTTTAAAAGACACTGCCCTTAGCTCACATTTTTCCCGCGGGCTGGTTCACACTGCTGCGGTGCGAATTTTGCGCGAATTTGATCTGATTGCGTTGCAAATTTTCGTTGCGTATTCTTTATGTGTTCTGGTGAATCTACTGCGATTCTACGGCAAATATTGCATTGAATTCGCATTGCACAAGGATCAAACCCGCACAGGACCCTTTTTGTATGCAGCTTAGATTCGCAATGCATGATGATGTAAACGGCACTAATGGAAAACTATGTTATTTAAATGACTTGCGAATTTGAGCAATCGCAATGGCTCCAATTCGCAATAGAATTTTGCAGCAGTATGAACCGGCCCAGATAATAAAGGTAGTCACTGTTGGTACTCACAAGAGGAGGGGAGGTGAGAACTGCAGTGCACATGTAGAAGAACTTGGCAGAAAGTCACATGAATAACAGTACTGCAGCTGCTAAATCCACATCCCCTCCTAAAAAATGGTAAGGCCCACAATGGAATCCAGCAAAATGGAAAGGCAGGGAAGGTCTACATGTTTGTGGACTAACATGTCAGGGAAAATAAGGTAATATTACCCCAAAAAATAAATGGACCATCTTGCTTGAAAAAAAAATTAAGGCAACATGGATGATTTAGGCAACGTAGACGATCACTTTGCAAGGGAATTTTCTCTTAGCCCAGTGAATGAGGTGAAGTTCTGCTGAATTCAATTAACTAATCATGTGCAAGCAAAAATAATGTTTTTTTTTTTTTTTTTTTTTTCCATTGATCTGATTGAGCATTCTTTGCAAAGTAAATTTTTACCACATTCACTAAGCTAAGGGAAAATTTCCCTTGCAATGTGAAAATTCCTTTCATTTAATTAAATTCCAGTCTATTCGCCTCTTAAGTAAGTCAACCCCACCATCTCTATCCATTTATTAACTACCCCCAACTCATAATAGATACCAGGAATCCGGGAATGTGCACCAGCACTGAGATAGACATTGAATGCTGACCAGTTAGCTATAGAACAAATCCATCCTAACAAATACATTGTGTGTTCTAAATATGCATGCGTTTGCAAATGCATGCTAACTAAACCCCTGTTTTTAACGCAGACTGTTGGACAGGTTAATTTGGTCAGTTGGCAGACTGGTTGGTGAGTTGAGCTATGGAATGTTTTTGTCTTTCATGTGTTTGCCCTTCCATGTGCTCCTTGCTGTGAAGGCCAGTTATAGGTGGGGGCAGGGACCATTTGTTTGTTACTGGTGTAAAATATGGTTCGGGGACACACTGTACACCTTTGCTGCCACTGTGCTCTTGCTGGGTGTCCACTGTGCTCCTGTTCTTTAAGGGGGATTGGGCTGCCTCCAGGCCCACGTGCCCCTCATCTATTCATTTAATGCATGTGCTTCCATTGTGGAGACGCTTATAAATTCAGTAGCGTTAAGACTGCAAGCATACACAGGGTGCCGTGAAGAGGCCTTGCAGCTTATGCATGCGTTTGCAAATGCGTGCTAACTAAACCCCTGTTTTTAACACAGACTGTTGGACAGGTTAATTTGGTCAGTTGGCAGACTGGTTGGTGAGTTGAGCTATGGAATGTTCTGTTTTTGTCTTTCATGTGTTTGCCCTTCTATGTGCTCCTTGCTGTGAAGGCCAGTTATAGGGGGGCAGGGGCCATTTGTTTGTACCTGTGTTCTAAATAGACAAAACATATAGCTGGGAAGCATTGTGTATTTAGGATTTAATGCTATGGCATTTGACACATTGAGGTTTCCAACCAACCAGATTCCTTGGTTAAGTGATCAGCCTATGTGCTTATCTGCCTAAAGAGACTCCACAATGAATCAGAACAGCTGTGGGATTGAGTTCTGCTGAAAGCAGTCATTTCCTAATACCTATTTCATCTATAACCTCTGTGACAGTGATTCAGTGAATAAAAGTTTTTGATTTAAGCAGGTGACAATCTGATGTCTATAAGAGGCCCACAATCGTGTTGGCCAACTACTTCTGGGGAAACAGCAGATCAGTCCGGTTAGAAAACTTATGTGAGAGCAAGCTAACACTTTAATAATAATAATATTCTTTTATTGCAAAATTATATATATATATATATATATATATATATATATATATATATATACACACACACATATACATACATACAGCAATCAGCCGATGTGATGTTTCAAGGGCGCACAAGATCTCTTTCTTAAGGCATAATTACTATTGGAAAGCTGGCTTTCCCTCACATTTGTTTTTACTGGTGCCAATGCCAGGGATAGGTATGCAGGATGGACTTTCGCTTAGGTGGCAAAACTGATCTCAGTTGCCAGGGATGTTGCTATCATCCTAAAAGGCCTTTATTCTGTCATACACATCTTACCTATTCCAATCACACACACATCAGCTCTGAGGACCTTTCCACTCTTCAGCACAACTTCTTTCATCTAAAAAGCAAATTATGTGGTAACGAAAAATGTAAGAATTTTCAGCATAGCAAAATATAACCACTTTGGCCTAATTATATGTCAAATACATTATAGCATGTTCCACAAAGCTATGAGGAAGGTTGGGTTTTAAAGGGGAGAGCTTTTGTACAATTGAAGGTAACCCATACTCATAAAATATGTAGCCTGCCATTGGTTGGCCCTTCTTGAAAAATTCAAGCTGTCTGGATTTCATGCTTATCCAAAAGCATCTAAATGAGAGACAAAAAGGTCCTACTTGTGGCATGTTAAGTGCGTTTTTTAGCAAAATGTGAATTAAATAGGAATTAGTGATAACACATATAAAATGCACATAAAATATGTTTAAGACTCACCGAACAAGACCAAACATGCATAACTTACAAAGCTCTGTGGCTTATTAAATACAGGCACCAAGTTGATCTAAATACCACCTTACCAAAACAGGGATGACTTGTGTGTAAAATGCTATAGCAAGAGCCATTATACAAAGCTGCATTTGACCATTTAAAGGCAATTTGGAGTCTGAAGTGCATGCTGGGTAATATCAGCCATTCCTAGGCAATTGTGTACAGTAACACTGCTCATGTTTAATGCAAGTTATTATGTTACTAATATTATCTTTTGAATATTTACATCCACATAGATGATGATAGTTAATAAAAAATGTATAAAGAAGGAAGGAAGAAGGAAAATAAAACTCTGACAACATGTTTAGCAATTAGTTGAATTTGGCAGATTGGTACTGTACAGCAACATTAGTTGTTACAATAAAAAAGAGAGAGGAAGTATGTGAGAGACTGACACGTTTAGCGAACGGTTTTCTACAGCACATCAAAGTACAAGGTTTTGATGGATAAAAAAAAAATTGTCAGAAACTCCCATCTAGAGTTATCCCTATCACTTTTAAAAGTAAAATGGCAGTGTCCTGTTCTGATGGGGAGCATTCCCCATTTTCCTTCACTTCCTTTCATAGAGGAACAACAAGATAGAAGAGGAAATCTCCCCAATTTTCACTGGAACATCTGTCCCCATTAGTAGATTAGCCCTCGCCTCTTGCTCTCTTGACAGCTAAAATGTTGTTTCCTTACTTTTTGTTTCAATGACAATGGTCAGCAGGACAAACAGCAGGAACACACGAGCAATAAAAGCTTTAAATACATTTCAAGGGTCCATGCACACTATTAAAAAAACGCTACTCCTACAAGAGTTATGTGTTTTGCCCGTAGAAGCAGCTCAGTGTTTTCTTATGTGTCTATGCACATTAGAACATTTAGAGGCATATTTTAAGCTCACTGTTTAGAGGAAGAAAAAAAACCTTCTGCATTGAAATTTTAATTGGAGCCTTCTGGCAGAAAAAAAAAACACTAAACACTCCTAAACGCGCCTAAACATGTGTACAAAAAAGCTATACATGAGCGTTTTTTTTTCTGCCAAGGGAACTGGTATTTTTTTAAGCCCACTGTGCATGGAGCCTGAAGCTTCTTTTATTCAGATAATAATTATGACAGTTTATGATTGTATTAATTATATTTAAAAACTTCTTGTCTTTCTTTTTCTTTTGTAAGTAGACAGTAAGCAGATATTTGATAGACAGCTATCCCCTTTAGTAGTTACCTTTCCCTCTTGTTCTCGTAGTTCAGAAACTTCAGTCTGCATGTAAAACTTTACCCGATTGCTTTCAAATACCTGAAATAACAAGGTACATAACGTAAAGTGTATAGGAATTGCTTAGGAATTGCTTGGCAGGTAGTTTATCAAGCTGTCTGACCCTGTCTATGAACATCTATCATTTACATTGCTCAGCCATTGCACCTTCTATTGTTATGACACACTGTATAATGATCACACACTGATTCCAGCGTTACTTCCTAAACATTCACAAATTCAATCTGTGCCAACCACAGTCCTGGGAAGAAAAAACACCAGCCTATGTTTGTGCACGCTGCTGATAAGCCAAATATGGCAATAACAAGCGATGAAACAAATTTAGCATCAATGTTTTGCTGTGTTGCTTATTCAGCAAAGTTTTATGGCTAAGGAAAGAATGTGTACACTCTGCAATGAATGTAAGAGACAATCTACCCAAGACTGATTTTTAGTTAAGGGCTGATAAATATATACTGCAGAAACCACGCAGAAAGGCACCAACATCCCTGTAACTTTAAACATAAAACTACACTAGAAAAGGGACTTTATAGCTTCCTAACAATATACATTTAATAATACACAATGCTATTAAAATTATACAAATTTATTAACAAAGTAATCAAAGTACAACACATCATTGTGTATAAAAAAATTGCAAAGTTTAGAGGCACTAGGTACTTTGATGGTACCGCCATAGACATAACAACTAAATGTGGTTTATCATTTAAAATCATCATATTTTATTACAAATTCGATAAAATCATCAGTATACAAAACACTTCTAAAAAAGGGGAAATAGATAATAATAATAATAATAATGATAACTCCTTCAAAACTGGAAATTTTATGCAACAGTATTACATAACACCCCAATATAACAGGGGGTTTGTGATAGATGTTATCCAGTGTTTCTCAGCATGTTTTGCGGGGTTACCGATTCCTTAGGAGTGTTTGAAGGAATAATAATCTGCAGAGAATAAAACATAAAAAGTGTGTGTTTTGTTTGTATATTGATGATTTTATTGAATTTGTAACAAAATGTGATGATTTTAAATTATAAACCACACTTAGTTGTTATGTCTATGGCGGTACCATCAAAGTCATCATTTTTTATACACAATAGTGTGGGATGTAGGTACGGTAATGCAAAGGCATTGTACCACATCTAATGATATTCCAACGCATCATTGCCACTCATGGCTTATTTACAGATCCACAATGTAATGACATTAAAATACACTTGTTAGGCTTCCGGTTCTGGGCCAAATGGAGAGGAGGTAGGCTAGCACAGCTCCCGCCACACTCCTTTGAATCCAGCTTTTAAAGCCTGCCAGTCGATGGGTCTGACCCGCCAGTCATCTCACGCTCCTGAGGGAACCTAGTTGACCGCTTTATGGAGCAATCATTCTCCAGCATCACAGCAGCCCCAGCCATTGCCCACACCTCCTGCTTTGGACAAGGCTTCTCCCACGGGCATAGTGCAGGCTGTGGTGGCTCTCTTGATGCCCACACTCAGAGAGACTGTTGATAATGCTGTCCTAAAGGGCCAAGAACAGCTCCACTGTGATCTACAGGCTTAAGCCCAGCAGTTCACCCAGACAAAGGAGCGAATATCCACCATTGATGAACTCACTGTCGTTTCTGCTGCTGCTGTGGCTCAGCTTATGCATTCTCAGAGAGAAATACATGAAAAGCTGGATGACCTCAAAAACTGCTCGCAGCACAACAGTTTGCCGATTTTAGGCCTCCCAGAATCCTACAAGGCCAACATATTTACCAATCTTTGTGCAAATGTCATCCTTGTGCAGCTGGGTCTCCATTCACCTTGTGTGTCAAAGCTTAGATTCCCACTCCAAACCTCAGCCTGTGAAAGTCTGCTATCTCAACTATGCTGACAAGAACACTATTCTACAGAGGTTTAGTCGAGCATGTTCCCTCTCAGCAGATGATCACCCGCTCTTACTATTCGCTGATTACTCTCCCATTAATTTCACTTCTCCAGTGGCCTATAATTTAGAAAAGTAGCTAGGACCATTATGGGCATTTTTGTTTCTATTTTTGTCTGTAGCATTTCTATGCGTTTACTCCATTGTGCTTCCAGTACTAAGGGATAGGTGATAGCAATTCAACTGTTTTCTACTTAATGTCTAACCTTTAAGTTATAATATTTTCTTTGTGCTTAGTGAAGGCTGACATGCATCCCTCGAGGCCTTCACTTGCTGTTTTGCAATTCTTAAAAATCGAATAAACATTAAAAAAAGAAAAAACACTTGTTTCACGGTATAACTCTACATTTCCCACCCTACTCTCAGAACATATATATATATAATTTGTTGTAGTCACATCAGAAGACTTCAGATCCTAGATGACAGTAGCATGCAGAATTGCCACAACGCGTTTTATGGGTTTCCAATAGCCCGCTTCCCGCTTTGTGTTTCCCCAGGTAAGGTAGTAGCAGGAATGCCCTGCCCCTGCCTTAAGATAAAACAAGTGTTTTTTTTTTTTTATGTCAACACGTTGTGGAACTGTAAATAGCCCATGAGTGGCAATAATACATTTAAATAATAAATAATTTTAATAGAGGTGTATATTATTATACGTATGTATGTTGTTAGTCACCTATATAGTCCCATTTCTAGTGTATTTTTGATCTAATTTTTTCTTAAACAAAAGATTTTTATTGAGCATAAGAAATAAGGCATACAAAACCCAGAACACAATGGATATGGAAGACTGCCAATAGAAACATTCAGGCGTTTGAAACCGTATACACCGCACTATATGCAATAGTATTTTTGATCTTTAGTTAAGTTGCTGCAATAGAGGGAATCTTAGTACAGCTGCTGCATGTTTCACAATGTCAAAAAAATATCACACAGTAAAGAAATCAAGATCACTTGTTAGCAGACATGCTGGGTGGGCATATTTGAGAACCTATCACCAAAGTCTTATATAGATTTCAAAGACTAGGTTCATTTTCAACTTATCAAAACTTATCCAAAGCTGAAATATTAGTACTGTGTGAAAAGACTTTAAAAGAGTGGTGATGGGGTGTTGGGGAGTGAAGAAAGAAGAGTAACCTCCACAGCTTACAAAAGCTAAAAATACTTTAACCCAATTGTCAGATGCCAGATTTACTTGTTTAACAGTCCAGGCCTGTTTTGTCGCAACCACCGTGTTCTCGCTGCTTACAGCAAGTGCTATTAACAGGGTAGTGAACAGGCCACAAATTGCAGCTGCCAAACCTGTTTGTTTACTGGGTTCATTATGCAGTCTAACAAACATAGATAGATAGATAGATAGATAGATAGATAGATAGATAGATAGATAGAACCATGTTTGCCTGAACTCTGCCCCTAAACTGTTCATATTTGATGGATGGACCACCCCACATCTCACTAAAGACAGTATGGCCGCTCTGTCTGTGGCTGAGTGACAGGCGGATGTAAGGTGCTGCGAGCTGAGGCAGAGGGGGACAGTCCATACTGCTGTCCCCAGTCTGCTTTGGCTGCTGCATGGGCATGGGTACTTTTTTTCGTCCGGTCAATTCAGCAGGGAAGGAGGGGGGTGGGCAGAGGCAGTGGCGTTGTTATGAAGGGGCAGGGGGTGCGGGCCGCATCCGGGTGACACCCGTGGGCAGCGGCATCGCACGATCCGCACACCGTGCTGATCTATGTCTCTCCCTCCCTGAAATGTTTCCCCTGGCTCTCGGTTTAGATTGGTACCCCGCCCCTCCAGCCCTCTGCACTGCAGCTCCTCCCACACTACTGTACACAGGATGGCTGAGGGAGTCCGTGGAGAGACACGCCGCTATGCATATCCCACGCTGTTCAGAGGTCTGAACAGTGTACTGTATTTGTACATGGGCAAATGCTGAGGGCGCTATGGGAGGGGGGACTACTAGCACAAGTGGAGAGGGGGGGTCTACACTGAGGGGGTTTATGCTGATGGAGGGGGGGTCTGCACTTAAGTGGGTCTATGCTAAGGGAGGGGGATCTGCACTGGGGGTCTATACTGATGGAGGGGGGTGTATATGCTGAGGGGGTCTATTCTGATGGAGGGGGTTCTGCACTTAGGGGGGGTCTATGCTGATAGAGGGGGGTCTGCACTTAGGGGGGTCTTTGTTGATGGCAGGGTGGCTGCACTGGGGGCGTCTATACTGATAGAGGGGGGTGTCTATTCGGAGAGGGAGGTCTATACTGAGGGTGGTCTGTACTGGGAGGGAGGTGTCTATACTGCGGGAGAGGGGTCTGTACTGCAGGAGGGGGGTCTGCACTAAGGGAGAGGGGTCTACACTGAGAGAGGGGGGTCTGTACTGCAGGAGGGGGGTCTGTACTGCAGGAGGGGGGTCTGTACTGTGGGAGACGGGTCTGTACTGAGGGAGAGGGGTCTGTACTGCGGGAGGGGGGTCTGTACTGCGGGAGGGGGGTCTGTACTGCGGGAGGGGGGTCTGCACTGCGGGAGAGGGGTCTGCACTGCGGGAGGGGGGTCTGTACTGCGGGAGTGCGGCAGTGGAGTCTGTACTGCAGGAGAGGGGTCTGCACTGATTAAGGTGCTGGAGTATCTTAAAGATATCATTGTCTTCGAAAATACCCTTGAGGAACACGAACAGTGACTGGAAAAGGTACTGCAGAGACGCCATGAAGAATTGTCATTAAAGTAATGTCACTTCTGGTTTAGGTATCAAAGTCAGGAGATAATGAGAAAACTGGGATTATGGCAGTGCAATTTATATATATTATAATGATATGCAAAGTATAAATATCAGCATATAACAGTAAATCCAGCAAGGTTTTGTTTTACTAAAGGCATTAAAGGTAACAAACATCTGCCAAGTTGGAGGGCGTTGTCCTGGAACAACACTTGCACAAATTAAAGCAAAGCTCCATCCAAAAGTGGAAGCTCTGCTTATCTGCCCCCCCCTCCGGTGCCACATTTGGTGCTTTTCAAGGGAGAGCGGGTACCTTGCCGCGGTGAGTTCATGCAGAAGTTCAGCCCCCTCCTCCTTCCCCCGCCACTGGGCCATTCAGAAAGCACAACACGCTTTGCGCAAGTGCAGTAGGAAACCAGCTGGGAAGCCGCAAGGCTTGACTGGCAGTTTCCCTTAGAAGCAATGGCGGTGACAGCACTCAAGAGCCAATGCAAAAATTGGCTGGGGTGCTGACATCGCAGGATCCCTGGACAGGTAAGTGTCCTAGTATTAAAAGTATTTGTAGCTGCTGACTTTACATTTTTTTCTGAAGGTGGCTGGACATCCTCTTTCGGCCTCATTTGCCAGGAGGCTGGAGATGGGAATTGTCTGTGTTGCTCCACATGTCATTCTCCAACTACCATTTTCCACTGCAAGTTAAAGAGGAGCTCCAGTCTCCTGTGTAAAAACTGTAGATGCTGACTTTTAATAAATAGTCACTCACCTGTCCCACGATCCAGTGCCGTGCTCAGCCCAGCCATTTTCACCCCATGTCCTCTCTCCCCAGCACCAGCATCATTACTATGGGCACACAGCTGTGACAGCTTGTGGGTTCACAGCCGGGTGCCGATTACGCATGCCCGAGCAGCACTGCACACTGTGAATGGTCCCACAGTCTTCTGCGACCTGTCATGTCACAAAAGACTGTCGGAGGGGGGGGGATTTCCAGTTGCGTAGGTGGTCGGAGCGGATATGCAAGCGGGTATCTGTCAAAATCGGGTACCTGCTACACCCCTCCTCCCAAAAGCTCTATTTCACAAAAAGAAACAGGGCCTTAAAGTGGAACTTCCCTTTTTGGGTGGAGCTCCGCTTTAAGTCTAATTGATTGCTGAAAGGTACTATAGACATGTGTTGTTTCAAGCACTCTAAGGAAATTAAGTCCAATGATTACTGCATTCACTTTTACATTTAGCACTCTTCATTGACAGTCCCCTACCATATAGGTATTTTTAACTATATGATTGTTACCTTCATGATTGCAAGTCCAACTTTTTCTCCTAGAAACTTCTTAAAGGGAATGTTCTCCAATTCCACTACAGACACAGAGTGAGCTTTTTCACACAGGTAGCCTGCCACTTCCATCCCTATTAAATAATATGTGTAAAAATGACAATAACCACCTAACAACAGGCTTATGCAACAATAATCTTCAAAGTACTATAATCCATAGCAACCATTCAAATTTCAATTTTCTGTACTCAGATATTTGACTGGTAGATTTCTACAGTACATTCAGAGCAAGAAGAGAAGCATCCAAATGAGTTTTCTGATCAGTTGGTGGGCCCTCACATATAGTCCCAATTCATGTAGCGAGGGTCTACAACAAAGCACTGCTACACACTTGGGCACAGGTGAAGTTATTGTATCAAGACTTTTACGACAAGTAGCTAAAACACATACCCTGAAAAAACTTGGAAGACTTGGAGATTTAGGGTATTGGAACGCAAAAGTTCCCATATAATGGGTATCTCCAAATAAGACTAACATTCGGCCCCTCTGCAGTTGTGAAAACTGAGACATTTGATGCCTTAGCAGTTGTGTGTTCCTGCCCTCCTGGGGCCAAACAGAACTCGTTATTGATAGGTACAAACACTGATTACATGAGAAGGTTACTCATTCCCAAAGCTGTGAAGTCATCAGTCAAAGCCTATTAATGTGCCCTGCAGGAGCAGAAACCCCCTATGGAAGGTGCAGGGAAGCTCTGGAGACTTGACTCTGAAGAAAGAGTGCTGCAACACAGGGAAATTGCTTGCTTGTAAGCCACTGTCAAATTAACTTCGGACCAGCCTGGGCCCTTTGTTGTCCTCAAAGCCGACTCTTGGAGAGAGGACACTGGGGTTGAGCTCATTCCTGAGGTAGTGCTGACCAGGGCAATCCAGCAAAGTCTTGGAGAAAACCCTGTCAGTATTTGAAACATTATCGATCTCCCAGTCAAACTAAGACCTCAAATGCTGCTCGGGCAAGTGAATACACTCCAGTGGCACCATCTGGTCTTGTGGGGGGAGCCAAAGACAAAATATCAGAAGACAGGTTCCACCTTCAAAATGCCCTATTATGGCTCGACTGGAATGAGAGGATCAGGGGAAAACTTTTAAAATAGCAGGAGATGTTGTTAAAAAATGACAACAACCTGGGCTGTGCTCAGAGTGCCCAACACAGAATTCAACTTCAGGAAGATAAACCTTTCAGGGAGAGAGCTGTAGTAGACCGGGATTATCTGCAAGTCGTGAAAACCTTACACCTCCCCTATAGTGGTGTGAAGGAAGAAGAATGGCTCCATCAGAATGTGCATTGATTATGGAACACTCAACAGAAGAATTCCTGACCCATACACTACTTCCTGACCAATACACCACCAAGACACTCTGCATTGCCTATCAAGGGCGAAGTGGTTTAGCGTGTTAGATCTGAAAAGTGGGTATTAACAAATTCCCATCAGGGTTGCCAACCTCCCGCAGCATTTTTCACTGACAAAATATGGGAAATTTACTGATGGAGCACATTTTTTACTGACAACCTGAAAAATGATAGAACTCCTATTAAAAACTAAGACAATCCATATTTAACCACTTGCCGACCGCCGCATGTATATATACATTGACACAATGGCATGGACAGGCAAATGGGCATTAAGGTACGTCCCTTTAAATTTGACGCCATGTCATCATGTGCGCACCGCAAGCTCCTTGAGTGTGATCACGGGTCCCATGGACTCGATGTCTGCGGGGATACCCGCGATCGTCTCACGGAGAGGAAGAAGGGGAAAATGCTAATGTAAACAAGCATTTCCCCGTTCTGCCTAGTGACAGGTTACCATTTACAGCTCCCTGTAATTGGGAACGGTGATCAGTGTCGTGTCACTTATAGCCCCTCCCCCCACAGTTAGAATAACTCCCTAGGACACACTTAACCCCTACAGCGCCACCTAGTGTTAACCCCTTCACTGCCAGTCACATTTACATTAGCAATCAATGCATTTTTAATCACACTGATCGCTGTATAAATGTGAATGGTCCCAAAATAGCGCCAAAAGTGTCCAATGTGCCCGCCATAATGTCGCAGTCACTATAAAAATCGCTGATTGCCGCCATTACTAATAAAAAAAAAATTATAAAAATGCCATAAAACTATTCCCTATTTTGTAGACGCTATAACTTTTGCGCAAACCAATCAATAAATGCTTTTTTTTACCAAAAATATGTAGAAGAATACGTATCGGCCTAAACTGAGGAAATAAAATGTTTTTTTTTTTTAATATTTTTGGGGATATTTATTATAGCAAAAAGTAAAAAATAATGCGTTTTTTTTTTCAAAATTGTTGCAATTTTTTTGTTTATAGGGCAAAAAATAAAAAACGCAGAGGTGATCAAATACCACCAAAAGAAAGCTCTATTTGTGAGGAAAAAGGGACATAAATTTTGTTTGGGAGCCACGTCGCACGACCGTGCAATTGTCAGTTAAAGTGATGCAGTGCCGAATCGCAAAAAGTGCTCTGGTCTTTGGCCAGCCAAATGGTCCGGGGTTTAAGTGGTTAAACATTACAAACACAATATTGAAACATTGACAATAAACATAACAAGTGATTTGCCTGGTTTACATTTACAAAAGTCAACACAGCATGACTAATTATCAGCCCTGGTTTTTACAAACTGTCAGTAAATTTACTGATGGTTGACAACCCTGATTCCCATGCACCCAGAAGACAGGGAGAAGACTGCCTTCATCTGCCCACTGGGGTTTTTCGAAGTGAACAGAATGCCCCAAGGACTGTCAGGAGCTCCTGCAAGCTAATGAAACTTACTGTAGGGTACATGAACTTGATTAAGGTGCTGGAGTATCTTAAAGATATCATTGTCTTCGAAAATACCCTTGAGGAACACGAAAAGTGACTGGAAAAGGTACTGCAGAGACTCCATGAAGAATTGTCATTAATGTCAATTCTTTCAACCTTAAGTCACCTGGGGCATGTTGTCTCTGCAGAGGCACTGACCCTAAAAAATTAGAAGCTGACACTTCCTGGTCTAGATCAAATAATGTCACTGAACTAAGGTTTTTCTTAGGGTTCTCTTCCTACTACTGAAGTTTTGTTTGCTAAAATAGCCTGACCCCTCGAGTTGCTGCAGAATGAGGAGAAAGATGCGGTTGCACCTAAGCCAAGTGAAGGAATTAAAAAACCTTGAGAATCTATTCAAGACCAGTGGACAGATCGATGTGAGCAGGCATTTCGCCACCTGAAGGGAGGTCTGACCAATGATCTGGTTAATGCCTATGCTGAGCCCTCTAAATCATATGAACCACATGTCGATGCTAGCAGAGACTGACACCTACCAAAAGAAACTACCCCTTTCACAACTTAGAGTTTCTGGCCTCAATATGAGTGGGAGTAGACAAGTTTAAGGACTATCTGTAAGGTGCAGACTTCATGGTCAACACTGATAACAACTCTGGGGCACCAGTGGTTGGCTTCTTTGCCTGGGTTCTGATTCAGGTTGTCAAAGAAGGATCTATGGCATTAGCCAGAAGAGTATTAAAACAAATGACTGTCCCTCCCCCCAATAATAATTATCCTGCAAGTCCCCTTTGTTCCCCTGCTCTCTCCTCTACCATTCTCCTTTCTTTTAGTCAGTGCATACCCAGTCCACGACTAGCATCACCACCATAATTTCACTCTGTAGATTAAACTTTACTACTGCTCACTGCTGCACTTGAGGTGGAGTTGCTACTGTTTATACAGATCTGGACATCATGTTATCTTATGCCTAGTCCTTACGGTTAATCAGTTTGTATGCTTAATTTGTTTTATTCCCATTGTTAAACCATTTTATGCTGGCCTAGTTACCAACCAAATTGGGTGACAATATATATGAAGTTTGAGTTTAGTACCTAGTTTGGTGTCGGTTTCCTTTGATAAAGCACTGCTACTGGGTACTAAGTATAATTTTCAGTGATTTCCTGTGATATTGTATAATTGTTTGTATACTGAATCTGTTGAGTTAGAGGGGCTGAGGTTCTTGAAAAGATCTTTCTGCTCCTGTGCAAATTGATACTCATAGAACTGCTTCTTCGGTGCAAATTGACACTCATGGAACAGCTTCTTCAGTATCAGGACAAATTACAATGTAGCAATGTTATATTTAAAGAAAAAAAACTATTTTTTACAGTTTTATTGTATAACAAAAACAGAGTAAGGCCTCTTTCTCACGGGGCGGATCAGTGATGATCCGCCCCGTGAACATCCGCTGGCTCAGCGGGGATCGCTCCGCCGATCCTCGCTGAGCAGGAAGATGACAGGTGCATCGCTGCACGCTGTGCAGCGACGGACCTGTCAGAGCGCCGCTCTCCCCTATGGGGGATCGGATGATGACGGACCGTAGTGTCCGTCGTCACCCGATCCGATCCGAAAACGGATGGAAAAGTAGGTTTTTCCTCCGTTACACTTTTCGGATCGGAGCGGGGTCGGATGTCAGCGGACATGTCACCACTGACATCCGACGCTCCATAGGGATGAATGTATGTCCGTTTTTCATCCGAAAACGGAAGGATGAAAAACGGACATACGGATCGTCCATGTGAAAGAGGCCTATGAGCAAAACAGGGAAAAATATAGAAGGCACATTGCACAATTCTGATATTGAACATATTAGCATATAGCAGGTTAGCAAACAGCAATGAAGTACATAGACATGCATTCATATGGATGATATATTTAAAAAAGAGCTTGGACAGGTTATACCCACTTATAGAAACAGGTGAAATGGAAGTCAAGGGGCCAATTGGCAGGTATTTTAACTGAGAATGGTAAACAGAAGCAAACCTATTGCTGTCAGTGTTACAATGCAAGTGTGACAATCCCAGGTCTACTTACCTGTTTAAGGATTTTCCTCTATTAAGGCTTCGTTCACATTAGTGCATCTCCAAAGTCAAACAATTTCCTGTGCGACATTGGAGTGCAGCTTCGATGCAACTTTTGGCGCAATTGTAAATCGACTTTACACTCAATGGATCTAAAGCCGTGTACACACGGGTGGACTTTTCAGCATCAAACGTCCGACGGTCTTTCCGACGGACTTTCGACGGAGTTACGACGGACTTTCGGACGACCGGACTTGTCCACACGTGAACGGACTAAAGTCTGTTCGAAAATCCGTTGGTATGAACGTGATGACGTACGAAGGGACTAGAATAAAGAAGTTCATAGCCAGTAGCCAATAGCTGCCCTTGAGTCTTTTTTTGTCCGTTGGACTAGCATACAGACGAACGGATTTTTCAACCGGACTCGAGTCCGTTGGAAAGATTTGAAACATGTTCCAAATCTAAAGTCCGTCTGATTTTCGACAGAAAAAGTCAGCTGAAGGTCCGATGAAGCCCACACACGGTCGGATTGTCTGACAGATTTGTTCCTTCGGACCAGTCCGACCAAAAAGTCCGCCCGGCATAAGTTGCATCAAAAGTTTCACCAAAGTAGTGCAGGCACCTTTAGGTCACACCAATTTGAATGGTTGTCATTGAAAATAATAGGGCGCAACTTGTCATGCAACTTTGATGTCCAAAGTCAAATGACAAATTCCACAAGTGTGACTGGAGCCTAATACAATATGGTACACAATAATTGACACAGTAAAGTGGTTTTAAATTAGAATGTCTGTTGCTATAATACACTACATACAAATATAATGGTTAGCCGTAGGACAACTCACCTAAGAAAGATGCTCCCACAATTACAACATTCCTGTTACTTGCCAGCTTCACCACTCTGTTGGCATCTTCTGGGGTTCGAATTGTAAAAACATTGTCCAGTTCTTTTCCTTTACATTTCAAAGTTTTAGGGCTGTGTAGAATGAAACTTGTTAGTACCTGAGCTAGAATACCTTTCACGTGTTCTATTCTGAAGAGACAGGACCTAAAACCAATAGCATTAAAAAGCAAAAGTTGCTTTTTTTTTTTTTTTTTTTTTTACGCCTATTAGATAGACCTGTGATGGGTTTAAACCTCTGTATGGTTTTTATTGTTGTCTGTGTCCTCCACTGGGGTGATTTTCACACTCTAATTTTAAAGACCGTTGTCACTTGTACTGGAAATGTCAAGAAACTTTGAGTTGTCAAGAATTAGAGGGGAAAATTTTTGACCCCTGTCCCACTGACTACTGCCTAAGATTTCATTTCCCTTACTTTGGAGAGATTTCTTCTAATTTCCTGCTGTGTCTAGGAAGTTGTGAAGAAATAGAAGGACCTCTTCCAATGAGACATCTGCTGAGGTGATCACTGTCTAAGAGAAGATTTTCCTTATTTTGGAAAACTTTCCCCTTGCTTTCTGTTATTTCTCCAGGACAGGAAATTAATGTATACTGTATCTGTCCAATGGAACACAGACAGTAAAAGAAAACCAGATAGGAGGTTTTTTTTCCATTCCCTGGTATATCCAAAGCTAATGTAAAAGATTTTAGCTTTAGATACACTTTGTAATGAAGAGAATAGTATTACAGTGGGTCCTGCAGTAACCCAAGAAAAGTAATCAGATTTCCATTTACTTTAGGACGGTAAAATAATCTTTAACTGGTTTTCTGAGTTATTTTAATGTGTACATTTATCAATGCCCAAATAGATAGGGATTAATTTTTTTGTATATGGTTAAAGCTGAATCTAAGGTTTGGATTTTATTGCGTCTTTACTTTGGCCCAGCTTACTTTAGTAAGGTTATAGTACATACATACATAAATAAAGGGTGCATTCACAGATGTAGTACTCTTCTAATGTAGGTGCTAGGCAAATTTGGCTTTTGGCTCCTCTAATCAAAGCAGCAGTAATTGTTTGGGCTGACCTGTTCATGGTCTCACAGCCTGGGAGTTTGATTGCTTCTCCCTGCCTCTGGATGAAGCTTTAAGGGCATGGGGACAGGAGATTTAAATTGCCCAGCCTGAATATTTACCAGGTTCCAGCTATTCTCTGAAGTTTCCAAAAGGGGGCTGGAGTGTGGATAAATAGTCTGAGACTGGAGAGGAGGGTTTTTTCACCCCAGGAGGGCTCCAGAGATGCACTCAAAAATGGCTCAAGGTGGCTTTATAGGTGCTAGGGTCAAAGGCTCAAATGGGCTTTTCTCAGAGCTGATTGCGTGTCATAAACCAGATGTGACCAGAACTGTGTGACTGCGACAGAGTGAACTAGACATAAATAGGTGAAAGTAAGTAAGTTTATTAAAGTAAATGCATATAAATGTGAACACACCACCAATACAAACAGAGTGAACAAACCAAACAACCAAACAGTGATAATAAACCAAACAGCATATATAGCAAAAGGGAGTACCAGAATCGTAGTCAAGCCAGGCCAGGGTCATAAACAGGAGATCGGCAGAGAGTAACAGACAGGGAACAAGATGGAAGGGATCAGGCTGCAGGGCAAGGATCCAGGGATACAGGAACAGATATAAACAGGTTCAGGATACAGGAATCAGGGTTCAGGTTCAGGATCAGGATAACAGATGAACAGGCTGCAGGTCCGAGAGCAAGGACAATGCCAGAGCAAGGTGTGTGTGCACTTGCCGGGTATTTATACTCAACTCAATCACACTCAGGTGATGCCTGATTGCAGGAGATGATGTCGGCCCCACACTGCCAGGAACCACCCACTGGTGGACGCCAGTACTGCAGCCCAAAGATCACATAATACTACCAACAGGGGAAAGCTCCCCTGGCAGTTCCAAACTGCCAGGAGACGCCTGCTGGTGGACCACAGTACTGCACGCCAAATATCAGGCAGTGTCATCAGCGGATGAAACCTTCCCTGACAGTACCCCCCCCCACAAAGGAGCGGCGTCCGGACGCTCCAACTAGCTCCTGCTGGGACAAGCCCATGGCATCAAGCTGGGCAGCAGGCAGAGTCACACTAAGCTGAGTATGAAGACAGTCCAAAGTATCAAACCAGGCGATGGGCAGCTCAAGCTGGGCAGCAGGCATAGACATAATAGGCTCAGCAGCAGGCACATTAAGCTGGGCAGCAGGCACGGGCACATCAGGCTGGGTAGCAGACAAGGGCAAATCAGGCTGGGCAGCAAAAAGGGGCACATCAGGCTGGACAGCAGACGGGCACATCACGCTGGGCAGCAGGCATGGGCACATCATGCTGGGCAGCAGGCACAGGCACATCACGCTGGGCAGCAGGCACATCACGCTGGGCAGCAGGCACTTCAAGCTGGGCGGCAGGCTCCAGTATATCGAGCTGGGCGGCAGGCTCCGGGTCATCGAGCTGGGTGGCAGGCTCCGGGTCATCGGGCTGGGTGGCAGGCTCTGGGTCATCGGCTGGGTGGCAGGCTCCAGGTCATCGGGCTGGGCGGCAGGCTCCAGGTCATCGGGCTGGGCGGCAGGCTCCAGGTCATCGGCTGGGTGGCAGGCTCTGGTTCATCGGGCTGAGCGGCAGGCTCCAGGTCATCGAGCTGGGCGGCAGGCTCCGGGTCATCAAGCTGGACGGCAGACTCCAGGACCATCGAGCTGGACGGCAGGCTCCAGGTCATCGAGCTGGACAGCAGGCACTGGGACATCAGGCCGAGCAGCGAGCACCATAACGGCAGGCTGGGTAACAGGTACTGACTCAGCAAGCTGAGTAACGGGCCCCGGCCCAGTGGGCTGGGTAGAGGGCACTGGCCTAGAAAACTGGGTGACGGGCACTGGCATGACAGGCTAAGACACGGGCACCGAAACTTTAGGCTGAGGCTGGGACACTGGATCTTTAGGCTGGAACACAGGATCTTCAGACTGGGACACCGGAACTTGAGGCTGGGACACGGGACTTTCAACGGGGACACAGGCACCGGAACTTCAAACTGGAACATAGGCACAGGAACATCAGACTGGAACACCGTCACCGGAGCTTCAGACTGGAACATGGGCACGGGAACATCAGACTGGAAGGCAGGCACCAAGACATCAGACTGGAAGGCAGGCACCAAGACATCAGACTGGAAGGCGGGCACGAGACATCAGACTGGAAGGCGGTTACCGAGACATCAGACTGGAAAGCAGGCACCGACACATCAGACTGGAAGGCGGGCACTGAGACATGAGACTGGAAGGCGGGCACCAGGACATCAGGCTGGAATGCTGGCTCTGGTCCTCTGGGCATGAACGCTGGCTCTGGCTCTTCAGACTGGAACGCTGGCTCTGGCTCTTCAGACTGGAACTCTGGCTCTTCAGACTGGAACGCTGGCTCTGGCTCTTCAGACTGGAACGTTGGTTCTGGCTCTTCAGACTGGAACGCCGGCTCTGGCTCTTCAGGCTGAAACACTGGCTCTAGCTCTTCGGGCTGGAACTCTGGCACTTTAGGCTGGGATACTGGCACCGGAACTTCAAGCTGGGACAGATTGGTGGGTGTGGAGGCAGGTTGGGTTAGTGGCAGGATTGTTTTGGTTGGGAAAAACTTTCGTTTTTTTCTTTGGCTTAGCCACTGAAGCTCTGTAGGTGACTGCAGGACTGTAGGTAAGGGGTGCAGCAGACTGGAAAGGAGGACTGGTATATGGCAGAGAAGAGATAACAGTAGCTTGGGGAAGTTCTTGTGAGTTTGTAGGCAGGTGGGTTGAATGCAGGATAGGTACAGAGACCTGATATGAGTATTTGGTTGGAAGCAGCGTATACTGGGCTGCAACTGAGGTTGACATGGGTGATGGGGAAACATACATTTGGGTAGGCTGGTGTCTGATGGTAGAGGTGGTTTGTTTGGCTGGGGCTGACTGCACCACGTCAGACCATGCCAAAAGTATAGGTTGTACAAACTGTAGTTTTAAATCTCCCTGTCTAACAAAAGACTGAGCAGACACAATGCACTCAGCAATCACCTGTGGGGAACAGGCTGAGTAGTGCTCACAAAAATCAGCGGGATCATCTTCAAAAAGCCACACTAGGGATACAACCTGATTCACATTAAAAGGAGGAGTGAAATCATCATGGCCCTCTGGAATATAGGGCAGGGCCAGCTCAGTACAGATCTTGAGCAAAGGCTGCACCTCCCCAAACAATATATAACCCTGATGGACCAGGGAGTGAGCCAAAAGGATAGTTGCAAACAACTGGTCACTAGACCATCCTTTCAAAGCCTGGTGGCAATAATCACCACTTTCAGATGCCAGCAGAGAAAAATAAATAACCTCATCGGCATTCATGTTTGCAACCAAACTGAATCAAAATGGTTCCCCTGTGTAGCCACTTCTGGTCAGGGATGGCCCTGGTATTCTGTCATAAACCAGATGTGACCAGAACTATGTGACTGCGACAGAGTGAACCAGACATAAATAGGTGAAGGTAAGTAAGTTTATTAAAGTAAATGCATATAAATGTGAACACACCACCAATACAAACAGAGTGAACAAACCAAACAACCAAACAGTGATAATAAACCAACCAGCATATATAGCAAAAGGGAGTACCAGAATCGTAGTCAAGTCAGGCCAGGGTTATAAACAGGAGATCAACAGACGGGGGGCCAGGAGTAACAGACAGGGAACAAGATGGAAGGGATCAGGCTACAGGGCAAGGATCCAGGGATACAGGAACAGATACAAACAGGTTCAGGATACAGGAATCAGGGTTCAGGTTCAGGGTCAGGATCAGGATCAGGATCAGGATAACAGATGAACAGGCTGCAGGTCAGGGCACAAGGACAATAGCAGGGCAAGGTGTGTGTGCACTTGCCAGGTATTTATACTCATCTTAATCAGACTCAGGTGATGCCTGATTGCAGGAGATGATGGAAATCACGGAGGAGGACAGGGGCATGTACGCCCGAGGATGAGACCCGAGAGCCTTCCTCCGGACCGCACCCTTTCCAATGCACCGAGTACTGTATGCGCCCATGGAACCTACAGGAGTCAACAATGGACTGTACTTCTTACTCCTCATGTTTCTCAACCTGTACAGGGTGAGGACGAGGCACCAAGGTGGTAAAGTGGTTGCAGACCAAAGGTTTTAATAAGGAGACATGAAATACGCATATTAAAAGGAAGGTCTAATGCGTAAGCCACTGTGTTAATCCTGCGAAGAATACAAAAAGGCCCAATAAACCAAGGTGCGAACTTCAGAGAGGAAACACGAAGTCGGAGGTTGCGAGATGACAGCCGGACCCTGTCCCCAACCTGGTAGGAAGGCGCAGACATGCCTCTGCGGTTAGCATGGAGTCTGTACCTATCATTAGCATGTCGCAAAGCCTCCTGGACTTGTGCCCAAGTGGAACGAAGACCACGGAGATGCTCCTCTAATGCAGGAATACTCTGCGGAACAAATGAGTCAGACAACATGGTAGGTTGAAACCATAGTTCGCCATAAATGGAGACAATCGGAAAGCAGAATTCAAGGCTCACTAGTGTGAGCAAAGTCCACCCACGGTAAGAGGTCTGTCCAGTTGTTATGATGGTCAGAAATATAGGAATGTAGGAATTGCTGCAAGGACTGATTGGCTCGTTCTGTGACCCCATTAGACTGTGGGTGATACGCAGAGAAGAAAGCAAGCTTAATTCCAAACTGTGCACAAAAGGCCGGGACACAGAACGGGACACAAACTGACTATCCCTGTCCGAGACAATCACCTTGGGTAGCCCATGTAAGCGAAAGATCTCCCGAGCAAAAATGGAAGCCAGTTCCTTAGAAGTGGGCAACTTCTTAAGTGGAATGGGACATTTTTGAGAACCGGTAACCGGTTGGGTAAGTCCACAATGAAATCCATAGACAGATGGGTCCAGGGCCTCTCTCCATTGGGTATGGGTTGTAGGAATCCCACTGGAAGGTGTCGTGAAGTCTTTGTCAGGGCTGGCTCAGCCCTTCCTTCTCTGAGTTGGCCGCTCAGCTGTCGGCTAATCGCCAGCTCTCATCTCTCTCCACAGTTAACCTGCTGTTGTGGATCTGCTCATCAGTCCCGCCTACTTAAAGATCTCCAGCTCACTTTATTCCTGCTTCGCCTTGGTCACATCTCAAGAAACCATCTCCTGCATTCCTGTTTAAAGACTGGCTTTGCTGACATCCCTTCTGGCTCCTTATCCTGCTTGCTGTTCCTCTACTTGGATCCCTGACTTCTGGCTTGGCTGATTACCTGATCTGGTTACTGAACTCTGGCTTGGCTGACTACTCGATTTGGTTACTGAACTCTGGCTATGCTTTGACTACACTTACTCTATTTACCTTTTTATTATTATTAATAAATAAGTGCGATTTTACTGTACTTCTGTCTCGGTCTGGTTCATGGTTTCTGACAGTCTTACTCTGAGCAAACAGGGAACAGGAAGGCGGTTACATCAGCACGTAGACTAGGCCACCAAAAGAGTTGATTCTTCCCAGGGTGGCCAGCAGCCTTGGGAGAATGGTAAGTCTGGAACATGGCAGTATGGAGACTCACTGGGAGAAAGCAGCAGTCACAAGGTTTCTCAGGGGGAGCATGGACCTGAGCAGCCCATCACCCAAAGGAGAAGTGAGACTGGTGCGAACCGTAGCCAGAATACGATCAGGAGGAATCACAGGAACTGGAACCCACTCCATCTTGGAAGTTGAAGAAAATTGTCGTGACAAAGCATTGGCCCTTACATTCTTAGAACTGGGTAAGAATGAGACAATGTAATTGAAACTAGACAGGAAAAGAGCCCATCCTACCCTTCTGGGAGAAGGGCGTTTAGCCTCAGACAAGAATGTGAGATTCTTATGGTCAGTAAGAATGAGAATCGACACAGTGGTACCTTCGAGGAGATGTCTCCATTCTTTCAGGGCTAAAATGATCGCCAACAGCTCTCTGTCAACAATCTCGTAATTGCACTCTGCAGGTGACAATTTCTTGAAAAAGTAGCCACAAGGATGCATAGCACTCTCAGAGGTAAGACATTGAGACAGAAGGGCGCCAACTCCAGTCTCAGAAGCATCAACCTAAAGGATAAAAGGTAATGTAGAATCAGGATTTTCCAAGACAGGAGCAGAAACAAAGGCAGCCTTGAGACTCTCAAAGGCCTTAATGGATTCCGGAGACCAACTCTGTGGGTTACCATCCTTTCTGGTCATATCAGTCAGGGGCTTGGCCAGAGACAAGAAGTTATGAATAAACTTCCGATAATAGTTGGCAAAGCCAAGCAAACGCTACAGAGATCTTAAACCCATGGGTCAGGGCCACTGTAGAACTGCTGAAAGTTTCTCTGGGTCCATCAAAAAACCAGCAGTGGAAGTTACATAACCCAGAAATTTAATCTGTTCACGATGGAATTTACACTTCTCCATTTTACAATAGAGATTGTTCTCTCTTAGTTTCTGAAGCACACGACAGACATCTGTGTGGTGGCTCTTCAGGGACTTGGAAAATATGAAGATATCGTCGAGATAAACCACCACACATAACTGCAACAAATCTCAGAGGACATCCTTAATAAATTTCTGGAAATTTGCCGGGGCGTTACAAAGGCCAAAAGGCATTACGAGGTACTCATAATGGCCTGTTCTTGTATTAAATGCAGTTTTCCACACATCACCCTCCTACGCAATATTTTTTAATTTTTGCTATAATAAATATCCATTTTTTTTTTTAAAACAAATTTTTTCCTCAGTTTAGGCCGATATGTATTCTTCTATATATTTTTGGTAAAAAAAAAAAATCACAATAAGCGTATATTGATTGGTTTGCACAAAAGTTATAGCGTCTACAAAATAGAGGATAGATTTATAGCATTTTTATTATTATTTTTTTTTTACTAGTAATGGCGGCGATCTGCGATTTTTAGTATTGCGGCTGACATATTGGACACATTTTTGGGACCATTCACATTTATACAGCGATCCGTGCTATAAAAATGCATGGATTACTGTATAAATGTGACTGGCAGGGAAAGGGTTAACACTAGGGGGTGATCAAGGGGTTAATTATGTTCCTAGGGAGTGATTCTAACTGTAGGGGGAGGGGATTCACAAGCAGAGGAGACCGATCGGTGTTCCTCTGTACTGGGAACACACCATCGGTCTCCTCTCCTCTGTTTACACACACAGATCCACGGTCCTAATGTGTTACAATCGCAGGTGCCCGGTGGACATCGCGGCCGCCGGGTACACGCATCGAGTCCCCAGTGACACGGCGCGCGCGCCCCCTGGTGGGCCGAGAAGGTGAGGGCGTCATATGACGGCCTCCCAAAACGAGAGCCGCGCCGCCTGGCCGGCAAGCGGTTAATAATAATTTAAAAAAAAGGTAAACAGAGTAAACGTAGTCAAAACATAGCCAGAGTTCAGGAACTGGAACGGATAGTCAGACAACCCAAAACGTCAGGGAGCCGGAGATGAGCGTAGTAGAAGAGCAAGCAGGATCTGGAGCCAGAAGGAATGTCAGCCAAGCAAGTCTTTAACAGGAACACAGGAGAGCGTCTCTAGAGATGTGATCAAGGCGAAGGCAGAGATCATCTGCACTGGATGGCTTAAGTAGGCAGGACTGACAAGCAGGATATCATCAACAGGTGAGTCACTGTGGAGACCTAGAAGCTGGCAATTAGCCGACAACTGAGCGGCCAGCTTTGAGAAGGAAGGGCTCAGCCATGACACTGGGTTGCATCTGGAGGAAGCTGAAAGGAGGCAGCTGTCCAGGGGACTTTAGGTTAAACCCTGAGGCTGATTGCTGTATACTGCACTGGGTACCGAATGTTGCACACTGGCACAGGGTAACCAGATGCCCAAATTCTTGCCCCATGCTCCAAAGCAGTGGGGCCTTAAACTGTTCACTATTAACTATCACCACTACTGCTAGAAGACCGTCCTCCAATTACAGGCTACTGATGAGTTTTTTTTTGAGCATCCCATTCCCAAACTCTCTCCAATTACAAGTTATTCTTGCAATTAACTACAAAAGGATGACCCCTGTGACTGTTTATTGGAGCCAGAGTGTAAGGGGTGGCTGGTGGTATTTGTGCTGTTTGGGGGAGAACCAGTTAAAACCAGCAGCTCCTACAGGGGTAGCGTTACACAGGCCATAGGATTGATGACAAATACGACATGCTGACCTTGTTTAATTTTTTTCACTAATTTGTCTAAGTTTGAACTACCAGCTCAAGGCACATGCTATTTACAAGTTGGAACTCGTATTTACCATGTATCTAATAATATGTCAATGCAGAGTAAGACTACACAGATATTTTTTATTTTCTCAGGAACAGCAGTATTGGGTGATAGGTCTCCATCTCCATCACATTAGGTATAGTGCAACTTCGTGCATTGCAAGACTAGTTCCTAGATGTCACTGAGGCTGTCTGCATATCATTTTGTACTTCACAGCAGTGTGATGATGTGAAAACCTGGTTGCATAAGTCTCTTCTGCCTTTGTATTCACTGGTACACAGATCCCTACTGCTCTCTACTGTCAACAGCCCTCTTACTTTTCCACCATTGACATGTAAAATCTATCATTACTCACTACTCACTTCTTCCTGCCCAGTTTATGGACTCACAATGCTCAACTTTCCCCTTCCTGCTTTATAGACCCCCCATTTCTCATCTCTCCTTCCCTGCTGCATAGACCCGCGCTACTCAACTCCCTCTACCTAGTACATAGACCCACACTGCTCGCCTCCCCCTCCTGGATAGATCCACAATGCTCTCAGCTCCCTCCCTGAAAAATAGTCCCGCACTCCTCACCTCTCCCTCTCCGATACATAGACATACATAGACACAGAGCAATGGGTGTGTCATCAACACACCATGGAACTCCATAAAAGGATCAGACACTTTTGTGAACAATCACATAACACAAAAGAAAACATTGTTTCGGAGCCACACAGGACCCCTTTATCAGGTATGCAACTAATGAAGGGGTCCTGTGTGGCTCCAAGCCGTCATAGTCTTTTCTGTGATGTGATCATTCAATAAAGCATTGGACCCTTTTATGGAACTCCCTGGTGTGCTGATGATATATCCATTGTTCTGAGTCATTTCGGTCTCCAGCGGGTGGTCACTTCAGCACCCACTTACTCTACAGCCACCTCCAGGAACATGTTTAGGGCTCCTCAGTACACAGACCTACACTCCCCACCTATCCATCTGTGATACAAAGACCCACACTGCTCTGTTCTCCCTCCCCGATACATAGACCCACACTGCTCTCCTCTTGCTCCTTGATACATAGACTCACATTGCTCTCCTCTCCCTCCTTGGTACATAGACTTGCACTGTTCACCTCTCCCTCACAAATACACAGATGGGGACGGGGAATCTATTACTGGAACTATGTGCTGCTTCTTAACATCTAGTATTAATTTAGTATACTGCATATAAACTAATGGCAATACTTTTTAACTGAAAAACAAAAATGCATAGCAACTGGGAGGAAATTTCTGAACAGTCGCTTAGTCTTATACCATTAGAAGAAAATAATATTTGTGTCATTTTAATTTAATTTATTTATTTTATTTTACATTTAAAAGCCTATATAAACATGTTAAGAACTTTGAGGTACTCTGCTGAAAAAAAAAGAATAGTAAAGTTTGACTGGGACATCTTCTTACATTGCATAAATGCTTACATTATTACCTAATGAAAAATAAATATTGAATAACTTGATTAGGGGCTCCATTTAATCTGATAAAAATCTAATATGTAACATTCACTTTGCGGACTACAGCAGTGTAGAAAATGAATACTGACATCACTGTAATTAGGTGGATTTGCTATGCACTACCTGGCAGCTGATTACCAGTTGGTAATACTGCACACTGGTTAGTGGACTTTGCAACTGCATTGTAAAGCTTACCACCTGCATCAGGTTTGTCTAGTGCATGAATTACTACACCACTGTTACTTGCAAAATATAATCAAAAGAAATTTATAGAATACTCACGTGCTTCCAGTAGCAATAAGCAGCTTGTTGTATTCCATTCTAAATCCATCCTTAAAAACAACTGTCTTGTTCTTTGTGTCCACGTTGACAACCTGAAATCATTTCTGTACAATGTGAATTTAGAATGCAGAGAAGAACTTTAAATTACCAGTCAATAGCTAACATGATTGCTCACTATGGTGAAAGGGTAACATAAATATTTTTTACTATGCTATGCTGCTGCATTAGGAACTTAAATTTAAATAATAGTGTAACACATTTATATAGCCTTTCCAAATAGCAGAGCTGTTTTCTTTTTCCTAAGTTTTGAGTGATGCTAACTGGCAAATTAGCTTATCTCCTATACCATTTAGTGAAAATCAATGGCATCGAATATATCAGGTAGCAAATGTAGCAGTTGTCACTGGGCTCCATATCCAAGCACCTTTTCCATCACCATCACTTTGGCCATGTGTGTGACTAAATAGGTTCTCCTAGAAGAGAGGGAACATACTGTGTAATGGGAAAGGTATGTTATTTGCATCTTATGCCACGTACACACGATCGGACTTTACGGTATACTTGGTCCGGCGTACCGGATTTCGTCTGACAATTCGATCGTGTGTGGGCTCCAGTGGACTTTGTTTTCTCAAAAGTTTGACGGACTTAGATTTGAAACATGTTTCAAATCTATCCGACGGACTCGAGTCCGGTCGAAAAGTCCGCTCATCTGTATGCTAGTCCGACGAACAAAAACTGACGCTAGGGCAGCTATTGGCTACTGGCTATGAACTTCCTTGTTTTAGTCCGGTCGTACGTCATCACATACGAATCCGTTGGACTTTGGTTGATCGTGTGTAGGCAAGTCCGTTCATTCGGAAAGTCCGTCGTAAAGTCCGTCGAAAAGTCCGCCGGGCAAAGTATGCCGTAAAGTCCGGTCGTGTATACGCGGCATTAGAGTCTGCCAGGTTTGTGGGTTTTGAGGTGAATATGCTAGCTTCATAGCTGCAGGGGAAGTTAAACAGGTTGGACACAGTAAGACGAGGTGAACTTTCTGTTTAAATCAGCTAAAGACATTCCAGGTGCATCAAAACAAAACTTGGAATGTATTTAGTTGATTTAAACTGAGGGTTCAAATAGGCATTGGTCTAGTAAGTATGGAATTGAAGCTTAGTTGGTCTTTTGCCTGAATCAGTAAGTATGAGACAGTCTAATAGCTCAATGCAATCCTTATTTATATTTTTTCAATGCATGGAAGATTAAATGTTTTCCTCACACATTTCCTTCAAAAGTGGAAGTCCAGGCTAGATCTATCTAAGCATAAAACGTCTCCTCCCTCCTAACTCCTATACTATCTACCCCATAGCAGAAAGATGTGTATACTATTCTCCGAGTGCTCCGGTCCAGTCATGTGATTGGCTCTTCTCTCTCAACTAGCAGCTGCTTCAGATGGGAGGAGGGACAGCCGAAAATGGGTGGTCCATAGTAAACCCATTTTCGGCTGTCCCTCCTCCTCGGCTGCTAGCTGAGAGAGAAGAGCCAATCACATGACTGGACCGGAGCACTCGGAAAATAGTATACACATCTTTCTGCTACTGGGTAGATAGTATGTCCATTGGGGAGATCATGTGACCGGACTTGAGTACTCTGAGAGTAGGTAAGTATAAGCATCTTCCTTTTAAAAGTAGTTAGAATAGATTAGGCATGGACACAGTTTTAAGCATAGTTACATGTACTAGCCCGGAATTCCATTTTAAAGCTTGCTGCTAGATCAATAATCTAGCAGCCTGAAGGTCAAATATTTTGTATGGAATATAATAATTTTGTGTTAGAACTTTGGGAGATAATAACATAAAACAGAGTCAGCCAATAACAGTTAATTTTAAATATAGATATATCTTAATTCAACCTAACCTCTAACTCTTATACGGTGCCTTGAAAAAGTGATCATAATCGTAAATGTATTTTATTGGGATTTTATGTGATAGACCAACACAAAGTGGCACATAATTGTGAAGTGGAAGGAAAATAATAAATGGTTTTCAAATTTTTTTACAAATAAATATCTGAAAAGTGTGGCGTGCATTTGTATTCAGCCCCCTTTACTCTGATACCCCTAACTAAAATCTAGTGGAACCAATTGCCTTTAGAAGTCACCTATTTAGTAAATAGAGTCCACCTGTGTGTAATATAATCTCAGTATAAATACAGCTGTTCTGTGAAGCTCTCAGAGGTTTGTTAGAGAACCTCAGTGAACAAACAGCATCATGAAGGCCAAGGAACACACCAGACAGGTCAGGGATAACATTGTGGAGAAGTTTAAAGCAGGGTTAGGTTATAAAAAAACAAACTTAAAAACATAAAAGAGCATCTCACGGAGCACTGTTCAATCCATCATCTGAAAATGGAAAGACTATGACACAACTGCAAACCTACCAAGACATGGCTGTCCACCTAAACTAACAGGCCTGGCAAGGAGAGCATTAATCAGAGAAGCAGCCAAGAGGCCCATGGTAACTCTGGAGGAGCTGCAGAGATCCACAGCTCAGGTGGGAGAATCTGTCCACAGGACAACTATTAGTCGTGCACTCCACAAATCTGGCCTTTATGGAAGAGTGGCAAGAAGAAAACCATTGTTGAAGGAAAGCCATAAGATGTTCTGTTTGCAGTTTACGAGAAGCCATGTGGGGGACACAGCAAACATGTGGAAGAAGTTGCTCTGGTCAGATGAGACCAAAATTTTACTTTTTGGCCTAAAAGCAAAAACGATATGTGTGGTGGAAAACTAACACTGCACAGCACCCTGAGCACACCATCCCCACCATGAAACATGGTGGTGACAGCATTATGTTGTGGGGATGCTTTTCTTCAATAGGGACAGGGAAGCTGGCCAGAGTTGATGGGAAGATGGGTGGAGCCAAATACAGCGCAATCTTAGAAGAAAACCTGTTAGAGTCTGCAAAAGGCTTGAGACTGGGGTGGAGGGTTACCTTCTAGCAGGACAATGACCCTAAACATACAGCCAGAGCTACAATGGAATGGTTAAGATCAAAGCATATTCACGTGTTAGAATGGTCTAGTCAAAGTCCAGACCTAAATCCAATTGAGAAGCTGTGGCAAGACTTGAAAATTGCTGTTCACAGATGCTCTCCATCCAGTCTGAGTGAGCTTTAGCTATTTTGCAAAGAAGAATTTGCAAAAATTTCACTCTCTAGATGTGCAAAGCTGGTAGAGACATCCCCAAAAAGACTTGCAGCTGTAATTACAGCAAAAGGTGGTTCTACAAAGTACTGACTCTGGGGGGCTGAATACAAATGCACGCCATACTTTTCAGATATTTATTTGTAAAAAATGTTGAAAACCATTTATCATTTATTTCAAGGGGTATGAATACCTTTTCAAGGCACTAGGTATATATATATATATATATATATATATATATATATATATATATATATATATATATATATATATATACACACACATACACACACATACACACACACACACACAGTAGCTCACTAAGGTGAGTACACCCCTCACATTTTTGTAAATATTTTATTATATCTTTTCATGTGACAACACTGAAGAAATGACAGTTTGCTAGAATGTAAACTAGTGAGTGTACAACTTGTATAATAGTGTAAATTTGCTGTCCCCTCAAAATAACTCAACACACAGCTATTAATGTCTAAACCGCTGGCAACAAAAGTGAATACACATCTCTAAGTGAAAATGTCCACATTGGGCCCAAAGTGTCAATATTTTTTGTGGCCACCATTTTTTTCCAGCGCTGCCGTAATCCTCTTGAGGATGGAATTCACCAGAGCTTCACAGGTTGCCAATGGAGTCCTCTTCCACTCCCCCACGATGACATCACAGAGCTGGTGGATGTTAGAGACCTTGCACTCCTCTACTTTCCGTTTGAGGATGCTCCACAGATGCTCAATAGGGTTTAGGTCTGGAGAAATGCTTGGCCAGCCCATCACCTTTACCCTCAGCTTCTTTAGCAAGGCAGTGGTCGTCTTGGGGGTGTGTTTGGGGTCGTTATCATGTTAGAATACTGCCCGGCACTGGGAGCCACAGTTCATTGAGGGAACCACAAATGCCAACATGTACTGTGACATACTGAAGAGCATGATTCCCTCCCTTTGGAGAGAATCATGCTCTTCAGTATGTCACAGTACATGTTGGCATTTGTGGTTCCCTCAATGAACTGTGGCTCCCAGTGCCGGCAGCACTCATGCAGCCCCAGACCAATGCACTCCCACCACCATGCTTGACTGTAGGAAAGACACACTTGTCTTTGTACTCCTCACCTAGTTGCTGCCACACATGCTTGACATCATCTGAACCAAATAGGTTTATCCTGGTCTCATCAGACCAAAGGACATGGTTCCAGTAATCCATGTCCTTAGTCTGCTTGTCTTCAGCAAACTGTTTGCGGGCTTTCTTGTGCATCATCTTTAGAAGAAGCTTTCTTCTGGGATGACAGCCATGCAGACCAATTTGATGCAGTGTGTGGCGTATTATCTGAGCACTGACAGGCTGACCCCCCCTAACCCTTCAACCTCTGCAGCAATGCTGGCAGCACTCATACATCTATTTCCAAAAGACAACCTCTGGATAGAAAGCTGAGCATGTGCACTCAACTTCTTTGGTTGACCAATGCGAGGCCTGTTCTGAGTGGAACCTGTAATGTTAAATCGCTGTATGGTCTTGGCCACTGTGCTGCAGCTCAGTTTCAGGGTCTTGGCAATCTTCCGATAGCCTAGGCCATCTTTATGTAGAGCAACGATTCTTTTTTTCGGATCCTCAGAGAGTTCTTTGCCATGAGGTGCCATGTTGAACTTCCAGTGACCAGTATGAGAGAGAGAAAGTGATAATACCAAATTTAACACACCTGCTCCTCATTCACACCTGATACCTTGTAACACTAACAAGTCACATGACACCGGGGATGGAAAACGGCTAATTGCACCCAATTTCAGCATTTTCACTTAGGGATGTACTCACTTTTGTTGCCAGCGGTTTAGACATTAATGAGTGTTGAGTTATTTTGAGGGGACAGCAAATTTACACTGTTATACAAGCTGTACACTCACTACTTTACATTGTAGCAAAGTGTCCTTTTTTCAGTGTTGTCACATGAAAAGATATAATAAAATATTTACAAAAATATGAGGGGTGTACTCACTTTTGTGAGATACTGTATATATACAGTGGGGACGGAAAGTATTCAGACCCCCTTAAATTTTTCACTCTGTTATATTGCAACCATTTGCTAAAATCATTTAAGTTCATTTTTTTCCTCATTAAAGTACACACAGCCCCCCATGTTGACAGAAAAATACAGAATTGTTGACATTTTTGCAGATTTATTAAAAAAGAAAAACTGAAATATCACATGGTCCTAAGTATTCAGACCCTTTGCTCAGTATTTAGTAGAAGCACCCTTTTGATCTAATACAGCCATGAGTCTTTTTGGGAAAGATGCAACAAGTTTTTCACACCTGGATTTGGGGATCCTCTGCCATTCCTCCTTGCAGATCCTCTCCAGTTCTGTCAGGTTGGATGGTAAATGTTGGTGGAAAGCCTTTTTAGGTCTCTCCAGAGATGCTCAATTGGGTTTAAGTCATGGCTCTGGCTGGGCCATTCAAGAACAGTCATGGAGTTGTTGTGAAGCCACCCCTTCGTTATTTTAGCTGTGTGCTTAGGGTCATTGTCTTGTTGGAAGGTAAACCTTCGGCACCGTCTGAGGTCCTGAGCACTCTGGAGAAGGTTTTCCTCCAGGATATCCCTGTACTTGGCCGCATTCATCTTTCTCTCAATTGCAGCCAGTCATCCTGTCCCTGCAGCTGAAAAACACTCCCACAGCAAGATGCTGCCACCACCATGCTTCACCGTTGGGACTGTATTAGACAGGTGATGAGCAGTTTTCTCCACACATACCGCTTAGAATTAAAGCCAAAAAGTTCTATCTTGGTCTCATCAGACCAGAGAATCTTATTTCTTACCATCTTGGAGTCCTTCAGGTGTTTTTTAGCAAACTCCATGCAGGCTTTCATGTGTCTTGCACTGAGGAGAGGCTTACGTCGGGCCACTCTGCCATAAAGCCCTGACTGGTGGAGGACTGCAGTGATGCTTGCCTTTCTACAACTTTCTCCCATCTCTGACTGCATCTCTGGAGCTCAGCCACAATGATCTTTGGTTTCTTCTTTACCTCTCTCACCAAGGCTCTTCTCCCCCGATAGCTCAGTTTGGCCGGACGGCCAGCTCTAGGAAGGGTTCTGGTCATCCCAAACATCTTCCATTTAAGGATTATGGAGGCCGACTTCCGGCCGGATGTGATCGAGGCAGGACGCACCTCTCCACAGCTCCGCTCTCCTGCTCATCATCTGCAGCTACAGAGCACATATTCTGACCCACAAACCTCAGATCTGGTGGGGGAGAGAACGCTGAACGTGGGGATGCCCTCTTCAACCTCGAAAAAGTCCGGCAAGGCAACGCCAGATCAGCGGCAGAAGCGCTCCACTAAGGACACGGCGCCTGGCCCCGCCCCCGCCATCTTGTCTTCCTCTCCGAAAGAGCAGCGCGCCAAGACACATCCTGGTAAGATGGCTCACACGGAGAGTGCAGGGGGGATGGAGGGAGCAGGTGAGCTGAACCCTGCAGTGGACGCAGAAGCTATCACAAGGCCGATTCTTGAGGCAATTAACGCTAGCAAAGCAGAGCTCATGGGGCGCATTGATCATCTCTCATCAGAGTGCAATCTAATCAGGCATGATCTGGATAAGATCCGAGGCCGACTAACCACCGTGGAGACACGTGTCTCAGACATAGAGGACACTTCACATGATTATGGAGCGCAAATTGCAGAGCTTAGAGATCAGGTCAGATCCCTTCAGCACAAAACCATAGATGCAGAAGACCGCCAGAGGAGGAACAATGTAAGAGTGGTGGGTCTCCCTGAGGGAGCTGAGGGGGAAAGGCCTGCACAGTTTGCTGAACATTTCTTTAAACAATTGCTAGATATGCCAGATATGCCCCCAACATATGTGGTTGAAAGAGCGCACAGGGTTCCGACGGGCAACAGACCCCCAGGGGCTTTCCCCAGACCATTCCTGGTCCGCTTCTTAAACTTCCGTGATCGTGACATGATCCTGATGCAGGCCAGGCGGACACAGGAACTGAAGCATGACAACACACGTATAATGCTGTTTCCAGATTTCTCAGCTGCGACTCAGCAAAAACGCAGATCCTTCAATAAAGTCAGAAGACGCCTGAGAGAAAAAGAAGTCAAATACAGTATGATATATCCTAGCAAACTCAGGATCCAGCATAAGGGATCGGTGAAATTTTTTGAGAATCCAGAGGAGGCCAGTGAATGGATGGACAAGGAACTTTAACACGCTGAATATACGAAGATATCGTCCTCCTGAAGTGAAAGATACGGGGTGAGGCCTTGTGAAATCGGCTTTTGTTTTTCTTCTCATTTTTTCTTTCTCATTCATGTTATATTTTCTTTTCCCTTTTCATATTTTCAATTTTTCCTGGGAATTTTTGTTTTCGGCTATATTTTGTGGAGTCCATACTCATGAGAAATGATGAGGAAGCATGGATCTGTTGAGCTTTACACCACCATAACTTGGCATGACGGCTCATATTCCCCTTCAAGGAATCCCTAACATCTAGTAACTCTCATTGACACCCCCAATTTATTTTTTATTACTATTATAATTTATGCTATGGGGGGTACAGTGCGGATGGAAATTCTGTATGGTACTGCTGACCACAGTTAAATTGTTGACGCACATGTTCTGCATCCCTTGTAGAGTTAAAAGGGGTGATTTTGTATCTCTATTCAGAGACTCCCGTTTTTGAGAGGGAAAAGATTTTTAATTTTTTTTTTTTTTTTTTTTTTTTTTTTCATCTAATACAAGTTGTTTTCTCTTACCAGCATATCCTGAATAATTCACATGTACTGTGGGATAGGAATTCACGTAGTCCTTATGGAAAATTCCCTAATGGACTCTAACTATTACAGTAGGAGTGTGTGGAGGTGCTAAAAGACCAGTTAAAGAGCTGCCGAACTTTCGATTGCCGCGGCGGGAGGTCACCGCAAGTTTTTTTCTTTGCTGCTGTTTTGTTTAGGGAATAAGCTATATACTGGACTGGGGTGTTCTGTTTCTGGTATAAAAGCAGGGGGGGAAGTTTTGCAACCACAGCTCGACATAGGGTTTCTTGTTTTATTTTAAATTCTTGTACAGTAGTGATGGATAAGATATGTTGGGGTGACCCCCCTATATGGATAAACATCCGATTGATGACAGACGGTGGTAGATACAATGATGGCGGAGGTTAAGATTGTGTCTTGGAATGTCCGAGGCATGAACCACAAACTTAAGAGGGCCTCCATATTCCAATACATTAAACAGATCCGCCCACATATAATACTGCTACAGGAAACACACCTGGATGGCAGTAGAATTCTCTCTTTGCGCAAACCATGGATTCAAAGGGCAATACACTCAACCTATTCCACGTTTGCTAGGGGTGTTTCCATCTTGATATGCAAAAATCTCTCTTGCACGATACATCAAGTATTCACAGATCCAAATGGTCGCTATGCAGCAGTAGTCCTAGATATATGTCATAAAACTATCGTGGTAATAAATGTTTACACTACCTCCTCCATTTCAGGCTAAAATATTATATGACCTCTTGCCTAAATTAGCACCCTATTCTCACTTTCCTGTGGTGGTTTTGGGGGACTTCAATGCGGTTCTTGATGCAGCATTGGATAGCTCTAACCCATCTAGGGGAAGCTCCAGTGATCTGAATGGATGGCAATCTGTGGCCGGTCTCACGGAGTTATGGCGTTGGAGGCATCCAACTAATAGATGCTATTCACACGTGTCAACGGCTCATAGATCTGCAGCAAGGATTGATCTTGCTTTCGGGAATAATCTCTTGCTACCATTGGTGAAAGGCACAGAATATTTAGCTGGTGGTCTGACTGATCACAGTCCCCTAGCTGTTACTCTGATCCTTGGTTCGGGACCCAGGGGAGGGGGATGGAGGCTTTCACTCGGCTGGATACAGAATGAGCAAGTTTCCGCCCAGGTAACTGAGGCCATGAATACATATTGGTCCTCCAATGTTGACTCGGCGGAACCTCCTGTGGTATGGGATGCCTTCAAGGCAGTGACAAGGGGGAATTTATCTCAGCCATCAAAACAACACGTAAGCAGGATAGAGAAGAGATAGAAATTCTAGAGAATAAAGAAAGAGAAGCTGCAGAAGCCCATGCGGGTTCCTCTACAAGAACATCCTATGATGCCTTGCTGGAAGCAAGACGGTCCATTTCACTACATTTTACGGGACAGGCCCGGGTAGAAATGGTTAAAGGGGCACAGACGGTCTTCGCAGAGGGAGATAAAAACGGGAAACTGCTGGCCATGTTGGTCGCTGACTCTCGACAGATTACAAATATTCCACTCATTAAAACCCAAGGGGGGTCCATACTTAGTGAACCAGAACAGATTATGCAGGAATTTGCCCGGTTCTATTCCTCTCTCTACTCTCCAATCCCCACTTATGACCAGACTGATTTAGACTTCTTACTTGAGGGCTTGCCAATACCAAAACTTACCGAAGCGGACAGGAATACACTGGAGGCTAAAATTACCAAAAAGGAAATTGAACAGGCAATTTTTTCATTTCCCCCAAATAAAGCTCCTGGCCCAGACGGGTTTCCAGCAGACTTCTATAAGGCAAACGTGGAGGTCCTGGCCCCGAGAATTAACACACTACTGGCTTATTGTCATGAACATAACGCCCTGCCTGATTCCATGTTAGAGGCATATATGGTCCTTTTGCTAAAGCCAGGGAAAGACCCACAGGAATGTGCCTCGTATCGGCCTATAGCATTATTAAATACAGACCTTAAAATTCTGACTAAAGTATTGGCCATGAGGTTGGCTACAGTACTCCCCTCGATCATCAACATTGATCAAACCGGCTTTATGCCGGGGAAGTCGACAGACACTAACTTAAGGAGATTATTTACTCATTTACAAGTGCACTCAATGACCCCTGGAACCAGAATAGTAGTATCTATTGATTTTGAAAAGGCCTTCGACTCAGTGGATTGGGCCTTTATGTTTAAGGTCCTGGAGATTATGGGATTTGGGCCCTACTTTAGGAGATGGGTGGCCATGCTGTATAATCATCCAAAAGTAGCAATCAGATTGGGAACCTCCACCTCGGATTTTTTTGAAGTGGGTAGGGGAACTAGGCAGGGGTGCCCGCTATTCCCCTTTCTGTTTGCCATTGCACTGGAACCTCTGGCAGTTGCACTGAGATCAGCCAGCGCAATAAAATCCATTCGGGTAGGCACCATAAAGGAAACCTTGGCACTTTACGCAGATGACATGCTGCTCTTTTTGGATGACCCCAGGGAATCCTTGAGAGCAGCATTAGAAATTATTAATCGCTTTGCAATGTTTTCAGGTCTAAAAGTAAATTGGAATAAGTCATCAGTCCTACCGATAGACCCGGGGGCTAGAGCAGATGCAGATCCTGACTTGCAGTTGGAGTGGGTTTCCTCCATTAAGTACCTTGGCATACAGATCACAGCGAACATTCGAGATTACATATCTCTCAACCTGTTACCCCTGGTAACGTTGTTAAAGCAGAGGGTGCTGACATGGACAAAACTCCCGCTATCATTAATAGGCCGTATCAGCCTACTGAAAATGAAATTTCTCCCGGTGGTACTGTATTTTCTAAGGCATGCACCTGTCTGGGTTCCGAAATCATATTTTCGGAGGCTGGACAGTATTATATCGTCCTTCCTTTGGGCCCCTAAGCCTCCAAGAATTGGGTATAAGGTGTTGCAGGAACCAGGAGAGCAGGGAGGTCTGGCATTGCCAGATTGGCAAAAGTACTACATAGCGGGACAGATGGTCTTTGCTCACAGGTGGCTGACGATTGAAGATGGAGACGCAGCTATGGTGCTGGAGGCGGCACACTTGGGATCCTATGAAAGTCTCAAGTTTGCTCTCTATAGGGGATCCAGGTCTGAGTTACCCTTGACTTTGACAATGAAGGCCACTATTAAGGCCTGGGAAACAGCAGTTAAATTAGCATGTCCTAGTTATGGGGGAGTGTCGCCGTCAACTCCCATATGGATGAACCCAAGGTTAACACAATTTTATAACTTACCGGATCCCATGATCTGGGCAATTAAAGGTATAAAAACGCTGGGGGATATTACAATGTATGGTGAACTCTTAACTTTTCCACAACTACAGTCTAGGCATGATCTCTCAAACTCCTATCTATTTAGGTTTTTGCAAATTCGTCATGCATATCAGATGCAGTTTCGCGAGGAGAGGGTGGAATCCGTGCCCTCGTCTCTCGAAGCTATGTTGTCAGACGTGGATCTGGTCAAACCTCTCTCAAATACTTATAAGGAACTTTTTAAGGTAACACCAAAAGCGATGTCTAGATGCAGAGAAAAATGGGAGGAGGAAGTCCCAGAAGTGCAGGGAGAGGACTGGGATGATTTATGGACACAGCCATTTAAACATCTAGTATCGGCGAGAGACAGGCTGATTCAGTTTAAATTCCTTCATAGAAGCTACTACACGCCTGCTAGACTGAATAAGATTTTTTCCATGGTGTCGGCGGAATGCTGGAGATGCTCTTATTCTCCAGCTGACGCTGACCACATTTTTTGTACCCTCAAGGGCCATGCGAACAATGCTAACTGTCTTGTTTTTCTATGGTAAGAAAGCCATTCTCTTGGAGTGGAAAAAATCTAAAGCACCGAGTTTTGCTGCCTGGAAAGGCCTGGTAAATGCCATGCTCCCATATTATAAAGCAACATACGAGGCCAGAGGATGCATGAAAAAATTTGATAGGGTGTGGCAAGCGTGGTTTAAATCCAATAGCACGGTGGGTTAATGGGGAAATAATTTACTGTAATCTACTGTAATTTAATTTAAGCAAAGTGATATCCTGTGTTGGACAATAGATGCCAGAAGGTCCTAATCACTTAATGTCTAAAAATACATCTGGATATTAGAGAAACTGAATGTTATAATTTCTGTCACAGGGGGAACAGGGAGTACATATCATGAAAAGTGCTGTATGGAAGTATGATAATATGTCGAGCTGTGGTTCAAAGGGGTGGGGAAGGGGGGGAGGGAATGACTGTTAGATAGTTGGTCTTTGTTAGATAGACATGAGGTCATGTTGACCTTATGGGCACGGTCCCTTGGACGAGCCCATTGTTGTATGATATAAAAAAGAAAAAACAATAAACAGAATTTAAAAAAAAAAAAAAGGATTATGGAGGCCACTATGCTCTTAGGAACCTTAAGTGCAGCAGAATTTTTTTGTAACCTTGGCCAGATCAGTGCCTTGACACAATTCTCTCTCTGAGCTCTTCAGGCAGTTCCTTTGACTTCATGATTCTCATTTGCTCTGACATGCACTGTGAGCTGTAAGGTCTTATATAGACAGGTGTGTGGCTTTCCTAATCAAGTCCAATCAGTATAATCAAACGCAGCTGGACTCAAATGCAGGTGTAGAACCATCTCAAGGATGATCAGAAGAAATGGACAGCACCTGAGTTAAATATATGAGTGTCACAGCAAAGGGTCTGAATACTTAGGACCATGTGATATTTCAGTTTTTCTTTTTTAATAAATCTGCAAAAATGTCAACAATTCTGTGTTTTTCTGTCAATATGGGGTGCTGTGTGTACATTAATGAGGAAAAAAAATGAACTTAAATGATTTTAGCAAATGGCTGCAATATAACAAAGAGTGGAACATTTAAGGGGGTCTGAATGCTTTCCGTCCCCACTGTATGTCCGGCTATTTTTATCAAGTTTTAACATATAACACCTTTGATTTGAAAATAAACCTCAAAAAGTTAGTTAAGTTATTCAAATAAACATATTCTTTATTAACCACTGATTTGGCCTCCAAATTTCCTATTTGAACTCATAAACACGAGAATCTTATAATTTATTGTTTTTTTTTTCTCTCTCAGTTAGCCATATAATAATAATGGTTTTAGCTTATGGCATAGCATTCCTTCCTCACTATATTTAAAATATATATTAAAAAAAAAAAAAAAAAAAGTAATCTATCTCATGCAAACTCCTTACCTGTGTCTCAGTTAGCACTTCAATATCGTACGTGTGGAAAAATTCCTTGGATCTTAGGAAAATCTGTTCTGCCTGAGAATCCATTGACTGCAAATATAAGAAAACGGTATAGTAGCATATATAAATGTCTCTAAAGCAGACAGGTGACCCCAAAGTAAAACAAATAAAACTATAGGTAATGGATCCTGATTCCTGGAATCAGAATCACACCAACCACAGCAAATAAGTAATACAATTATGGCTGTGTTCTGCTTCGAGCACAGTTGCTCTTAGCACTACCAGCTTACCCAAGAATTTCACTAGTTCAGTTCACCTAGAGATGCTGTTTAAATTCAGGTCACCTAAAACTGCACAAAACTGTTATTTCTCTACCTTAAAGCAGAGTTCCACTTGTTTTTCAGTTTATTAAAAGTCAGCAGCTACAAAAAGTGCAGCTGCTGACTTTTAATAAACAGACAATCATCTGTCCCATGGTCCAGCAATGCGGCCGGCTGAGGCCCCGCTCCTCCCCCCCTCCTCCGCCATTATAGCAACTGTGGGCACCCTGCTATGACAGCTTGCGGCTTCACGGTCGGGCGCACACTGCGCATGAACAATTCGTGCTGCACTCTACTAGTGGCCAGAAAATCTTCTGGGACCTGTGATGTGTCCCAGAAGATTGCAGAGAGCAGTATAGTCAGTGTTATCTGGTGCTCCAAATGGAGTAATCCTTAGGGGTATAGTCTGTGGCTGTAATAGCTGGATGGCGATGTATCCATAGGTTGGGTGGTTCAAAAAGAAAGTGGTATTAAGGGTTAAAAGGGAAGGCAGCCATCCTTCAGAGTGTGTCCAGAACTCCAGACATGTAAGGAAGAAACGGGGAGAGGGAGGCGCCAACCTGAATGTAGTATTAAACTGATGACTTTAATAGGATAAGATTAAAAACACTTCTAAGATGATAGAAAATGCATGCTTGTCAAAGTAAAATGCAGTCTTAGCATTCCACATGGCTCTGGGGGTCCCACCGCTGTTCCGGATAGCTGGAAAGGATTGGGCAGCTGGCTGGAATGGATCACAGTGTTTCCCCAGGAACCAGGAAGCTCCACAGTCGCTGGTGACATCATTTCCTGTTCCACAGTCCACGCTGGTCAGTGTGGAACTTCCTGGTTCCTGGAGAAACACTGTGATCTATTCCAGCCAGCTGCCCAATCCTTCCCAGCTATCCAGAACAGCGGTGGGACCTGCAGAGCCATGCAGAATGCCAGGACTGCACTTTACTTTGACGAGCATGCATCTAATATCATCTTGTAAGTGTTTTTAATCTTATCCTATTAAAGTCATCATTTTAATACTACACTCAGGTCGGCGCCTCCCTCTCCCTGTTTCTTCCTTAGAAGATTGCAGAGAGGGAGGGGCCGCCTAGGGGGAGAGGAGGAGTCGCCTAGGCGGCCAGAAGATGGAAGAAGCAAGTGGGGCAGGAAGTACCTGTAAAAAAGGGGTACCCACTCCCCCCCCAAAAAAATGACAATGCAAATGTGCCATGTAAGGAGGCAAGAAGTGCCTAAAAATTCCACTTTTGGGTGGAACTCAGCTTTAAAGTGTAACTGAACTAAAATTTGCTAGCTAAGATTTGCTAAGTTTTTTTTTTTAAAAAAACAGGAAACATTAGAATACTAATTGTGGCAGTACCCTAAAAAAGTACCTTTTGCCTGGAATTTCTTCTGAAAAATAGCAGTGTATTTCCTGGTATATGAGGATGCCTAGTCAGCGCCATTTACTAAATATGGGCACATATCCGTATAAGAGCAATGACATCACCATAATTTCATTTTTAGATACAGATGAGTTCAGAGGATGCCCAAGCTCATCTTCACTAGGCAGCTTCATAGCTGTATATCTGCAGTGTGAGATTAAGCCACTGCTGCCTGTGACTGCTAGTTTCAGAAAATCTGGATTAAAATTAGGTGATGTCACCGCTGTGCTGCTTTGTGTTCTCTTTTCTGGAGGCACTAACTTGAGCAAGCAAAGTCATGCATCTACCAAGATACACACAGATACAGAGCAGGACAAGGAATAATAAGTTAGTATGTGGAAAGATCATCTGTAGGGAGACCACAGGCAACAATGGTGACTAGCCATCTGCGCTCCGCCCGCCTTTTTAGTTATAGCTTCCAAAGTTTATTGGCTTTCCTTATATACATATGCATTTAATGGTTATTAAGGTTCACACATATCATATTGGCATTGGATATACATACTTTGCTTAGTTTGGAGCGATCATATGGCAGATACTTCTCTGTAGTACACATTACAATCCTATCTGAGAATCCCTCCTGTCTTAATGTTTCTGCACACACTAATCCAGCTGGCCCTGGAAGGTAAAATAAACTTTGTAAGCATTTAATCACCCTTACTCATGGCAAGAAAGGAGCCATCTGAAATATTATTTTACCTGCTCCAATTATGAGAATATTAGTAATTGCTGTACTATAATTACTCAGTGCAATACATTTAGCCATAACTTTGGTCCTTCTTTGTGACTGTAAAGCCTTGAAGAAGCAAGCAAAAAAATAAATAAATACACAGTTTGTTAAAAACAAAAAAAAATGTGCAACACTAAAGAAGTATGTATTATGGAACTATAAAAAAAATAGGCCTTATTGGACAGCCATGATTTGGACTTGGAATCAGGCCCTGTTAGGAGGATACCTAAGTTTCTATAGAACACGTATTATTGTATCATATACAGTATACTGTATGTGTTAGGGTCCTCTGCAATTATTGCTTGCAAGTATCACTGTTTTATCATATACTGTGCAGTATATGTGTCAGGGACATCTGCAATTATTGCGCCCATAGAAAAGCTGTCTAGAAGCATACCTATCTTTATCAGCCACAAAAATCAATATAAACAAGTGAAAATGCCACGTGGTGCCCTTTAATTGCAATTAACCTAGGGACGATAAAAAAATTAGCATTTTCAGAGAGCAGTACATTTCTTCCAATTAGCTCTTTTTAGAGGTGGGCCACTATATGGCTCCCCCCATACAGAAATAGTGTATGGAGGTTTTAGATTCTTTCTATAGTCATACTCATAGAAAGAGTTTTGCTATCCTATTGAAACTATAATACCTGTAACCCTCACATAATTCATGGTGTGGCCTGTTTAGTTTTGGATATATCACAATTAAATGTTGTATATGCATATAAGCAAGAAGCACCCTTTCAATACATTATCATGACAATCGTTCATACATAACCTTAATTCAGTTGTCTTTAGGAAGTTTATAGAAAATATTGGGCACCAGATTAGAGACCATTTATGCCTCATATTATATAGACAGGAACTATATAAGTTAAAGTTTTTAATTAAATTTCACAAAGTCACTTACCTGTTTACTGGCACGAATGTATACTCTTTCCTTCTCTATTTTAACCTATAAAGCATAATATTAGGAAAAGCAAATAATTCATCATTGTAAAATTAGGATGTGCATGTTTTTTTTAAGGCTTCAAACATAATGCATAATAATTTCTAATCAATTATTTCTAGATTTCCCAAAACATAATTGAGCCCTTGAACATTTGGTGTGTGTGAGCACTTTAAAACTCAAATGTTCTGGTGTGGTTTTATTTCATGAACAGCCAATGGTAAACAGCTTGTCCACATGTTTTTCAGTACTACATTATCATACTAAAAACTGTAATTCATTTATTGGGCGCATAGAATTCTAAATGCCTGAAACCAGTCTCAAGTGACTCTTCATTTGGCCTTAATCTTGTAAAGCAGCAAGACACTATATTTTTCTTAGCTTATTTATGTTGAGGTGAATTCAGCTAATTTATTGAACATCGGACAGCCAAAACATTTGAGGCTATATTTCGTTTGTATCAAGAGATCATAAAGTTACCTTTATATGTTTATACTATTACCTTAATTATACATTGGATTTTTTTTCTCACTAAGATTGCAGTGACTACATATTTCATTTACGACACTATTCTTAAATGGCTGCTGAATCTGCTCATTCCTGTTCAATAAAATTAACATTAGGATTAATGTATCAGCCATTCCTCAGCTGATACAGAATCAACTTGAGGTATTGATCAATTTTTGTTCTAGTCCCTCTGGGTTTATTTTCTCTGTTGTCGGCATGTATTTAGCATGATAAAATGAGGGACTTGTTTAATACGACAAAAAAGACACTGATAGGCAGGTACATACCAACTACTTTTGTACACAAATGTCTATTTGAACTGTTAACTGCAGTATTAGTTTAATAGTAGCTGTGTCATTATTTACATTAATACACATCACTCGAGATGATCTACTGAACTCATTTAATGGCATCATGTTTTTGTAGAATTTACCTGGAATTTTGGCAAACCATCCAATCCTGGGAAATCTTCTATATCACCAGTCGCAATATTAAAACATGCTCCATGCCATGGACAACGTACTCTTCCTCTAGAAAGTACACCTGTGGAAGAAAAATTACTTTACAGTAATCATAGTGACATAACAAATGATACTGGCAGTGATTTGAAAATTACAGTGAGAATTATGGAAGTATTTTGTATCAAGGGAAAGGCTGTATATAGGTTCATTACTCATCCAAAGGTAAGCTAATTAACAGCAATTTCCCTATTAGCTTCCAGCTAATTTCCTTTTGTTTTTACCTATGTGAGAACATCCAACCAATATCAGTACAGGCCTTGGGTCATTTTAATTTCTAAATATTTGAAGCCTTGATGTTTGGAGGATGGGGAGGCTATTATCAAGATAAACATTAAGGAACACTGTGTCGCACCAGGGCGCCTGCTCCTGCTACAAGGTCACTTTATTTTGTGTGATCCTTTCATAGGCTTGTTTGAAGGCTGATTAAGCCACCAATTACTGGCAAAATTTAGGTAAGAAAGTTTCGGTGGCAGTGCTTTGCACACAGAGTTTAATTTCTGTAAAGATCTTCTTTGCCAACCAGGCAAATGTAAAAAGTAGGCAGAGACAGAAGGATACAACAAGGCTCTGTTCTTTTTAAATGCCCAATTGAGCACAGGGAAATAAAAAAAAGCAGGACTGTGCCTTGAATGTGATTGGATGATTTAAGCAACAGTATTCACTTTGCTAAGTGAACATTCTCTACTCCTTTGAGTATTTGAACCCCACTGAGTCTACACATTATTCCATAAAAAAAGAGGTGAAGAGAAAGAAAATCATTGAGAATCAATGCGATTTTACAATTTGGTTCAGTTGACAAACTTACTCAGTACACTAGTAATATGCTCTCCCATGCTACCAGAGGAAAGTTACTCTTTTGAGTCATATTTTATTTTTTTTTATATTATGAAATATCAACTAACAGCAGACTTAAAAGACCCCAACCTTTCACTAATGGTGCTCCATAGTGAGGGCATTTGTGTCCCATTGCATAGTATTCTCCATTCTGCTTGATGAGCAAAGCTTTGCCACATCCCAAGTCAACCTCCCGCATCCTAGAGGTAAACATAAAGTAGCAATTATTATAGGAATAAACTATTATGGATTTTTGCAAACTGTACCATCATGTAGTGTTGCAGGACTGTCTGTCTCAGATCAATCGTAGCTCACACACATGAGCATCAGTGGATATGGTCACTGGTCAACTCTATCTAACTGTAACTGCATATGTACTTTCCTGTAGCAATGACCCGCATTCAACCTCTGTGATGAATGCAGCTGTCAATATATTTTGCCTTGTTGCCTTCTAGAGAAAATTTAGGTCACTACAGCTTGACATCTCTAACAAGTAGAACCTGACTCACTTTCAGTGACATTCACATGGCTGTAAAAAAGGTGTTTACATGCATTGATTATTTATGGATCTGAACACAATTGCACTGTTTTTAATGTAGACATTCACACAGGTGCGTAAACATGTACTGCGTTCAGATCAGTAACACAACATCCAAAAATCTGCATGTATTGAAAAAAAAAAGGACAATTTTATGAATTAAAAAAATGGACCTAAAAGCAAGTATCATTTATGCATGAACTTTTGTTCAAATAAATATCAATAACAGCAGCAGTAGGAGTTTAATAGCCATTTGAATGTAGTCTAATTGCGGTTCTGTAAATAAAGCCCCATACACACTATGAGATTTTCTGCTGATTTTTGTCATCAGATTTACCAAAACCATATAATATGAGGTCAAACCTTAGGAGTTTCAATTTGTATGCAATCAGGCAGGCCCTTGCACTACATGGTTTTGGTAAATCTGAAGACAAAAATCAGCAGAATATCTCATAGTGTGTATGGGGCTTTAGACTTCTTTTTCTTTGTAGTCACTACTCAGCCAGGTTTATATATGACAAATATAGTACCTGGCACATGTGTACTGTGCAGTACTGAGAACGGCTAAGTCAGATAGAACCAAATGCCTGTTCAGGTATTGTGGAGAATTTCATTTGAGCTTATTGTCCTTTGTCTGCCAATGGATGCATCTCTGAGGCTTCTTGGGGTAGTCTTAAGCCTAGTACACACTATCAGGTTTTTTTCGTTTAACCCAGTGGACTGAGCGAAAAAAAACAAACTGACAGCTCAGGTGAGAGCCGCTGTACTACTGATCCAACGTTAGTACAGCGATCTCCCCTCCTGAGCTATTGTGTTCTGACAGGGAGATAGCCCCCCACCAGAACACTCTGGTCAGCTCTCTCAGCCATTGGCTGAGAGCACTGATTGGGAGCTGCTAGGCTGTTGGCTTCCCAGCATGCTCATCCAACAGAAGCCAGCCAAACAGCAGCCATAAACACAGGCTGAATGTTGGCCCGTTTTTATTGAACTGGCCGATGTCGGCCAACATTTGGCCCATGTGTACTAGGCTTCAAGTGGAACTTTAGTCAGAAAATTAAGTCCTGCTAGATCACTTCAGACTGGCCCCTTTTGCAGGTATAGCTATGTAAAACATAAAAAAAAAGTCCCTATACTGTTTAAAATCCAATAATACACCGCCCCACCCTGTCCTGCACATGCTCATTTGCTCTCAATTTTTAGATATTTTCACGCACTGCTGAGTTTGTAGAGGCCAATCTGCTGACAGTCTTAAAGCAGAATTATACCCTCCTATCCTTTACAACCAAGACATCTGCTTCTGTTTGAATTGCAACTGCCATGGTGCTGCACAAGTGATCGGTTAGGACACCAGCCAATTGATGGTTTGACAGTTTGGTTGAGAACACAATCAAATCAAACTGTTTTTTGAAACTGGCAAATTGATGGGTTTAGTTCGGCTTTATGAATTACAACTGGGGCTTTGGGCTTTAGCAAAATGGCAGCCTCCAGAAAAGAGAAACAGGAACACTGCTGGAGGCAATTTACAGCACACACTCATTTTGGTAGCATAATTATTAATATAGAATGTATGTTCCTTGCTAAAGAACATTATTTTTATCAAGTTGTTATGGGTAAAGTTCCACTTTAAGTGTATCCAGTGTTTAGAAGAATGACCGAGTTTTGACACCTGCATCCATCATGCATTTTGTGTATGTAGGAAAAAATTTGAATTTTATACAAGCCCTGAAGCAAAACAAAGATTAAATAAAACCGCTAGGTTATTCAAACATTAATTCTAGCAATATAAATGAATAATGTATAGTACTAATAATAATATCAATAACCATGATTAGCATATAAGTTTGATCACAAAATTAACTAAAGAACAATACCAAGGTAATGAACATTACTATCAAACTGGGGGGGTAAACAGTCGTTTTTATAAAGCTGATATCATATTGCTAACTACAAAATAACACATTAGAACATACTGTCCGTTCTCTAGGTCCTTTACATGGCACACTGAGGCTTCCACAATGTCTTTGGGATTGGTGTAAGGATTAAGACCAATGGGTCTTTCTTCATGGTGATAATGTCGAGTTGTTCCATTTGCTTTGTATGCTAGAGGACTGGCCTTCCCATTGGGAGATAATTCTTCTTTTTCCCTTTCTTTTTCTGGAAGGACAACTTCAACTTTGACTTCCACTGCAAAAGTCACCGGCAACACACTTTAATTAATGCTTTGCAAATATTTTCATCATAAAAAAAGGGTTTCAAAAAAATTGTCAATATTAGCAACAATTTAATACACAAATATCAAGGAATGTAGACACATACACAAACAAATCAATGTTCACAACAGAAGCGGCGGATACCAGTTAACCTTACACTCTGTATGCCCATGACATGGTTTATGGTGTTCTCCTAAGGAACAAAAAAGCATATTCTATTCTGATAACTACATATAATGACAATATTCAGCATAAACATTTTTTTTTTCATATAACTTTATATGTTTTCATATTTACATGCAGACCGAGCTGTTCAAAAAAATTTCAGTAACAGAGGTTTGTAAAAATGTATAATACTGTCAAGGATGTTTAAATAGCTGCGGCATCAGCTTCTGTTAAATAAAAAGCACTCTTGACAGTGTTATAGTTTGTTTCAACAGCTGTTACTGTCGCTTTTATTAAACAGCTTGTCTGTAGGTCAACATGGAAAAAATAAAAATAAAAATGAATTCCTATACCAAATATTATCATTACATTTAATATGTCCATACCATGATCAGAATATTATATTTTGCAATAGTTATTAACGTTTCACTGGCAAAACCAGGTTTGTCTTTTTTTTTTGCACACTTAGACAACCTATATTTTAAGTAAAAATTACATTAAACTTAATTTTAATGCACCCAAACACAATATAATATACTATTTATTTGTAAAATATAAAGGATGAGGTTGTGCAATGTAGATGGATACTAAACATATCAAGGATTACCTACCACAACCTATATGCCCCGTACACACGGTCGGACTTTGTTCGGACATTTCGACAACAAAATCCTAGGATTTTTTCCGACGGATGTTGGCTCAAACTTGTCTTGCATACACATGGTCACACAAAGTTGTCGGAAAATCCGATCGTTCTAAACGCGGTGACGTAAAACACGTACGTCGGGACTATAAACGGGGCAGTGGCCAATAGCTTTCATCTCTTTATTTATTCTGAGCATGCGTGGCACTTTGTCCATCGGATTTGTGTACACACGATCGGAATTTCCGACAACGGATTTTGTTGTCGTAAAATTTTATATCCTGCTCTCAAACTTTGTGTGTCGGAAAATCCGATGGAAAATGTGTGATGGAGCCTACACACGGTCGGAATTTCCGACAACAAGGTCCTATCACACATTTTCCGTCGGAAAATCCAACCGTGTGTATGGGGCATTAGAAGTGACAGAATCAATTCTTCTACAAAGTCAAGCTTTAAAATGTAAACAAGCTCCCAGCTGCTGTAGCAGCCAGGAGCCTGTTTACAGGACAGTGCTGCTGCTGATGTATGCCTTTCCTCTGTGGCAGCAAAAGAGTTAAAGCAGCTCTGTAGTAAAAAAAATTATAGCAAACCTGTACTCGGATCATGCACATGTAGCACCCTCTAGGTAGGCTGGTGCTAGAAGTAGGATTTTTTGTAGAACAGGTAAATTTAGGCAGGCCTGTCTGGCAGCCAGGCCTGTTTGATCTGATCTGCGCTGGCTCAGGGTAGCAGCTGGTGGCTCACAGGCAGCATCACTGAGACCTCCTTCTTCTTTCTAGAGTTTGCTAGAAAGTTCTGGAAAGAGAGGAGGAGAGGTGGAGCTGCCTGGGGTGTTTTAGGAAGCCCTGACCAATCCCCAACCTGGATTGGCAGGGGGCAGGCCTCCTTAAATACCCAAGGTCAGCCCAGCTGGGGAGGAAGTGTTGGGTGGAGGAGCTGGACTGAGAGGGTGCGGAGGTGCGGAGGTTGTCAGGGCCTCAGAAGGAGCTCCCCAGTCTGGGGGGGTACCTTGGGCCTGGGCTTGGGTGCAGTCGGGACCACTTTCAAGAACACATGAACAGGTTCTGGACCAGAGGCACAAGAGAGAGCAAGGAGAGGACAACGGGAGAGAGCGCTGCTAAGAGACTCCAGGGAGAATAACTGGTCAAAGCCAGGAGGGCTGGTGAGTGAGGCACAGGAGGACTGGGGAGACATGTCTGAGAGGACTTGGAGCTTGCAGTCTGAGATGGGTGCAGAACCAGAAATGTGGTCTGTGGAGAAAGGGCAGTGGAAAGAGGCAGCTGCAGCCAGGAGGGCTGGCAGGGCCTGAAGAGGGCTAACTGGGATTAGTAGCCATATTAGGGTTTGTTAGGTCCGTTTGGAAAATGCAGATATCATATATCTGAACATTGGTATTTGAGTACCGCAAAGATTTAGCATTACTTTGCATGGCTTTGTGTCAATGTAGGTTTGCTTTGAAGCAGAGCAGTTAAATTTCACTGGCCAGGTTAAAACCTGCTCTGGAAAATGACATTTGCAAACCAAATGCTTATAGTACTTATACTTTAATATAGAGTATGTGTGTGCATCATGTTTAAGAATACCTTCTAAAGCTTGCACAGCATAGACATCTTGGAAAGTTCTACATATGGCTTATTTTATTGAATATAATTTATGTAAATGTAGAAAGGGAAATAGGACTGTTGCTCAAAGAACCCAACCAGGTTTCATTACCTTTTCCATGCAGGGCAAATTTAACGTGGAATCTAACTGCTTTCTGTTGGCACTTTTTAAGATACACTTTTTACAAATCAAATGTAAGCTAATTAAACCATTTCTTTTGAAAATTCGAAAACTCTAACTATATTTTCAAATAAGTAATTGCATTTTTTGTATTTATAATCAACAGTCAAAAATTCTGTACTTCTTAAACCATCCCCTGCTGTTACAAGAGTGAAGGGATTTGAAATTATTTTCATTATTTTGGCATAGGCTTGCTGCGAACAAGCTATATTAGTTCAAGTTTATTATAGTAAACATTCTGTGCTCATTTCAGCTGAATGTTCTGTACGTGAAAGAAACTGAAATGTAATTTTCCTTGGATTAATTGTAACCTAGAGCGTTCTTTAATCCTCCCTGCAAGAGTGCAGAATTAACATTCCTTCCAGCAGTCACCCTGCAGAGCTTCTAAGTCTGACCCAGTTTGTTGTGTGTAGCTTTATGACATATAACATGCAATGTAATATTAATGGGCTCTTACCTGGCTTGGGTTTGGAGAAGCATCCCCCCATTATGGTTTAAGCACAAAAAACTATGAAAAACACTGAACATGCAAAGGTCCCTCAAAGACAGAAGTTGGGATTCTAAGCCATATTTTAGTTGAGTAAACACTATAAGAGCCTGAAACTTAAAGTTGAGATGAAAAGTGTCCAAATGGTTGACAGAATCGGTCTCTTCATGTTAGAAGGTATCTTCATAGCCTGTGTAAGACACAAGAGTCCTGTTAGAAAGATGTACATTCAGAATATGTTTTTTTTTTAATAACACATCATCAACAGATAGCCATCATTGCCTCTAAAATGATCAAAATAGGAAATGAACAATGAGGTCAGAGTATCGACCAGTATATGACCTGCCATTTAAAAATTTTAAATACAGAGGGAGTGCTGGCAGGTGGGCTACTAAAAACACTCTGTGTGGGCAACATGACAAGATCTCTTTAAAGAAATGTTCATTTATAAGCAATTTGCACCAAATATATCATATATTTTATGTTATCAGAATAAGTAACATAGAGCTGGGAAGCAGTACTATAATATGGTAAAATGTTACATGTTGTCAGGAAGGCACTAGCCATAGTACAGATGAAGCCTCAAGATAGACAGGTGTGCAGGCACAGATGTGTGGTTGCCTGTCCACAAGCACAAAGTCGAATGCATATGCGCACACGCGCACTCAGGCGCACCCGTCTTTAATGTTGGTGCATATGAGACTATTTAGACTACAGAAGTTCTATTAGCCAGTGCTGTTTGATTTACAGCTATTACCCATGTTCCTTTATCTGTTCCTGTATTACTTCTGCGATTGACCCGGCTAGCCCTGATCCTGCTTGAACGCTACCTGCCCTGACTTTGGCCTGTCTCTGGTTTTGCTCTGCCTTCTGCTCATTCTACGTCACTGACTTCTGCTGGTATGTTGACCATTTTCTGCCTGCCATTTATGCCTGTATCTGACCATCTGTTGCTGACCTGGCTCATCTGACCTTGAATCCAGTTATCCACCCGTCCTGCTCTGCATGCTACCTGGTCCCTGCTGGTTCTGCACCGGCTACCTGCCAGCTGCATGTCAAGCACAGGCCGCCTGCCAAATCCGGGGACTGCTGTCTCTGCTGTCATCTGCTGTTCCAGCGATCTGACCTGTCTCGGGCACCTGCTACCCACTGCCATGGCTGACGGACATCTTACAGGCACTCATACCTAGCCGCGCTCTCACGGCCACTGTCGCAACATCAGTGTTCTCAGAGCCGAGGCTGTACGAGAGGCCTCCGTCTACACTTCAGGCTCTGCCACAAGGTACGTGACACATGTACATGATTCTGACCTCTTCACTTGCTATACTCATCCACTTTTTAGTAGTGGTTTCTTGTACACAGTAAATAATCATTACTTGAATAAACAACATATTTTCGAATTGTTGTTTGTTCTTGCTAAATATATTTATTATATGCTCAGTTTATAGCTCAAATTATGGTGATCCTGAAAGAAGAGAAAAAATATCTATAGTGGCCAGTAAGATTTCAACAATTTGCATAGTGCATGTTCATATTAGGGACTATTTTCACATATTTTTCATTGTTTTTTCAAGGGTTTTAACATAATCAGAATGAAGCACGCAGATATTCTGCATTATGTAACATATGGAATATCAGTAGTGCTGAATAGAAGTGAATAAATAAGAAAGGCTTATGTTTGTATTTAACATGACATGATATAGGCAAAAGCTAGCAAAAGAAACCCAAGGATGTGGTTGTTCATAGGCTGGGTGGGAAAAGGAAGGGGGGGGGGCTGTGGGTCTGTTTACATGCAGGTAGCCTAGGAAGTGTGCAGATGGTATTTTCTCAATGTACTTGCCCAAAGTACAGGGTATTGCAGTGAGCTTTAACAATATTTAGATGGGTTTAAAAGACCAAGGGGGAAAAGGCAGGAGGACAGACAAAGGGGAAAGATAATGGCAACCAATTTTAGACCCATTTCACACTGAACACCGCCCCATGCTAGCGGTAAAGCACTGCTCGATTTGGGGATGCTTTAGGGGCGTTGTGCAGGTGGGGGCGTGGTGCTTTTAACCCCAAAGAAGGGGTTAACAAGGGGTTAGAACCCGAAAAGCACTGCTCCCGCATCAATTTTTAGTGCTAAAACATCTGAAAAGTGACTTCCGTGTGAAAGGTGTCTTATGCCCCGTACACACGGTCGGATTTTCCAACGGAAAATGTGTGATAGGACCTTGTTGTCGGAAATTCCGACCGTGTGTAGGCTCCATCACACATTTTCCATCGGATTTTCCGACACACAAAGTTTGAGAGCAGGATATAAAATTTTCCGACAACAAAATCCGTTGTCGGAAATTTCGATCGTGTGTACACAAATCCGATGGACAAAGTGCCACGCATGCTCAGAATAAATAAAGAGATGAAAGCTATTGGCCACTGCCCCGTTTATAGTCCCGACGTACGTGTTTTACGTCACCGCGTTTAGAACGATCGGATTTTCCGACAACTTTGTGTGACCGTGTGTATGCAAGACAAGTTTGAGCCAACATCCGTCGGAAAAAATCCTAGGATTTTGTTGTCGGAATGTCCACAAAGTCCGACCGTGTGTACGGGGCATTAGAGTGCATTAAGAGTAAGGAAAAGATACAGGGAAGGATTGTAAGAAAGAAAGGAGGGTGCCAGGGACCCAGCTGGAAGTTTCCAATTCATGAAGCCTATTTGTTTTTCAAACTGAGAGTAAAGAGTAGACATGTGCATTTGTTTTCGTCCGAATGCATTTTCGTCCGAATTTCAGGTATTTTCATTATCGTTTAAACAAACGATAACGAAAATGCAGAATCCGAAAACCGAAAGATCCGACATAAACAAATGCTTTATTTTCATTTTCGTTGCAACAACAGTTCGATATAGATAGGAGATTCGACATGACGCTGACAATAACAATCTGTGTCTATCGAACCTGTGGTCGAATGTGCCTAACCTTAACTCTATTAGTCCAAGTTTATTCTACATAGAGAGAAAAGATTCGACGTAGAGAGAAAAGATGCGACATAGAGAGAAAAGATTCGACATAGAGAGAAAAGGTCGCTGCTGGAATTGGGTGGGGAAAGTAAAATTAAAATAATGATGATGATGAATGTTATTGGCCGATTGTAACCAAAGAGGTGGGGCAGTAAAATAGCTAGAACTAAGTAGACACATACAGCCAACTTACTTTCACTTACGATTTGCTAGCAGAGAGAGACGCACACACTGAATCATTTCAGAAGACAGTCAATCTTAGCTGGTCCGTTTGTCAGAGAACCTGAATTATTTAGCAATTAAGTATACTGTAAGCACAGCAGCAGAACAATAGTGAAGCAAGCTACAGTTCAACTTAACTTTTTCATAATAATCTGCTGCTATTGTGTTAGTGTTGTGAACTTGAAAGTGATACTAGTGTTGTGATAGCCTCAGAGGCTGACCATGTTGTGGGGGGGATTTATTATTATAGATTCTATATTATAATGCCATATCAATATCTGACACAACGTCGGATGCCGCGCCCGCCATTGCACTTGGAGATTGAGAAACGAATGTGAAAGTTGGCTGACTGTTGGGGTAGGGTAGACCATTCAACATGAACGACAAAGATTCGACAAAGCAATGAAAAGCATACAAACGTCGAATCTTTGGCTTATGGTGTCTGTCGAAAGTTCTAAGAAGATTCGACGGAGCAGCTAAACTGTACGACGCTGCAATCGTACGTTTCTGGTCAAATGCATCCGCCCATAGGCTATAGAAAAACTCTAATGTTGGTTGACTGGTAAAATAATTAATAAATATAATTATTACTAGTCGTACAACATTAGAATTCTACTACAGCTAGCTTGTAGGCGGAAAATTCGACCGGAAATGTACACGTACAGTTTAGCTGCTCCGTCGAATCTTCTTTGAACATTCGACAGACACCATAAGCCTTCAATGACAGATTTGACCTTAATTAATTTGGATTTTCGGACAAATGCAATTTTTTAACGAAAAACGCTATGCATAAAAACGAATTTCGGGAGTAACTAAATAAATGTATTTTTCGGACGAAGACGAAATTCCGAAACGAAATATTTCAGTGTGCACATGTCTAGTAAAGAGTGGTTGAGGTTCAGATTGTGGTTGCACTCTAGCCACGGGGGCCATAGTTTCTGGAATTTAAGGTGTGTGTCATGTAGTATAAGTTTCTCTAGGATGCTTGTGCCCACAATCCACTGTTTTACCTCCATTAGGTACAGAGAGGGTGGTCTCTGAGCTGTAGCTATAGTTTGAGCTTAAAAATTGAAAGTTGGCTGGGAAAAATCATCTAGGAAGAACTTGAGATGAAGGAGGGGGCGTGACCGGATGTGGGTGTGAGTGGTGGAGTGTGTGCTCTCTCCCGGTCCCAGCCCTAGGTAGATAGGCCTACCTAGCTTCGAGAACCCCCGTGGCTCCTACGCACCTCCAGGCTTTGACCTGCTAGCTACCCACTGTTTGTTTCCGACGGAGGCACAAGGGGTGGTGTGTTCGCCCAGTGGTTGTGGTGAGGGAGAGTGACCAGCCTTACAGGAGGATTTGCCGCGTTGCGGAGCTTAGCCCGGACGACTCACTACTGCAGCGTCTGGTTGCTCGGCGATGCTTTGCAGTATCGCAAGAGGTCGAGTGGTCATTAAATCCAATATGGTTGGAGATAATAGGGAATAGGGACGAAATCAGACCATTCACCACTGACAGTAACGATAATTGCGCGCGATAGTAATACTCAGAGAACGTGGTCATTAAATCCAATATGGTTGGAGATAATAGGGAATAGGGACGAAATAACTGCAAGATTAAGAGAGTTTATAGAGCATAACACGGGATCTGCATTGGAGGGTGTGATCTGGGACTCCTTAAAAGCATATCTTAGGGGGCTTCTAATCCAACAGATATCAAAGGTAAAGAAGCAAACAAGGACAAGGGAAGAGTATATTAGAGAGGAGGTTTTGGAGACAGAGAGAAATCATGTGACGGATCCAAACCCGGAAAACCGAGAAATTTGGGTAAAGAAGCAACGGGAATATAAAATGGAAAAAATTAGAATTGCTGAAAATAGGAAACTCTTCCAGAGGTAAAAGAATTTTGAGGAAGGGGAAAGAGTGGGCCGGATGTTGGCTTTACTGGCCAGAACTAATTCTCCCTCTTCAACAATCCCTATGATTAAGACAATAGGTGGGGAAATTTCGTCCGATCCTTTGGTAATCAGGGAAACATTTTTTGAATTTTACAGTGAGTTATATAAGTCACGACAGTGTCCAGAACGGGAAGAGATGGAGACATTTTTGGAGGGAGTCAAGCTGCCGGTTCTTTCGGCAATAGATATGAATAGTCTGGAAGTTCCCAAAACTCTGGAGGAATTGAGGCAAGCTGTAGTGGAGATGCCCAATCAGAAGTCCCCGGGTCCAGATGGACTGCCTTCTGAAATCTACAAACAATATGGGGAGGTGTTGGTTCCAGAGCTTTTCAAGACACTGAACTGGATGGCTACAGCCGGTAGGCTGCCCTCTTCGATGTCTGAAGCTAATATAGTATTAATCCAGAAGGAGGGGAAGGACCAACTTGACACATCTTCATATAGACCAATATCATTGTTGTGTTCTGATGTCAAGATTTTGGCAAAGGTCTTGGCAACTAGGCTAAACAAGTGTATCTCTAGTCTTATACATTTGGACCAATCTGGGTTTATACATAACAGGTCTACCAGCATAAACATTAGAAGGACATATCTGAATCTTCAGACCCCGGTAGAGAATAAGGGCTCCAGAGTTGTCTTGTCCTTGGATATTGCCAAGGCATTTGACACTCTGGAATGGGGTTATCTATGGTAGGTACTGGAGAAATATGGTTTTGGTCCCCTATTTATTAAATGGTTTAAAATATTATATCAACACCCTAGCGCCAGATTAAAAATCAACAACGAATATTCGGAAAAGTTATCCCTTGAGAGGGGTACAAGACAGGGGTGTCCGTTGTCACCCCTGTTGTTCACCCTAGCAATAGAGCCTTTTGCTGAGGTAGTGAGAAACTCACCTGGTTTACAGGGGTATAAAAGAAAATCGGGCGAAGAAAGAATAGCATTATATGCTGATGACGTTTTACTCTTTCTGGGTGATATGGGGCCATCATTAGTAAAAGCGATGCAGTTGGTGGAAGGATTTGGGAGACTCTCGGAGTTGATAGTCAATTGGGAGAAGTCTATGCTTCTCCCGGATGACTCGACCACTGGCTCTCACCCTCAGGGTATACCCCGTTTTAAAATAATGGAGAAGATTAAATATCTGGGTATAGTTTTGTCTAACAACCCAAATCACTGTATTAGAGATAACTTAGCTCCACTACTAGAGAAATTTAAAAGGAAGAGGGACATTTGGTGTCGACTCCCTTTATCTGTGGCAGGCCGAGCTAATCTGGTCAAAATGATTTGGATGCCATATATATACTCCACTACTCCCCGGTTTGGATCAGAAGAGATTGGTTTGTAAAAATAAACTCTCTCTTCCGAGAGTTAATATGGAGGAAGGGTCAGGCCAGGATTAGCCTACAAACCTTGCAGCGTCCTGCTAGGGAGGGGGGATTGGTGGTTCCCCATCCATATAGGTACGTTCTGGCTGCTCAGTTGCAGCATTTGGGGGGTTGCGAGTCCCTGGGAGAGGCGAATACTAGTGGGAAAATTATGTTAGGCAACCCACATAAATCTTTAGCAGGGGCGTTGGAGGCCAGGTCACTTCAATGCGAGTTTCCAACATAAAAGATGGTTACCAAAGTTTGGCAGTCAGTTAAGAAGGAGATGGGATACAAGGGCCTTACTGAGTTTTCACCTATATGGCATAATAAGCAGTTGCAGGAGTTACAATCTATAGAGAAAAATAGGTTGTGGGAAGGACACGGTATATATAGGTTGGTCCAATTGTTCGATGGTTATATTTTAAAGTCTTTCACTGACTTAGGACGGGAGTTTGGAATTCCAAAGGAAACCTTTTACTGTTACCTTCAGATCAGGCATGCTTTGGATAAACAATTTAGGACTAAGGCATTGGAATGGTGTAAAGCACCGCTTCTTAACAAAATAGCTCGGATAACCAGCTCCAAGGGCTTAATATCAGTGATTTATGGACAATTGACGGCCAGAATGACAAGGTTACAAATACTCTCACGCACCGGGGGGGGGGGTGGTAGGCTGATGTGGGGGAGTTGGCAGATGATCAGTGGGGTAGGATTCTGGAGCTTGGCCCGCTGGTGTCTGTCTCTCCGTGGCAGCGGGCTTCGCACCTCTTACTGGTGCACAGAGCTTACTACACTCCCAAGAAGATGCATAGGTTTGGTCAAAGAACGGATGACAAGTGCCCCAGATGTCTAGAGATGGGGGATCTTATTCATATGATGTGGAGATGCCCGAAATTAGTTAGATAGTGGTCCGAGATCCTAAACATTATTGAAACCAGGTTTGGGATTAGATTGGAATTTGAGGCCAAGATATGCGTGCTGGGTTTAGTTAGACAGAATATCGAGAATGGTAACACAGTTACAGCAGTGGTAAGATGTCTATACCAATCGAGGAAGCTGATAGCGCAATCCTGGCTGTTAGTGGCGCCCCCTACCCCGGAAGAATGGGTTAGAACAATAGATGTTTTGGTGAGAACAGAAAAGACAATTTACACTAGAAGGGGAAGCTATAGGAAATATATAAAGATTTGGAAGCTATGGCTTCAAGGAATCAATAATACTTTATGAAATTCTAAAGAAGGCTTGTAGGAACTCTGTGGTTTCGAGGGTAACACAGTGGGAATAGATGAAATGAGAGATAAATAATAAACTCCTAACCGGTTAATATGGTATGATAAGTTCAAGGTTAGGGTCTATTAAGAGTGACAAATGGGTTAGGGCAGGGGGAGGGTTATAGGGTTATAGGGGAGTGGGGAGGGGTGGGTATGTTTAGGGATATGTTAAAGGAAAATATGGCTATTGTAATGATAACCATTTGAGACAATGTGTGGATGGTTAATGGTTTTTAAACGTATTATGTGATACTTTTTTTGTAAATTGTATAGTCTTAAATTTAATAAAAAGGATATAAATAAAAAAAAATAAAAAAAATGAAAGTTGTTAGCTTCATATTAGTCACAACAGTTTTCTGATGGCCTGATCTTAAAAATCTAAGCCCAAAAACAAAAATGTAATATACTGCAGCTTGCCAATCCTTGAATGCGGTGGCTGCATTTGTTTTCTTTTTTGGGGGCTGTTTGCCAGTTGCTTTCATCTGGTGACCCTACCATTAAAACACTCCCTGTATTTCGTGTATCAATGCTCACTCGCTGTGCTGTCGCTATATAGGAGAACCACTGTCATTAACTGCAGGACAGAAAGTATGTTAGGACAACTGAACACCTCCCCCTCTCCTCATCTCCTTAACAAAGGGGGAAGTGTTCTGTAGAGCACACAGTTGAACCGGGCAGGTATGAAAATACTGCTTCAGAAAGAGTACACAAGAACTTACATACTCACAAGAATTTTAGACAGGATACACAGATATTTTTTGCGCTTATTAAACAGATAACAAAAAACACTTTCAATAGTATATTGAAAAACTAAAAAAGGGAGCAAATAAGAATAGTTATTACGGTTTACATACACAATTAATAGTATAATATAATTATATATTATATATAATTTATACCTGATCCACAAAATATCTGCCCATCAATGGTTACCCTAAGGCAGGCAGAACATTATTAATTAAATAATTCCTACTGGTTGAACAAAAGAAAATTCATCAATTCCTTCATCCACATACTCAATCTTGATGGGGGAACCCCTCCCGCAGAGCTGTTGTATTCTGACAGTGGGGGGGCCTCCCTGCTGTCAGAAAACAGTCATCAGCACCGCCAGCTATAGCCGACGGCACTCATCGACTGAACATTTTCCAACAAGCTCAATCTTGATCGACTTCTGTACAACCAGCCTGCCCATAGAAGTATCGAAATTCAGTCTTTGTTGAACCACGAAATTTTGATCCATCTATGGCTGGCTTAAGCTACACACGAAAAAAAAATCATCTGGAATTGTATTGTTTCATCATCTATTTAGCAGGAAATGTCAGCACATTTTATAAAAATGGTCAGGCTCCTAAAGTACCAGTTACAGCAAAGCTCCAGCATTGTCTAACAAGAGTCAGCAAAACCTACCTTAACAAATGAAGGAAATGTGAATGTTAGAAGTGATGAGGAGACATGCACATTATCTGTCTCCCCTAGTACAATGGCAAGAAGCTGGGAAGTCAACATAGCATTGTTTAACTTTTTAAAACGTCACCTCCCAGAGGGTTTATTTGCTAAAGCAAATGGTACCAAGTATTAAAATCCTTGGCTAAGGGCCGGCAACCTTGGAACGAGGACAATTTAATCCCAGCTTTAATTCTGCCTTTCTTAAAAGCGACCTGTCTGCAAGTGACCATTTTTCTAAGTATTTCGTTTTCCAATACTAATCCTCTGGGGGTTGCACAAAGTCACATACACTTATAAAGGCTTTACTTGTTCTACTATGCTATTATTGTCTGAGCTGCAGATTTTCCTGTGTTCTTTTGTTGTATCTAGATACCAAGTGGACCTGTTATATTATCTAAAACTTACATTTTAGTGACTAGCTTAATTGATGAATACAAGTATACATTTAAGGCATTTTGAAAAATATTCACTTCATTAATAAATTATTTAGTCATGTGATAACAATGACCATTGTCCTTCATCTTTTAGTACATAAAAAATAGTTTATATGTGTATTTATTATGACCTTTAGTAACAGACAGCACCAGGCTACTAATTAGAGTAGTTATACTAATCCTTTTGTATTGAACAGTATTGTAACTGTACTGTCTCCCTTAAGGCTGGGTTCACACCTATGCAAATTGGTTTCTCCGCATCCAATTCGCATGGTAGGAAACTGTGACCGGATTTGCACAGGAGTCCTGTGCGTCTTTTGGTCCATTTCAGGTCCAATTTCAGCCCAAAATTTGGGCTGAAATTGGACCTGAAACGGTGAACGGGGACACACCGGACCCCTGCTGGGAGCCGCATGCGGCAATAGTGTGAACCCAGGCTTAATGTGTAAAGCACTGTGCAAACCGTTGGCTATAAAAATCCTGAATAATAATAATAACAGCATCTTCAGAGATAAAAAATAAAACTTTCCATAGACACGAAACAGTTTCCCAATACAGTTATTTTCTAATGTTTGGATCACTAATTGACACAATGTATGAGTAGAATATTTTTACTGAACTTGGTTTTACAGCAAAGTTAGGCAGCCCACAGAACATGAACAAAGAAAAATTAAGAAACGGGGGGGGGGGGGGGGGGGGCGCCTCTAAGTGTAGTATTAAAACAGTATCATTTATTGCACAAGATTAAAAACACTCACAAGATATAAGTGGGAGTAATGCTCGTCATAAGTATGTAGTCCTGGCAGTTCTACTGCGTCCCACAGGCTCCTCGCACGATCCGGGTAGCTGAGAGAGGTTCTGGTGTGTAAGGATGAGCTCCGGTGTGTTCGCATGCTACACGTGCCGAGCTCGCCAGGAAGTCGGCAATGCGCTGCGCTAATCACAGGCAGTGAGACATTTCCCGATCTCTGCAGCCGCACATCGGGAAATGTCTCACTGCTTGTGATTAGCACTGTACAGTGCCAACTTCCTGGCGAGCTCTGCACGTGCAGCATGCGAACACGCCGGAGCTCATCCTTACTGGTGTGATGTTGTGCTGAATAGCTTTACATTCAGGAAAACCAGGAAGTAGTCAGCTCCATGCTATCCAGCTTGAACCAGAAGAGGAAATTATGTCACCAGCAGGGGGTGGGAGGAAGGGGTCAGCACTGTCTCTGTGGAATGAAAGGCTACGCGCTCGGAGTTTACAGCTCCTTCTACTGGCCTCTGAGCCCTTGAGACAGTCCTGACCCCTTCCTCCCGTCCCCTGCTGGTGACATCATTTCCTCTTCAGGTGCAAGCTGGACAGCATGGAGCTGACTACTTCCTGGTTTTTCCTGAATGTACAGCTATTCAGCACAACATCACACCAGAATCTCTCCCAGCTACCCGGATCATGCGATGGACCCGTGGGACGCAGCAGAACTGCCAGGACTACATACTTAAGACGAGCATTACTCCCACTTATATCTTGTATGTGTTTTTAATCTTGTGCAAGAAATTATACTGTTTTAATACTACACTTAGGGGCACCCCCCCTCCCCCGTTTCTTTTATATGTTTTGCAGAGTTGCTGGACACACTCTGAGGGTGGCTGCCTCTTTTTAAATCACCCCCTTACCGTGGTTCAACTTTGCTTTTACCTAAAGACTGACTAATCAATTGTACATTATTACAAACTAAGGGCATTGCCTCCTGGAGTGCCAGATACCCAATTTACCTCCAAAAGAAAAATTATTAGATTCCCTTATCCAAATATTTGAAGTGGATGGGCAATCTTCCCGCCATGGCTTTGTATTATGGTAGAAGGGAGACTTCCCTGCTGTCAGAACACACAGTGCTGCTGGCTACAGCTGGTGGTGCTGATCGAGCAGAAATTTTCCAGCAGGGAGGTTGTATAGACATTAATAAGTAGATCAACTTTTGTACAACTATACATACATGGATCGAAATTTGGCCAGTCTCTGCTGAAAGGGTCGAATTTTGATCCATGTATGGCTGGCTTTACTGAGTTTGCTGTTGCTAAAATTTAAATTTAAAATTAAATTTTAAAAGTTTCACCTTGTTGCCTGCTTAGGTTAAATTCGCCTGAAAAATAAAAACAGATAGCTTTATTTTATATCAGAGCCAATTAAGCAGGCCAGAGATTATACAATTTTCTTTCCGTCCACCAAGGGTGAAAGGAAAAAAAATTGCTTGGTTCCCACATCAACACAGTAAGTATTGATGGGGGATACCTCCCTTAGCGCTATGGTGTTCTGCTGGCAGGGAGCCTTCATGTGATCACATGCAAAAAATCCGACAGGTTGTATCGAAGTTGATCGTACAACCAGCCTGCCCATAGATGGATTGAATTTTAGTCAGTTCAGCAGGGATCCATCTATGGTCGGCTTTAGCCATTTGCCTGCTGGGCACCCGCTTCTTGCCCAGGCCAATTTTAGGCTCTCAGTGCTGTCACACTTTGGATGCCAATAGTCATGCAACACTAAACCCAAACAACATCTCTATCATTTGTTTTGAGACACATAGAGCTTTATTTTGGAGGTATTTAATCACCACTGGGTTTTTTTGGTAATAAAGTAAATTTTCTCCTTCAATAATGTACGCTGATGAGGCTGCACTAATAGACACTGATAGGCTACAATGATGAGGCGGCACTGATGAGGCTGCACTGTTATGCGGCACTCAGGCATGTACTGCCCATCGGGACTACCGGGAGTTTCTCTGTAAGCCGATGGCTCAGTGAGCCAGTTTCAGTGACAGCCAGCGGCGTCGCTAGGGGGTGGCTTTTAGGCCTATAGCCCCGAATCTGGGGCCCATATTCCCGAGTCACAGGGGTCCCCAACAACAGGCCCACTACCAGGCCGTGGCCTCTCTGCAGCTGTGCAGCGGGCAACAAGGGAGAGCCAGGTGGGTGAGAGAGCAGAGAGATGACATCTCTCACCACCTGCCCTGCATCACTGCTGTTCCATCCTCACTGTGCAGCCAGAGAGAGATTACATCATCTCTCACTGCCTGTCCTCTCTCGGGTGACCCTGATGTAAGAAGTGGCTCTCTGAGGACTCTGACATAAGGAGGGGCTCTCTGGGGACCCTTATGTAAGTGGGGGGGCTCTCTGGGAACCCTGTTGTAAGTGAGGGGGCTCTCTGGGGATCCTGTTGTAAGGCGGGCTCTCTGTGGACCCTGATGTAAGGGGGGGCTCTCTGGGAAATCTGGTGTAAGGGGGGCTTTCTGGGGACCCTGATGTAAGGAGGAGGCTCTCTGGGGACCAGTGGCAGCTGGTGCTCAAAATTTTTGGGGGGGCACAAACAAACTAAAAAATACTGAAACCATCATATGCAGCCATTTGTGCCCATTTGTGCCCATCATATGCAGTAATTTGTGCCCATCATATGTAGCCATTGTGCCCATCATATGTAGCCATTGTGCCCATCATATGCAGCCATGTGTGCCCATCATATGCAGCCACGTGTGCCCATCATACGCAGCCACTTGTGTCAATCATATGCAGCCACTTGTGCCCATCATATGCAGCCACTTGTGCCCATCACATGCAGCCACTTGTGCCCATCATATGCAGCCACTTGTGCCCATCATATGCAGCCACTTGTGCCCATTAAATGCAGCCACTTGTGCCCATCATATGCAGCCACTTATACCCAACATACACAGCCATTGTGCCCATCATATGCAGCCACTTGTGCCCATCATATGCAGCCACTTGTGCACATCAATTGCCGCCACTGTGCCCATCAAACACAGCCACTGCGCCATATCAAATGCTGCCAGTGTGCCCCCCACCGGCTGCACTTACCTGTCTCGGTGGGACAGCTCTTCGATGTCTTCTCCTGTTCTCTCTTCCCATCCTCTGCTATGATTGGACGCCTGGCGTCTAATCACAGCGCCTGTCATTTCAGCCATTTAGGTGACGGGTAACAGATCTGAGCATCTGATTGGCGGAGAGGCGGTTTAGTGTTAGGAAAGCGAATATTCATTCGCTTTTCTAACACAGATGAGTGACCTGCGAGCGCCCAGCATGGCGTTCGCAGGTCATCTTTTTTGATGCCTATTAGAGCCTATGGCTCCAATCAGGTGCTACAAAACCACCCCCCGCCGCTGTAATTCAGGGGCCGGGCGCCTGAATAGAGGGTGGCAGTGGCGGCCATGGATAGATTCATGCAATGCATGAATCTATCTATTGGTGCTAGAGGGGGTGGCAGGAGAGAGGGGGCGGTGCCCCGTGCACCCTTATGGATGCACCTCCACTGCTGGGGACCCTCATGCAAGGAGGAGGCTCTCTGGGGACTCTGATGTAAGTGGGGGCTCTCTGGGGACCCTGATACAAGACTAAGGCTCTCTGGACACTCTGATGTAAGGGGGGCTCTCTAGGGACTATGATGTAAGGGAGGCTCTCTGGGGACCCTGATGTAAGGAGGGGCTCTCTGGGGACCCTGATGTAAGGAGGGGCTCTCTGGGGACCCTGATGTAAGGGGGAGGTTTTTTTTTTTTTGCACAATTGCGTATAGGTTATATACTGTTTTTGTGCATGTTTGCAAAATTAAAGTGGCCCGGTCTGGATGAAGTCCAGGGCCACATTTTTGACCCAGTCCAGCCCTGGCAGCACTGATGGACACTGATAGGCTGCAGTGATGAGGCGGCACTGATAGGCACTGATGATGAGACACTGATTAGGCTGCACTGATTTGCAGTACTGATGGACACTCATAGGGGCACTGATAGGCACTGACAGACATCACTGATGGACACTTACAAGCAGCACTGGTTGGCACTGATTGGCAGCACTGGTGGGCACTGTTGGGGCTGCACTGATAATCGAGACACTAATGATCAGTACCCTGGTTATCAGTGTAGCTGTCCCCTGAGTCGATTGCCACTGTCAGCGTGAGGAGAGGATTGCAGATAACTGGCAATTCCGGTCTACACTGTGATCAGCTGTAATTAGATGCAGCTGGTCACATGGTAAAGGGCCTCTGTAATCTCCTTGAAATGCGTTCCACACTGTGATGTCTTATGCCGTGTACACATGGGCGGACTGGTCCGACAGACTTTCCGGCGGACTTTCGATGGACTTTTGACAGACTTCCGACGGACTTTTTAATGAACGCACTTGCCTACACACGATCACACCAAAGTCCGATGGATTCGTACGTGATGACGTACACTGGACTAAAATAAGGAAGTTGATAGTCAGTAGCCAATAGCTGCCCTAGCGTCGGTTTTTGTCTGCTGAACTAGCATACAGACGAGTGGATTTCTGGGTCCAGCAGAGTTACGACGTAAAGATTTGAAGCATGTTCCAAATCTAAAGTCCGTCAGATTTTCGACTGGAAAAGTCCGCTGAAGGTCCGATGAAGCCCACACATGATCAGATTGTCCGCCAGACTCGGTCCGTCGGACCAGTCCGGTCGAAAAGTCCGCTCGTGTGTACACTGCATAACCCCCACCACACTGCATCCGATGAGCTGCCTACTGCCTGCAGCCAGGGCAGCCCTATAGAGCCCTAGTGACTTTGCGGTGACTCTCAGTGCCGCTGGACTGTCTCCCATGGTATTGATATTTGTGAGTGTATATTTTTGTTCCATTAACAAATGTAAATCCTTTTAATACTACACTATGGTGGTGTTGATGCTGCTGTTTCCTGTTTTTGCACATTAGATGTACCCCAGCAATGGCTGCATGGCTTTTCTTAGGGTGGGTTTCATAATGATGACAACATTGGCTCATGTCTGCATATTGTGCATTGAAATGTCTAAGAGGACAATTGGTAGACAGGGACAGAGAGTTTCACACTATAATAGGAAGTTCCTGAACAAGGACCTTCACGTCAAAAGCCATATTATATGTTAACAAAAGCTACATTAAAACATTGAAAATGACTTTTAAAATGACATTAACATGTTAGATCTTATATTAGATTTTAGTGATTTGTTTTCATATACTGTAAGCAATGTGCATTTTTTGCATGCATTTCAAAGTTTATCATTCAAAAGACCATGTCTGTCCAAAAATTTCAAGCATGTCTGATGGGTTTATTAGATAATATTTACAGGCTGAGGCCATCAATTATGGTCATTACAGAATTTTAAAGCGGTTGTATACCCCTGTAGGTGATTTTTACTTACAGGTAAGCCTATAATAAGGCTTACCTGTAGGTAAAATTAATATCTCTTAAACCTGTACGGTTTAGGAGACATTCACCTTGCATGTAGCCGCTGATGTCAGCGGCGCATGCACTCTGAAGGTCCGGTGGATGCTTACGGAAAATCAGAGCTCCTTGCCAGAAAGAGGACTCGGCTACTCACCGGAGTGGCCGGAGCCGCAAAAACGGAAGAAACGCCGAGGGAACATGTCAGCTCTCTCAGCGGTGACCGGGAGGCAATGCTGGTGCTTCGTTCTAAGGTAAGAATTTCGTAATGAGCTAGTATGCGGTGCACACTAGCTCATTATGCCTTTACCTTACAGGTTTTTTTTGCTGGTATACAACCGCTTTAAGTCTGCAGTTGTTTTAATGGTCAAGTCTAAATTCATCAACTCTGGTGGCATCCAATTTATTTTATGGTCTCCCTAAGTATTAGTCATATATTGGCTTGTACAATGTGGACATCCTAGCTTAAATTTCAAGTTTGCTTATGAAAAAATTACAGGTGAAAGAAACTTACATTGTTAGTATTTTAGAAGGAAGAAAAGCCTAATTAGATAAATTCTTTTAAAAAATGTAAAAGCCTAGCTTGCCTAACCTGTACAAAAAAAATCTGTATACTTACCTATTTATAGTCCCTTCTGGTCCAGTCATGTGATCCTGCAGCTCTATGTAAGGAAGTGCTTGATGACAGCTCTGAGTGGTGACATCACCTATAAGTACCCACAGCCCAGACGTTGTTGACTCTCTCTCCTCTCCCCTGCAGCAGCTGCTCACTGACACAGAGGAGCCAGAGCTGCGGGATCATGTGACCAGTGCAGATTAAAGATAGGTACAACGGTTAGGTAGGAAAGGTGGGGGGCGGGGGGGGGAGATATAGTTAGGCTTTTCTTCCCGTTTAAGTTTTCTTGTTTGCTGGCTTCATGGTGATAATGCACACTGCCTTCTAGCCCCTGTGTGTGCATAGCGCAATCAAATAACCGAGTTGGGACAGCATCAACTTTCATCAGACAAATCAATAGCTTCTTGCATAAAATTCTGTTGATATTTAGACTGTATTCAGCTTGCTGAAGTGTTTTTTAACTTATTCCTTTGGACTGTAGCCTTTTAAGAAAAACAAGACTATGCAAAATGTGCACATCTCTGTATTACTATAACAAGACTAATAAAGTGGTATTAAACCCAAAAGCAATGATTAATAAAATTTGCCGTTTACAATTGCTCACATGCGATGTCTGCTTTCGCTTTCTTTTTTAGGCTTTCTTTCTTTTATTTTCATCTGGCGACCCAACTAGTAGGTCTGTTGTTTTTTTAAAAGAACAAGCAATCCAGCAGAATTACAGAGATGACACAAACTGCTTAACACTGATAGGGGTGCTTACAATGATCAGCGTTTATTTATTTTTGTAAAACCTTTATCCCAAAAGGAAAAAAACTGTTTGCTGTAGCTGCCTATAAAAAAATAGCTGGAGTTTGGCTTAAATTTGTTAGTCTATTAACAGCAGTAATAAATCCAAAAGCAAACATTTAACCACTTCAGCCCCGGAAGGATTTACCCCCTTATTGACCAGGCCATTTTTTGGGATACAGCACTGCGCCGCTTTAACTGACAATTGCGCGATGTTCTACCCTAACAAAATTAATGTTCTTTTTTCCCCACAAATAGAGCTTTCTTTTGGTGGTATTTAATCACCTCTGCAGTTTTTATTTTTTTGCGCTATAAACAAAAAACGACCGACAATTTTGGAAACAGACCAAAAAAAGTTTTAATTTCTGCTATAATACATATCCAAAAAAAATATTTAAAAAAATATATATTCATCAGTTTAGGCCAATATGTATTCTGCTACAAATTTTTGTTAAAAAAATTAATAAAAATATTGATTGGTTTGCGCAAAAGTCATTGCGTCTACAAAATAGGGGATAGAATAATGGACTTTTATTTATTTGTTATATTTTTACTAGTAATGATGACGATCTGCGATTTTTAGCGGGACTGTGCCATTGCGGCGAACAAATCTGACCCCAAGTGACACTTTTTGGGGAACAGTGACATTATTACAGTGATCAGTGCTAAAAAATGGACTAATCAATGTATAAATGACACTGGCAGGGAAGAGGTTAACACTAGGGAGGCAATTAAGGGGTTAACTGTGTTCCCTGGGTGTGTTCTAACTGTGTGGGGGATGGGCTTACTGGGACAACACAGAGCATGAACACACAAAGCCGTGGATTGGGAGCAAGCCTGCTCGGGTGCCCCCAGAGCAAGCTGCTTGCTCTAGGGGCACTCGGCAGGAGGGAGAGGCCAGAAGCAACGGGAGGGAGGGGCCCAAGAGGGAGAGGATCAGGGCTGCTCTGTGAAAAACCACTACACAGAGTAGGTAAGTATAACATATTTTTTTGTGTTTTTTTTTGTTTTTTGTTTTTTTTTAACATTACTTTAATGTACATATTAACTGTGTGTGGGGAACTGTGACAAACACTTTGGCGAAATCCAAGCATACTTTGTTCTTTCATAAATTCATGCAGATTATTGCGTGAAATATTATTTTCTAGCAAAACCTTTCTATATGGTTCTTTATTAAACTGTAAAGTAAATTCCAGACTATAGAAGTCAAAGTAACCGGTCTGTAGTTACTTGGTAAAGACTTTGACCCCTTATTAACTAAAGGCACCACATTGGCCAAAAAAGTGGTACCATGCCAGTCATTAAAGAGTTTCTAAAAATAAAAAACAATGGCTTAGATATAGCAGAGTTTAGCATTTTGAAGACTCTTGGATGTAAGCCATCTGGTCCAGGTGCTTTATTCACCTTTATTTTGTCTGTTTCTGGGCCATATAAATTTTGAGCCATTGTGTATCATTTGGAGCTGTGTCAACACCATCCCCATTAAAGACTTCTCCTTTTTTTCTTTGTATACACAGACTTGAAAAAGGTATTTTAAAAAAAATTGCCTTCTGTATGTCCCCAATAACAAACTCAACATTATCTAGTAAGCTCAGCCTTGACCTTTTTTACTGTTAATATATTTGAAGGGGAGTGGTGCCTGGCTGTGGTGCGGTAAGTCTGCCGGAGCAGAGCCGAAGAGGAGGAAAGAACAAAAAAAATGTTTTTGTTGTTTTTAGCATGCTGGGCAATAAATTAAAAAAATAACCTGGAGTTCTACCTTAAAGCGATTGTAAGGGTTCTCCCCACATCAGATAACCCCCTAGGAGAAGCTCTCTCCCAGGGGATTACCTTGCGGGCGCCCTCCCGAGTCCAGCATTTGGCGTTCATAGCCACTGAATGCAGGACTCGGCCCCGACACCCTCGTCATTGTATTTGATTGACCACAGCAGGCACCAATGGCTGTGCTGCTATCAATCTATCCAATCAAGAGCCGAGAACCCCAGGCAGAGAGACAGTGCGTCCCCATGGGTCAAGTTCCAGGGCTCAGGTAAGTAAAACAGGGGGGATGGGGGGCCGGTCACTGCCAGGTGTTTTTTCACCTTAATGCATAGAATGCATTAAGGTGAAAAAACACGAAGGTTTACAACCCTTTTAAAGTAGCTAAACACTTTACATGTTTGCTTGCTATTACAGAATGATAATAAAACCATGGAAATGTGAAAATCTTCTGAAAAAATGTGGACACGTCTGACAAAGGCAACCGTGGGAACCATAGGTGAACTCTAAAAGAAAAATCAACTCACTAAAATAACATCAAGTATATTTACCACTTTCACTGTTCACTCATGTCCTAAGTTTAGCCATGTTCAGGTGATCATTTGTTGCATTTTAAAACTTGAAATACTTCTTACTTGTCCTTTGAGGTTGATGTGCTAGTCCAACCTGTGAGATTCATAGCTGTAGGCATTGTTCAAAAGTTGTTCACATTTACAGTGCCTTGCAAAAGTATTCATCCCCCTTGGCTTTTTACCTATTTTGTTACATTACAGCCTTTAGTTCAATGTTTTTTTAATCTGAATTATATGTGATGGATCAGAACACAGTAGTCTAAGTTGGTAAAGTAAAATTAGAAAAATATATACATAAAACTATTTTTCAGAAATAAAAAACTGATAATTGGCATGTGCGTATGTATTCTCCCCCTTTGTTATGAAGCCCATAAAAAGCTCCGGTGCAACCAATTACTTTCAGAAGTCACATAATTAGTGAAATGATGTCCATCTGTGTATAAAGTGTCACATGATCTGTCATTACATATACACACCTTTTTGAAAGGCCCCAGAGGCTGCAACACCTAAGCAAGAGGCACCACTAACCAAACACTGCCATGAAGACCAAGGAACTTTCCAAACAAGTAAGGGACAATGTTGTTGAGAAGTACAAGTCAGGGTTAGGTTATAAAAAAATATCCAAATCTTTGATGATCCCTAGGAGCACCATCACATCTACCATAACCAAATGGAAAGAACATGGCACAACAGCAAACCTGGATAGAGACGGCCGCACACCACTCAGGGACCAGGCAAGGAGGGCATTAATAAGAGAGGCAGCACAGGGACCTAAGGTAACCCTGGAGGAGCTGCAGAGTTCCACAGCAAAGACTGGAGTATCTGTACATAGGACGACAATAAGCCGTATGCTCCATAGAGTTGGGCTTTATGGCAGAGTGGCCAAAAGAAAGCCATTACTTTCAGCAAAAAACAAAATGGCATGTTTTGAGTTTGCGAAAAGGCACGTGGGAGACTCTCAAAATGTATAGAGGAAGGTGCTCTGGTCTGATGAGACTAAAATTTTACTTTTTTGCCATCAAAGAAAATGCTATATCTGGCGCAAACCCAACACATCACATCACCCAAAGAACACCATCCCCACAGTGAAACATGGTGGTGGCAGCATCATGCTGTGGGGATGTTTTTCAGCAGTCGGGACTGGGAAACTGGTCAGAGTTGAGGGAAAGATGGATGGTGCTAAATACAAGGATATTCTTGAGCAAAACCTGTACCCCTCTGTGTGTGATTTGAGGTTAGGACGGAGGTTCACCTTCCAGCAGGACAATGACCCCAAACACACTGCTGAAGCAACACTTGAGTGGTTTAAGTGGAAACATGTAAATGTGTTGGAATGGCCTAGTCAAAGCCCAGACCTCAATCCAATAGAAAATATGTGGTCAGACTTAAAGATTGCTGTTCACAAGTGCAAACCATCCAACTTGAAGGAGCTGGAGCAGTTTTGCAAGGAGGAATGAGCAAAAATCCCAGTGGTAAGATGTGCCAAGCTCATAGCGACTTGGAGCTGTGATAGCCGCAAAAGGTGACTCTACAAAGTATTGATTTTAGGGGGTGAATAGTTATGCACATTGATTTTTTCTGATATTTTGTCCTATTTGTTGTTTGCTTCACAATAAAAAAAAACATCTTCAAAGTTGTGGGCATGTTCTGAAAATGAAATGATGCAAATCCTCAAACAATCCATTTTAATTCCAGGTTGTGAGGCAACAAAACTTATATATAGCAGAGGCCCTAGTGAATAAAATGGTGGGTTATGCAGTTTTTTATGTCACATGGTATTTGCACAGCATTTTTTTTTTTTAACGCAATTTTGTTTGGATCACATACACCTTGAATTTCAATGCACATAAACAATATAATAACAATTTTTTTGTAAAATATAAAAGACACTGTTATGCCACGTAAACATATATCCAATATGTCATGCTTTAGAATTGCGTACACTGGTGGAATGGCAACAAACTACGTCGACATAGGTGATGCTTTAAAAGCCTTTACAGGTTACCAGTTTAGAGTTAAACAGGAGGTCTGGTGCTAGAATACCTCACATGTGTGGTGCAATCGCTGTTTATGTATGCGTTCGGGCCCAACGCATGCATTCAACTTTATGCGGGAGCATGGAGGGAGGGGGCGCTTTAAATTGTTTATTTCTTCCCACAGTTTCTATTTAAAAAACAAAAAAAGTGATCACTTTTATTGCTGTTACAAAGAATGTAAACATCCCGTGTAACGGCAATAGGTATGTGACAGGTATTCTTTATGGAGAGATCTGGGCTCTATTAGACCCAAGACTTCTCTTCTGTCCAATAACCATCTGATCACACCAAGATCAGTGTGTTTAGATGCCTTGCCCATTTAAAAATGGTGCTGTTTACATCTGGGAAACCGGAAGAGATGTCGCTTCCTGTTTCCTGTGCCATAGAAATCATCAAGGACATTCTGGTCCTCCATGATCTCTGTAGTAAACCAATGGAATTGCCAGCTTTAATTTTGAGCTCACCACCAGGATGAGAGCTCCCAGAGAGGCATTAGGCGGGTGGCAGGGAGGGTGGTGCTGCTGCCTGTAAAAGTAATCCAGTGGCTAATTAGCATAAAAGCCCACCGCCAGCTTTAAAAAACAATATTGGATGATGCCTGTAGCTGCAATACAACCACTTAAAGCCAAATAACGTACAGTATCTCACAAAAGTGAGTACACACCTCACTTTTTTATAAATATTTTATTATATCTTTTCATGTGACAGCACTGAAGAAATTACATTTTGCTACCATGTAAAGTAGTGAGTGTACAGCTTGTATAACAGTGTAAATTTGCTGTCCCCTCAGAAGTACTCAACACACAGTCATTAATGTCTAAACCGCTGGCAACAAAAGTGAGTACACCCCTAAATGTCCAAATTGGGCCCAAAGTGTCAATATTTTGTGTGGCCACCATTATTTTTCAGCACTGCCTTAACCCTCTTGGACAAGGAGTTCACCAGAGCTTCACAGTTTGCCACTGGAGTCCTCTTCCACTCCTCCATGACGACATCACGGAGCTGGTGGATGTTAGAGACCTTGCGCTCCTCCACCTTCCGTTTGGGGATGCCCTACAGATGCTCAGTAGGGTTAGGTCTGGAGACATGCTTGGCCAGTCCACCACTTTTACACCCAGCTGATTTGGTAAATCAGTGGTCGTCTTGGAGGTGTGTCTGGGGTCGTTATGTTGGGGATCCTGCTCTGCTTCAGTATGTCACAGTACATGTTGGCATTCATGGTTTCCTCAATGAGCTGTCTCTCCCCAGTGCCAGCAGCACTCATACAGCCCCAGACCATGACACTGCCACCACCATGCTTGACTGTAGGCAAGACACATTTGCCTTTGTACTCCTCACCTGGTTGCCGCCACACACGCTTGACACCGTCTGAACAAAATATGTTTATCTTGGTCTCATCAGACCACACAACATGGTTCCAGTAATCTATGTCCTTAGTCTGCTTGTCGTCAGCAAACTGTAGGCTTTCTTGCACATCATCTTTAGAAGAGGCTTCCTTCTGGGAAGATAGCCATGCAGACCAATTTGATGCAATGTGTGGCGTATGGTCTGAGCACTGACAGGCTGACCCCCTACCCCTTCAACCTCTGCAGCAATGCTGGCAGCACTCATACGTCTATTTCCCAAAGACAACCTCTGGATATGACGCTGAGCACATGCACTAATCTTCTTTAGTCGACCATGGTGAGGCCTATTCTGAGTGGAACCTGACTTGTTAAACTGCTGTATGGTCTTGGCCATCATGCTGCAGCTCAGTTTCAGGGTCTTGGCAATCTTCTTATAACCTAGGCCATCTTTATGTAGAGCAACAATTCTTTTTTTCAGATCCTCAGAGAGTTCTTTGCCATGAGGTGCCATGTGGCAATGGCTAATTTGGCCCAATTTGGACATTTTCACTTAGGGGTGTACTCACTTTTGTAGCCAGCAGTTTAGACATTAATGGCTGTGTGTTGAGTTATTTTGAGGGGACAGCAAATTTACACTGTTATACAAGCTGTACACTCACTACTTTACATTGTAGCAAAGTGTCATTTCTTCATATCTTCTATGAAAGATCTAATAAAATATTTACAGAAATTTGAGGGGTGTACTCACTTTTATGAGATACGGTACATGTACGTGATTTGGCCTTAAGTGGTGGAATGTGTGATATATTTTATTTCTTGACCTATGTCACTAGGTGCTTATCTGGCAGCAGGGCCGCTGATAGAAATCATGGGACCCAGTACAGCCTACCTGACAGGGCCCCCTCCATCGCATCAGAGTACCTCTCAACATCAGTCACCATTTCAGGTTGGTGGGGGGAAGGGGTGTTAGGATCGTTTACATTACAAAACTTTTCTGACTGTCTGTGAGTCTGTGCTGGCAGGCCAGATGCAGTGTCAGTGTACCTGTTCTAATCTGTGCCCACACGAGAGAACTCCCCTGCACAGCAGCGTGTCTCTTACCTCAGAAGCTCTTGTCCCGGGCTGCTTGCTAATCCTCTGATTCAAAATTCAGACTTCTCTCCTCGAGCCAATGAGAGCAGCGGAGGGGTGTGGTCTGGGGAGAAGGCAAACTAGAAGCCCTGAGCTGGATTACAGAGCTCAGCTGGGGTCCTGGGAGACACAAGGCGGATCGGACCTGGATTCTGTTTCCAAGATTTTGTGATTGAAAAATCCAGCGTGTACAATGAGAGCAGGGAGCAACAGGCACCCTGAAGCTAAATACAGGGTCGCTATGGCGACTCCTGCCCCCTTTATGGTATGCCCATGGTATTAATACAACACCCCCTAGGCTAGTAAGAGCAGCTGAGCGGGGTTGTAAATTAGAACGCGTTTTTTTGTTTTTCTTCACTGAACTGACTTTAACCCTTTCATGACTAAGCCTATTTTTGAAATTTGGTGTTTACAAGTTAAAATCCGTATTTTTTGCTCGAAAATTACTTAGAACCCCCAAACATTATATATATATTTTTTAGCAGAGAATCTAGAGAATAAAATGGCGATTGTTGCAATATTTTATATCACACGGTATTTGTGCAGCGGTGTTTTATTTTTTGGAAAAGGGACACTTCCATGAATTAAAAAAAATCCAAACAGTAAAGTTACCCCAATTTTTTTGTATAATGTGAAAGATGATGTTACGCCGAGTAAACAGATACCAAACATGTCACGCTTTATAATTGCACGCACTCGTGGAATGGCGACAAACTATGGTAGCTATGAATTTCCATAGGCGACGCTTTAATTTTTTTTTTACGGTTACCAGGTTAGAGTTACAGAGGAGGTCTAGGACTAGAATTATTGCTCTCGCTCTGACGATCGCGGCGATACCTCACATGTGTGATTTGAACACCGTTTACATATGCGGGCGCGACTTCCGTATGCGTTTTCTTCGCTGCGTGAGCTCGCGGGGATGGGGGCGCTTTAAAAAAAATTTTTTTTTTTAAATTTATTTTTAGACTTATAAATTGTGTTTTTAAAAAAAATGTTTTTTTTTTTTACTTTTATTGCTGTCACAAGGAATGTAAACATCCCTTGTGACAGTAATAGGTGGTGACAGGTACTCTTTATGGAGGGATCGGGGGTCCCTCCTCTGCACTTCAAAGTATTCAGATCGCCGAAAACGGCGATTCTGATCACTGTGTATTTTTTTAAATTCGGCGCCATTGGCAGCCGAGTAAACGGGAAGTGACGTCATGACGTCGCTTCCGCATTTACATTGAGAAGGCTGGAACGAAGCAGCCCACAGCTTCGTTCCAGCCCGCCCACAGCCGCCGGAGGCAGCCGATTGGACACCGGGCCTCCCGATCGCACGGGAGGCCCGGTAAGAGCGGCAGGAGGCGGCGGGAGGGGGGGGATGTCCCCTCCCGCTCCTCCGGTATAACAGCCCAGCGGCTTTTAGCCACATCGGTTGTTATATACGGGTAGCCGATCGCCAGCTCAAAACAACGGTACCGTGATGATGCCTGCAGCCGCGGGCATCATCCCGGTATAACCCCGGAAAGCCGAGTACGCACATATGCGTACGGTCGGCGGGAAGGGGTTAAAGCTGCACGACCCCCCCCCTGCTGGCCGGGCCCGTCACAACAGGGCTGGTTGCACTGGCTCAGCAGAGAAAAAGCAACTACAGAGACACTATGCTGCAGCTGCTCTACGTGTTCGCACAGGATCTAACCAGTGCCATTTTGCTTCCATCCACCACATCCACCAGAGGGAGCCCGTGAGACACGGATTGTGGGAAATCAAGTTCACTGAAGGGACTTGACTTTTTGGAGCAGATGGAGGAAATACTTAAATTCTCAAGAGTGTGGATAACGATAGAGAAACCAGAGGTAGTTGTTCTGGGCAAAACAAAGTAGGACGGTCTCATTTTTGCAGAAAAACTGAGATGGTGCACACCTCAACCTAGCCATGTGGTTTTTTTTATCCCCCTGCAAACTCACCTACTCTGCAATCCAGCACTTGTCCTGTGTCATCTTACCAAGTAACAATTAAAGCGGTTGTATACCCTTATTTTAAATTTTTACATACAGGTAAGCCTATAATAAGGCTTACCTGTAGGTAAAATGAATATCTCCTAAACCTGTACTGTTCAGGAGATATTCACTTTGCATGCAGCCGCTGTGAATGCCCGGCTGAAGGTAGAAGACTCCCGTGCGCATGCGTGGGAGTGACGTCATTGCGGCTCCGGCCACTCACTGCCCCGGAGCTGCGAACCCAGAAGAAACGCAGAGGGCAAAATGTCAGCTCCCTTGGTGTGGACTGTGCTGCAATACGAGGACCTTGTTCTAAGGTAAGTATTTCATAATGAGCTAGTATGCGGTGGATGCTAGCTCATTATGCCTTTACCTTACAGGTTTTTTTTTTCTCTTTTTTTTTTATAACCGCTTTAATATTTGACCTCAACAATATTAGTTTCCCCTCAAAGTGTCTGCTATAATCTGTATAGTACTGGCTCAACACAATATAATATGGCACACCAAATGTGGCACATAATATTTGCATTGCATTGCTTTGGTACCCCCCCTCCACAAAAACCCCAGTAAAGTAGAAAATGAACTGGTTGGTTGAAATTGTGGTTTTTGCTCAATGCCCCTCTGTTACCCTGTATTAGTGTAGACAGGGCTTTTCTTTCTCAGAAAATATGTGCAGAAACTCAACCACGACCCCACAAACACCGACCCCCCCCACACACACACACACACGCACACACAAACACACACACACACTCCAAACCGCATATAATAGTGGGTGTGGTCAAATTTCACTAACAGTGGGAGGGTCTTAAAGGGGCATTAAATACCAGGAGGGCATTATGTAACGAGTGCAGAGTTTAGGGGGGTTACACACACAGTGCAATGTTTAGGGGTGCAATATGTACATGTGCAGAGTTCTGGGGTGCACTGCATACAGAGAATTTAGGGGTACACAAAGGTCACACAGTTAAGCCTTACCTCTGCCTTCCCACAGCTGCCTACCCATGCATCCCCCATCCACATCTCATTTTCACCCCTCTTTAGCTCTGACCTGCATGGAATCCCCCCTCCACTGCCCTCATCTTCTTCCCCCCTCCTTAAAAGCTCCATCATCTTCCACATGAATTAGTTTTACTGCTTTATAGCTGAAGCACCCAGCCGCCTCTAGTACCTCCCTGCACACTGTAGGTGGCTCCGCCTCTCACTCTTGCAGGGAGATCACCCAGTTGGGGTGTGGGCATCCACACTGCACCTGGACACCTGCATCTCCCTTGTCACCATCCTGCACTCAGTTGGAGCCGCTCAGGAGATCAGATCTGTGGGAGCTGTTGGCAGACAAGCTGTCACTTGTAAACACAGAAGCTGGAATTCTGTGTTTACAAGTGAAAATGGTAAGCAGAGAGCAGAGGGCCTGAGCCAGAGGTGGTGGAACTGAGTTCCACCCAGTTCCAGCTGTAAAAAAGCCCTGAGTGTAGATATGTTCCTGGTTTTGTGATTCACAACGTATAAACAGATTATATGCACCAGTATAATTACATCTTAGGCCTTTTCTAAATTCTAAACTAAGACCCCATACACACTATTAGATTTTCTGCAGATTTTTGTCTTCAGATTTACCAAAACCATATAATATGAGGTCAAACCTTAAGAGTTTCAATTTGTATGCAATCAGGTGGGCCCTTGCACTACATGGTAGGGATGCACCGATGCTATTTTTTTTACGAGTACGAGTACCGATACTTTTTTTTTTAGTACTCACCGATACCAATTACCGATACCTACTGCAACTGGTTTTGTTTTCACTTCAGCTGTCAGAAATGGTACAAAGCATTAAAAAGTTATTTACAAATGAATATATTGATTTTTTTTTGGGGGGGGGGGGGGGTTCAATCTGAAATGTGTAAATATATGTTAATATTTATGTGTACAAATATTAACTAACAAAGCAAACAAAAAAAAAGTTTTAATTGTTTATCGTTTATAAAATAGACGTGAACACAAAAAAAAAATAATAATTAGATGGAGGAGAATAGGGAGTTAATTAAGGCTGATTAAAGTAAATTAAGGGTTAATAAGGGGTTAAACAGAGGAACATTTGTTCATCCCTTTGATCTGCAGATGAAGAAACAGAAAGATACCAAAAGAAACAATGTTTGTTTTTATTTTAGTGTTTCAGGCTGAGCAATGTTGTTAATAAACATTTCCGGCTGCTTTTCTTTTTTTTTGACAGCTCCAATTATCAGACTTCTTTAACACTTCAGCTGTCAACAGGGGAGACACACTGACAGCTCAAAGAATCGAGCCTAAAAGTATCGATTTCAGGGGGCTTTCACACTGGAGCGATGCGCTGGCAGGACGGTAAAAAAAGTCCTGCTAGCAGCATCTTCGGAGCGGTGAAGGAGCGGAGTGTATACCGCTCCTTCACCGCTCCTGCCCATTGAAATCAATTGGACGGCGCGGCTATACCGCCGGCAAAGCGCCTCTGCAGAGGCGCTTTGCGGTGGTATTTAACCCTTTCTCGGCCACTAGCGGGGGGGTAAAACTGTTAAAACGATAACGAAAATTCCTGAAATTTGGACGAAAATTCATTCAGACGAAAACGAATGCACATGTCTATTAATTAGCAGCGCGAAGGACCTCAATTTAAATTTCCTTTAATCATACTACACTACCTTTGCAGCCACTATGGATGTGTTTTCCTTTATGGATCACAGAAATGTGAATTTAGATGATGTCTTTAATTTAAACAACAAAGCCAGAGGCACAGATTTGGAAAGCCTTGTTAGAAAACTAGGATATAACATGGAAAAGAAAGTCAACTTATGGTGGGACGCTAACACCTTTGACTGTTATATATGGGATAAAATTGTACCAAGAAGACTTTGGTGGGAATTACCACCCAATGATGGCTTGATGGATATGGAATCAATTGATGAGTGGTTCCACTTTTTTAATGATAAGAGTTTGAAGGGTTTAACATTTTTACTTAAGAAAACAGAAGAAGATGAGAATTATAGATCAGCAGATAGAAGAAACTAAAACTAAATTAGATCCATACAAAGAATCAATGGAATTCAATAAACTTTCCTCCCAAATAAAGATTTGATGGCCAAGGACCTCGAAGTACAACAAAGTACAAAAATATGAAAAAATATCAATAGGACATTGCAGATTATGAAGCGGACCAAGTATTCAAATGGCAAACCAAATTAGTGGAGCCACAACCAACCTCAACATATTCAACTCCAGAAAAAGAGGTTCAAATTCAATACCCAGAAGTTACCATACCCCAATCTTTACAAAGATGAGAGAATAGAGATCCACACACATCCAATTCAAGACAACCATATGAACATTGAGAGAATGGGGGCAATTGGCAACAAGCTCCATGACACTACCCTAAAAACCTTTTAAAAAACCATATTGGAAGAATAATGAAAGGAATTATAGAGACAATGGAGGCTCAACATATCAACAAGTTCAATATAGACGACAAGAAAGAAACCCCATCCCCACCTACAATAGGTATGAACCAATTAGGAGTTACAATGATTCTAATCCATACTATTACCAAAACCAGAGACTCGGTCATCTCAAAGATCTTTTTTAGGCAGGGCGAGGAGGAACCACACACCTAAAAGATACACACGTGAAGATTGCCGGTCCCCCAGAAGGAGACCACAGGAATTCCAACAATCACCGAGAAGAAGAACACAAGATGACAAATCGAGATGAAGCCCCGAAAAATACACGAAATGCAGAGCGGGAAAGAGAATCAAAGAGAAAAAGAGAATAGTAGGAGGAAATTTTATCAACATAAGTGGAAAAATGTTAACAACTGAGGAAATAGCTGTTTTAGATAATGGCCTCAAATATGCCCCCACAAGAAATCTGAATAAATTTGACACCTGCATTAGCATTCAAAAATATGTCAGAAAAATCAACATTAAAAAATACATTTTGGGTAATACATTTAATACCCATATAAGAAAACCGAATGAAGCGGAGAATATCCAGCACAGTACATTGAGAAACAAGTCTCTCTATAACCCTCAAGTACATGATGGTCAGCACATTGAAGTATTCAAAAGATTGGTGCTAGAAGACTGGAAGCATGAAATTGAGTAAAGGTGCAGATCCGATCCACATAAAGAAAGGAATACAAACACTGACGAAAAGGAACAATATTGTTATACGCCCAGCTGATAAAGGGGGGAGCAGTAGTCATCCAGTCTAAAGAACAATATCAGGAAGAGATTCACCATCAGCTTCAAGATGAATCAGCAGATTTAAAACTACTTGGAAATCCTACAATTCAATATAGAAAGGAGCTGGAAAAAATAGTGCATCTTGGTATAAAAAAAGTTATCCTAAACAAAAAAGAAGCCACATTCCTTATACAGGAATGGTGTAGAATACCTGTCCTTTACACTGTCCCCAAGATACATAAAGACAAACCCCCAGGAAGACCCATTGTGAATGGGATCGATTCACTCTCTTCAAGAATGGGACAATACCTGAATAACTTTATACAGCCAGTGGTACAACGAGCCACAGCATATCTTAAGGACACCAAACATGTTCTTCAGTTACTTGAAACCATCCCAGTATTAGAAGGTAGATCCTTATTGGTGACAGCGGATGTATCTTCCCTGTACACCATTGTACAACACCATCAGGCCTGTGAGTCAATATAATGGCTGTTACGCAATCACAGCACTCTTATCTGTAAACAAAGAAAGTATTTGATCAAATGCTTAGAGTTCTGCCTTAAGTATAATTACTTTTGGCACAACAAGCATATTACAAGCAAATCACAGGCATAGCTGTGGGTGCCAAGTTTGCACCCAGTGTAGCAAACACCTATGGCACAATGGGAGGAAAGTATGGTCTACATTAATCCACCAGTTGAATTAACCCTTTACAAAAGATTCAAAGATGATCTTATCATCGTATGGAATGGAAGAAAGGACACACTTGGAAAAATGAAACAATAATGATAAAAACATCAAACTTATGTGGAATATCAGCAACAAACAAATCAACTTCTTATATCTGGATATCACTCTCGTAGAAGTTAATTACCAAGACACATTTCAAAAATATTGATGTGAATAGCTACCTTCCTATCAACAGCTGTCATTATAAACCATGGCTCTTTAATATTCCAAAGGCCAATTAGTAAGAATTAAGAGAAATTGCACGATTGAAGAAGATTTCCTAACCCAAGCCACGTTTATAAGTAGTAAATTCAAGGACAAAGGTTACACTGAAGAATTTATCCAAAATCAAATAGATAAGGTAAAAAACCTGGATAGGACCACTATGTTACAAAATAAAAATAAGGACAATCATCAAGGACAATCATCAACGACTATCAGAAGCACCTTTTTTAATATTAAACTATAATATTCAACACAAAGAAATAGAAAAATTGATTAAAAAAACAGGGACATACTAAAAAATGACAGACATCTCAATAAAATTCTTCCTGAAAAACCGAACATACTCTATAAGAGAGCACCAATTTTGAGAGACATTATTGTAAAAAACGTCATTGAACCACTGAAAACTAAGGGTTACTCCTTTTTTAATAGCAAAGGTTTTTTTCCCTTGCAAATACTGCTTTGCTTGTAAACATTCTAAGAAACCACAAATAAAACGTACACAGTTCACCTACATTAAAACAGGACAAAGCTATCCGATTAAAGGTTTTATTAGTTGTCACACAGAGGGGGTAGTGTGCATTCTACAATGTAGCTGCAACCTGCAGTATGTGGGAAGAACAAAAAGACCACTAATGGTTAGGATAAGGGAACATGTTCAAAACATCATTAAAGGCTTCCCGAAACACAACATATCAAGACACTTTTCTCAATTACACAATAATGACCCTAAACATCTACAATTTTGGGGCATAGAGAAATACAATAGACCATGGAGGGGGCACATAAAGTCAGGTCCATCAGTCAAAAAGAATCCAAATGGATACACACTTTACATACTCTTGTACCTGACGGTCTTAATGTGGAATTCAACTTAAATTGTTTTCTGAGTAATTTTTGATTTTTATCTTATAATATTGTTATGCTTATGGATTCCTTAAAACCTTCTCACTTCTCTTCTCACTTAGGAGGTCACCCTGATTATTCAATATATTATTTAATTAGCTTGATCAATTTTGTATTGTTATGTTCGTAAACATCTCAGGATTTCACCCATTATTAGAATATTGGGGTTTCTATATAGTCCTATTCTAATTTTAATTCCATTCTTACCCCTTTTTTTATTGATAATTTTTTAATTTGTTAAATATATATATATATATATATATATATATATATATATATATATATATATACCTACCTAATATTTTATACTTAATCAAAGATTTTCATACTCAATTATAAATTAATTTATTCAAGTTACATTTTTATTAATGCACTTCAGAATATAGCCATTAATATGGAATCCTACCTACAAAATGGCCGCCACCATGAGGACGACGATTCTCATAATAAAAGTTGACCAACTTTATTTTAAGATGTTCCCGATTTTAATTTATCTTCACCTTCCAAAAAAATGGCCGCCGCCATGGTGAGGACAATTTTAAACAAAAAGGCCGTTTATTCACTTCCTGTTCCTACACATAAATAGAATAGCTCAACAACCAATCCGGTTACCCTGATGAAGTCTCGTGTTGTGACGTAACGTGCGTAGGGATTGGCCGGGGGTTTGAGAGACCGGAAGTGATGCAAGGAGTGTGTTTGACAAACGGCTACACACAGATAAGCTTGTTTTTAACTTTTTTGATGTAAGAGGCAACTTGGCATTTTCAATAAATTGTATTATCTTTGCATATTACACTATGGGAGGCCTGTTTTCTTTTATTTCCTTTAATGGTGAACACTGAATGTCCATAACGGAACCACGAGATTTTGAGGCCATTCAAGCCATCAGCAGAGAGAGGGTTTGCTCAGCGGATAGTGAACCATGTCCATAACCATCTACACGGACATTGATTGGAAGTACAGATGACACATAGGCGATCCCATCCCAGGATATCGATCCAAGGCTTATTTTTCTCCATTTGGAGGTAAGGGCTCTGGGAGCATTACGTATCTATTTAGTCACGAAGATTAACATCAATTTCACAACACAACTGTTTATTTAGAAGATTCACCAGGATTATGGACTATTGTCACTAATCTATCACTTTGATGGACTTTTTTGATGTATACACATTTTATTTTGGATTTCAGGTATTGTGTTTACTTTTTCACACTATTTGGGATTATTTTTCTATAATATTAATGTGTTAGAAGTCTGCGCAGATCACTATCATTATTATTTACATGGACATACTTTATTGTGTTAAAGACTCATCAGAATTCTCCTTAAAGGCGAAGTCAGCTTTAGCAAAAAATAAATAAAAGTTGAAGAGCTGGAGGATGTATCGATGTCTCTTTAACAGAGGTAGACTTATAACTTTGCAGCTTGAACATTTCTTTCTATAGTTTTCACATAGTGCTGTTCCTCTTTGGGAACCTGCCTCTAGCCCAGGAGTAGGCAACCCGTTGCACACAAAGCCTCTTTTGCCGGTACCCGACTCCCCCCCCAACAGCAGAGCAGTGCAGGGAAGTGTCAGTGAGACGCTATTGCTTTCCAGTCTCCCAATTAACAACTCCGCACCTGCACTTGGGGGGAGGCACTGTGTCCCCACACATTGTAAACAATATATATAATATATACACATACACACAGTATATAATATATACGTGTTTGTGTGTATGTGTCACTTACTACTGACCCCTCAGCTCTGCATCATCTACTACTACCAACCTTTATATCACCTACTCCCAACCTCTAAACTCTGCGTCACTTACACCTGACCCCTGAACTTTGCGTCACTTACTACTGAACCCCTGCACTCTGTGGTGGAAGAGATGAGAAGGGGGTTCAGCAGTGGGACAGAAGAGCAAGGGGGTTACAGTGATGGGGCAGATGAGCAGGGGGTTACAGTGGTAGGACAGAGGAGCGGGGGGTTCAGTGATGGACCAGATGAGAAGGGGGTTATAGTGGTGGGGTAGAAGAGCAGGTAGTATAGAGGTGGAACAGTTGTGCAGGGGGGTACAGTGGCAGGGCAAAGGAGAAAGGAGGTACATTGGTGGGACAGATGAGCAGGGGGTTACAGTGGTGGGGCAAAAAAGCAGGGGGGTACAGAGGTGAAGCAGAAGACCAGGGGGTACAGAGGTGAGACAGATGTGCAGGAGGTACAGTGGTGGGGCAGAAGAACAGGGTACAGTGGTGGGGCAGATGTTCAGGGGGGTACAGTGGTTGGGCAGAGGTGCAGGAGGTACAGTGGTGGGAGAGATGAGAAGAGGGTTCAATGGTGAGACAGAAGAGCACAGTATGGTACATTGATGGGGCAGATGAGCAGGGGGTTACAGTGGTGGGGCAGAAGAGCAGGGGGTTACAGTGGTGGGGCAAAAGAGCAGGGGGTTACAGAGGTGGGGCAGAAAAGCAGGGGGTACAGAGGTGGGGCAGAAGAGCAGAGGGGTACAGAGGTGGGGCAGAAGAGCAGGTGGTACAGAGGTGGGGCAGAAGAGCAGGGGGAACAATGGTGGGGCAGATGAGAAAAGGGGTTACAGTGGTGGGGCAGGTGACCAGATGGGTTCAGTGTTAGGACAGGTGAGAAGGGAGTTCAGCGGTGAGACAGAAGAGCAAGGGGGTACAGCGGTGAAGCAGATGTGCAGGGAGATACAGTGGTGGGGCAGATGAAAAAGGGGGTACATTGTTGGGGCAGATGAGCAGGGGGTTTACAGTGGTGAGACAGAAGAGCAGGGTGGTACAGTGGTGGGGCAGATGTGCAGGGGGCTACAGTGGTGGGACAGATGAGAAGGGGGTACAGAGGTGGGGCAGATGTGCAGGGTAGTACAGTGGGGGGACAGATTTGCAGATTTACAGTGATCTGAGGTGTGAAGGTATAGGAATTGGGGCTGATCTGAGGACTGGAGGTACAGGAATTGGGGCTGATCTAAGCCATGAGAGGGCAGGATGTTAATTACCGTATTTATCGGCTATAACACGCACTTTTTTCCCCTTAAAATCAGGGGAAAGTCGCAGGTGCGTGTTATACGCCGATCCCCTGCGATCCCGAGCTGTCAAAGTGTCAAAATCGCCGACCGCGATTTGAAAATGGCGCCGCCGGCGCCGAAATACACAGAGCCGGTCCTCGGCTCTTTCCGGCGGCTCTCGTTTACTTTCGGCTCCACTCGTAGTCCCGAGCGGAGCTATCCGAACCTACTCGGATAGCTCCGCTCGGGACTACGAGTGGAACCGAAAGTGAACGAGAGCCGCCGGAAAGAGCCGAGGACCGGCTCTGTGTATTTCGGCACCGGCGGCGCCATTTTCAAATCGCGGTCGGCGATTTTGAAGCCCACAAAGCAGGGACAGGGGATCGAAGCCTGCACTGGGGACAAGGCTGCACTGGGGAAGGCTGCACTGGGGCAAGGCTGCACTGGGGCAAGGCTGCACTGGGGAAGGCTGCACTGGGGAAGGCTGCACTGAGAAGGCTGCACTGAGATGGCTGCACTGACATGGCTGCACTGAGATGGCTGCACTGACATGGCTGCACTGACAAGGCTGCACTGGGGAAGGCTGCACTGACATGGCTGCACTGACATGGCTGCACTGACATGGCTGCACTGACAAGGCTGCACTGGGGAAGGCTGCACTGACATGGCTGCACTGACAAGGCTGCACTGGGGAGGGCTGCACTGGGGAAGGCTGCACTGACATGGCTGCACTGACATGGCTGCACTGACATGGCTGCACTGGGGCAAGGCTGCACTGAGAAGGCTGCAATGATCGGCATTTAAATGTAAGTTTTTTTCCCTTCAACTTCCCTCCTAAAAGTTTTTTTTTCCTTAAAATTCCCTCCTAAATTGGGGTGCGTGTTATACGCCGGTGCGTGTTATACGCCGATAAATACGGTAGTCACTATTACTCAAGTAGTTTACAGCATTTGCTTTATAAAAAATCCTTTTCGTGATTGAGAGTGTGAAGTTAACATTTTTTTGTTATAAAATCGGCACGCCCGATTTCTTTGAAAACATTTTTCGGCACACTGTGCTCAAAAGGTTGCCTACTCCTGCTCTAGCCAGTTCTCTATACTGTACGTAATTGTTTCAAGTAAAAAAATGTAACCAAAAGTGAGATAAAAGTTCAAACCAGATTTAAATATTGCAAATTCTTTGTACAATGTGACTGGTTTCCTGTGCTCAAAGGACTCTGAGATAAGGCCCCTGCAGTCAAATTACTAAAGTGAAGAGAAGTTTGCTTCACATAATTCATCACATGCATACCTTCATGCTATCCAACGTCACTACACTTTAGTAAGTCGCCTGAGTTTTGTACTATTAAATCCCCCTTTAGGATATTGGTTGTGATTACATAGAAAGAAGCACCTGGAGGGCCCCCCAGGTAGATTTATTTAAAGGTCCCAGGGCAAATACTAACTTAAGTATTTGGAAGTTATATACTCCCCGGCCTTCAACAACACAACATTGGCCCGAACACTAGTAGGCCTAAAGTGGGGTATGGACAGCTGGAGGGGCCATTTTTGCATTTCATAGATGTTGCCAGTTTACTTGTTTTACATAAAGGACAGGTTTATTTTGAGGCATTAGAGACAAGATCATCTATGCCAGCCTACCTATACATGTATTCAAGAGTCAAATTATGTTATACCTATGGAAAAAATTGACTGAAGACAGATGTTTAGCGCTTTTTAGGTTAATTGCCTGAAATCATTGTCTATGCTGGAACTATCTGGTATATATTGGTATTCAAACTTTCCTGGTTTTAGTTATACATTCATCCCTTGGCTCACAGTCATCTTTAAGCCTGTATATTTCTAAAAAGAAAAGTATAGGGTATTTTTGTAAATACATTTTCTTTATTCACCAAGGTAACTGTGATCTTTTTTTTTCATATTCAAAATCCTTGCAACATTTCAGCTTCATACAAAGGATCTTTGTGCTGAGGACTATTTGAAAACAGATTTACAGTGAAAGTCTGTTAGATAATTGTTTATTTTTGGATGAAAAGAATAATAACATTATTTTTACCAGACTATTTAAGAATTCAAACTTCTTATTTTTCATTATGTAGGAGACCATATAAACTAGAACAGAGCCATACTCCAAGATGATTTCCATATGAAGGATGTAAATAGTGGAGGAGTCCAGGGCTGTCATGCAAAAAGCAAGCAGCTAAGTGGAGGGTTTCTAAGTTAGTTTAGGTTAGCATGGCTATGGAGTGTAGACTGTTTTGGGGTCATCTAGGCCACGGCTGTCAGTAATCCATTAGGGGACCTTTGGGTACTTTGTGGTCTGAAGACTATATTTGAACATGCCACTAGGCTTTAGCAGTCAGGGTAGCTAAGATAGAGCACAAGAGACACATAGCAGAGGAGAGTAAAAAAAATTATTTAAATATATAAACAGTAACAAAATGAGGTCAGAGCACATTGGCCACATAAAGGAGGATGCGGGGAACTTGGTTACAGATGACAAAGAGATGGCAACTGTACTAAATGCTTTCTTTTAGCTTTTATACAGGAAAAAGAAGGGTATAACAACCAGGACTGTACTGTTAGTGACACGTCACAGGACGTAACCTTGTGGCTTTCAGGAGTCAGTGTCCAGAAAAGACTAGAAAAAATTAACGCAAACAAATCGCTAGAACCTGACGGCTTGCACTCGAGAGTCCTAAAAGAACTCAATCAGGTTGTAGCCAGACTTCTATTCCTAATCTTTATGGACAGCATACTAACAGGAATAGTACCTGCTGATTGGTGAAAAGCCCATGTGGTACCAATATTCAAAAAAGGGCAGGGGTATATTCCTGGTAACTACAGGCCTGTTAGCCTAACATCAATAGTATGTAACATATTTGAGGGGATGATAAGGGACTATATCCAAGAATCATTAGTAGTATTTAGAATGGGTTTACGAAGGGTTGTTTTTGCCAAACCAACCCGTTAATCTTCTATGAGGAAGTGAGCTGCCACCTTGACAAAGGTATACCTGTCAATGTGGTGTATCTGGATTTTGCAAAAGCATTTGATACAGTCCCCCACAAATGCTTAATCTATAAACTGAGGTCTGTAGGCATGGATCATAGGGTTTGCTTTTGGATAGAAAACTGGTTACAGGCACGCATCCAAAGGGTGGTGTTAAATAACGTGTACTCAGACTGGTCTAGAGTGATAAGTGGGGTACCCCAAGGCTCTGTCTTGGGACCAATTCTGTTAAATTTATTTATAAATGATATAGAGCAGTGATGGCGAACCTTGGCACCCCAGATGTTTTGGAACTACATTTCCCATGATGCCCATGCACACAGCAGTGTAGTTGAGCATCATGGGTAATGTAGTTTCAAAACATCTGGGGTGCCAAGGTTCGCCATCACTGATATAGAGGAAGGGATAAATAGCTCAATCTCAGTGTTTGCAGACGATACAAAAATAAGTAGGGCAATAATTTCACAGCAGGATATAGAAACTTTACAAGAAGAACTCAATATATTAATGGAGTGAGCAAGTAGATGGCAAATGAGGTTTAACGTTGAAAAATGTAAAGTAATGCACTTGGGGGTTAAAAATATAAATGCGGGTGTATTCTGTCCAGTTCTGGTCACCAATCCTCAAAAAGGATGTGCTAAAGCTGGAGAGAGTTCAGAGAAGGGCAACAAAATGAATAAGGGGGCTAGAGGATGGATTTATTCTCCTTGGAGAAAAGACACTTGTGAGGAGAGAAGATAGCAATATACAAATATCTCAATGGTAAACCCTGTGTAAGTAGGAGTGTAAGATGACACGGGGCCACACAATGAGATTGAAAGAGAAGCGGTTTAACCTTAAGCTGCATAGGGGGTTTTTCACTGCCAGGGCAGTAAGGATGTGGAACTCTCTTCCACAATCAGTGGTGTCAACAGGAAGTATGGATAGTTAACAATGACTCTTGGATGTGCACCTTATCGAACAAAATATACAGGGGTATGGGGAATAATTATCTACACTAACACCCCCCCCACACACACACACACCAACAAAGGTTGAACTGGATGGAATATTGTCTTTATTCAACATTACCAACTATGTAACTATGAAACCTAGCACTCCCTTTTTACATTCAGGCAGAGTCATGGGGGGGTGGGGGGGGGGGGTGAGCTCCAGCAGCATACATATAGGCTTTTCCGGGCACCCCAAGTCTCTCAACACTGGAACTCTAGGTCCCAAGTTACGCAGGCAGTGTCAGTGGTTGTGCCATCCAACACCCACCGATTCTTTATCATGGACACAGAACAGATATCTGCTAGGCCTTCACAAGCTGTTCCCATGGTGTTCAGTTCCTCTAGTGTTACCCCCATCTACCTCATGTGCAGAGCACACCTTACACGCTTTTTCTCAGCCAAAAAACAGAATGTCAAGTCACATGTATATTTTTTTTACATAGTTGCATAGTTGGTAAGGTTAAATAGAGACAAAAGTCCATCCAGTTCAACGTATGTGTGTATATGTGTGTGCCGCTGTACATTGTGTTTGCCGGTGGATACCGATGGTACTTTGGCATGCGGCATCCTGCATCTCTGTGAGTATGAATCCCTTAGTTTGATTCCCACATTTCAACCTACCTGATACATTTCCATGTTCATCACTATGTTATATCTTTTAACCATTATACTTTATAGATTATGTCTATGCATCAACCCCTGAAGAGTGAGACTGAACTCATGAAACGTGTTGGGTCACCATCGATGCTATGACACACTTACCATGGACCATTTGATTACTGTATGTAACCATGTAATGGATCTGTATATTTGGGCCAACCGTTTGGCATTATGCACAACCTACTACAAAGCATATAAATTAAAATATCAGTCAAATATTTTTCTTAAAAGACTATATTATCCTACTGTTAGTGAAATCATACCACCTAGTTGCCTAAATACACTACCAGGCCCCTATGGGGCATAAAGGGCATTTGTATCAGCATTACTTTATATAAGCAACATATATACAGTGAGGCTGAATTTTGCCTTGTTGAATCCTCCAGAGCCCTTGAAAGCAAAGCACAAATAGACAATAATCTAATCTATCTAGCTATCTTCATATGAACATGACCTGCTATAAAATAGAGCTCCCTAGCCAGGAAGACTGAGCAACACATAGGAACAGTGGAAAAGTCCTTTAGACTGTTTGGGTTCTGGCTCTGCCAAAGTCCACTAGCAGTGACACCACCTCTGCAGCATCAGGAGCCCCATCTCTTTTTCACAAATATAGAGCAAGTAGTTGAAACTTTGGCAAGGGTTCCTTCCCCTACTGGGTAGAAAGTAAATCCTTGCAAGTGTCTCCTTTAATGAGCTCAGAACAATTTCTTCTGGGAAATAGCAAGGGTTGCCCCCCTATGTTGGGTGGCAGTTCAGTTCCTGCATGCAAGAACTTGAGAACAAATAACTTTACAAGGGTTTCCTTCCTTAGGTAGGCTTCTATCATTGCCTGAGCCCACAGCAATGACTCACCAGAACCTACTTCAGCCTGGCATATCTGAACATGAGCCAAAGTACCCTTTCCCTTTGTTACAAGGATATGAGGAAAGGGATTTAGAAAGGGGGATTGCCCCTTTAAAGTAGTAGTTAAGTTTGACATTAGAACTTGAAAACTTGAAGACTTGCTGGAGAAAATTTACAAAGTGCTTTCTCCTCTGTACATATGTAGATCATTAGTGAGCAGCTGCCGATTGGCACAAAAGCAGCTCACCCAGACTTCAGCTGGACATCCACACAAAAGCTGATATACCCTCTCCCTCAGTTGCAAGGATAGGAAGGAAGGGGTTTGGAATACTGGGGATTAGTTCAACTTTGAAAACTGAGCCTTAAAGAACTGGAAAGCTTTAGTAAAAACTTGACAGAGTGAATGTTGGTGAGCTGCTGTCCTTTGCCACAACAGCAATCCTCTTAAACTTGACAGCTTTTGGTAAAAGGTGGTTGCCATTTTGTTTCCTCAATACCTAATGGTAAAATCCAGGATTCAGGATTTGTAGCTGCCTCTAGAGTCAAAGTCACAGGTTTTGACAGCTGAATTGGCCTGCAGGTCAATTAGTTGCCAGCCAAATCCTGTTTTCCCACTACTATCGCTCCCCACTGGCTCACCTTTTGGAACTGTGGCATCTGGCTCCTTCTATGCAGGGGTGACAGGATTAACTGTGGCTGTGGGCTTCTCCTCCCCAATAAACTGATAGAGGCCGACCTCTGGGACCTGCTGACCTTGGATGTCTTTACCATAGCTAACTGGTCTCCTGCCCTGGTGGCTGCCCTGGTGGTGGGCTGTTCTCTGTTCTCCTACTGGCTGTGTCCCCCTTATGGTGGAGATAAAGGTCTCACTCCTCTGGTAGATCATTATCTGGGTGCTCACCAATGGTGGGAATATGTTTAAGGTGTGTAGTCATTCCTCATAACTGAGGTCCTTCTCTGGATTCTCTCCAGATTAATTCCATTGTTTAATATGTCCTTAAAGCGGATCTTCACACTCTATGTGAAGTTCCCCCTTCTTATCTTGACCTCTCTTCCCCTCCTGTAGGTGAATGACATGCACAGTGCTTGCTAGGCCTCCTGGGATATGCACATCACATATCCCAGGAGGGCTTAAGGCTGGGTTCACATATGAGCACGCAGCGGCTCACAGCAGGAGTCCGGTGCGGCTCTGTTCACCGTTTCAGGTCCGAATTCAGCCCAAATTTTTGTCTGAATTTGGACCTGAAATGAACCAAAAGACACACAGGGCTCCGGTGCTAATCGCACCAGAGCCGCTGCGGAGATATGTGAACCAGCTCCATAGAGAGCTGGTCACAATCTCCTGCTGTGCGAAGTGGATGCGGCAAGGCCTCACTGGTTGAACATGGAAGAGCCAGCAGGCCTCTCGATGATGTCACAAGTAAGATGGCAGCAAGGGACCAAGCGCTGTCTGTTGACAGAAGGATGTCAGCGGGACAACGCTGGATCTGGTGGCTGAGCGAGTACCCATACTGTGAGGGTATAAAGAAAATGAGGGGGTAGGCTGAAGGTCCTCTTTAAAGCATCCCACTTCACTCAGTGTTCTTTGTTTCAAGAATTTGATCCCATTTATTGTCATGTAGATTGTCATGTAGTACAGAGCGCAATTTTGTAACGTTGGGTTTGGTATTTTTTTCCAAGCATAAATTTAACTTTACATTTCAGGCTAAACCAGAACAGTTTCCTGTAAAAAACAAAAGCTTTTCCATTTTTTTGGTAACTAAGTCAATTTGACACAGTAAACATTTTTCTCTTTAAGTGTATTCAGGTTCTCTTTAAGAATATTCATGCTAAAACTATTTAGCATTAATTTCTCCTTGCTAGTCTTCCTTAAGCCTAGTACACAGTGTTAGTTTTTTTTCAGTCAACCCAGCAGGCTGAACGAAAAATACTGACAGCTCAGGTCGGAGCCGCTGAACTAACAATCCGATGTTAATACAGCAATCTCCCCTGCTGTTCTATTGTGTTATGACAGGGGGACGGCCCCCCTGCCAGAACACAGCAGTCGGCTGAGAGCGCTGACCAGGAGCTGGTTGGCAGTCCATTTTCGGTCATGCCCCTTCGACAGAAGCTGGCCGAACACCCGGCTTCTGTCAGACCGGCTGCAGTACACACAGGCCGAATATCGGCCAGTTTCTATTGAACCAGCCGATGCTGCCCGACAGAAGCCCGTGTGTACGGGAGATTAGGGAGCACATCTCCTCCCTAAGGAGAAACCCCCACATGGGTCACTTATTCAGCGTTCCGCAGTCCATCTTTCTCCCTCCTCCCAGGGATTCCTCTTTTGCTGAGTTTGTGGGCTACATTCTTACCTAGACTCCACCACCTATCTATAAATTGCCTATCCTTAGATACCCAGAATAACAAAAAAAAAAGGCTTGAACATCCCTAAAGGGCCCTACAAGACTAGTGAACTTTTTTTAAAGTGCGCCTGTTCTTAAAATTTGACTTTTCTATTTTTATAAGCATTCACTTCCAAGTTGCAAAGCTTCAGTTTAAAAAAATAAAATAAAATAACAAACATGTCATACTTACCTCCTCTATGCAGTTGGTTTTGCACAGAACGGCCCCGTACTTCCTCTTCTGGGGTCCCTCAGCGGCGCTAGAAGCTCATCCTCTTCTTAAGTTCCCCATCGTAGAATCGCTCTCCATCGGGACACCCATGCAGGCATGCTCCCAAGTCCTGCTTCTGCGTCTATTGACACAGAAAGCAGGACTCAGCCCTGCCACCCAGCACCCGCGTCATTGGATTTGATTGACAGCAGCGGGTTCCAATGACTGCGCTGCTATCAATCCATCCAATCAGGACCCGAGACACCAGCTTTTGCTGGTGTGCTTTTCCCCGGGGCGAGAAAGAGAGGGTACAGGTAAGTAAAACGGAGGCTCGGGGGGCTGCAGCATTACAGGAGGTTTTTCACCTCAATGCATACAATGCATTGAGGTGAAAAACCTTGAGGATTTACAACCACTTTAAGTGTTGAGATAAAATACCAGCACTTGCTTTCCACTAGTTGGCCAATAGACTTGCAAAAAAAAAAAACCCAACTATTTTCTTGCACTGTATAACAAAAAGAGTCTGGAGTTGTAATAAGTAAAACTTCTGCAAGGTTTGTATTGTTTTACAAAGTGGTAAGAGTAATGCGCGCTTGACTGCTAATTTTGCTCTGTTTTGTCATAATGTATTATGCACAGAAGAGCAGGCAGCTTTACTAGTCCTGGGCCTCCTATATACAGTTCTTTAAAAAATTTCAGGCAACTGACCCTAAACTGGAACTGGCACAGTACCCTAAGGCCTCACTATATTATTAAACTTTCTGACATTTTATTTCAGTCCGGCTCCTAATCCTCTGTTTTCTTCAGCCCTAAAGAAGGGCAGCCTGAAACATGTTGGCTTATCCTGGTTATTACAAATAAAATTTTGTTCTGGAGTTCCACGAGTGCAGTAGTGCTTCTATTTTTTTACCCTCCCCAGGCTTTTTATGTTGACTGTGTCCACTTTTTATACTTCTATATATGTGATCGCTCTCAAAAATGAGATGGAGAGGTGATCAAAACTAAAAAGAGGACAAAGTTAGATTTGTAGCTACATTCAGCAAGTGGGCCATCACAACTTTCTGTTCTTGGTCTGTATAGGTGAAAAGCATCTCTGCATAAAAAGCAGACAGTATGCTACTTCTATGTAAGTTCAAAAAGAATGTAATCACACACTGAAATTTCAAGCACCTCAATCAGGCTTTATTATGTCAGACAGATCAGAGATCACATCAGGATCCCTGTGTAGCTCACAATCTGTCTAGTACAATAATGCTTGTTTGAAAGGCTGGAGATCTCAATGCGTGGCTGCATTCTTTAAAAACTTGAATGTGAGTAAAGAGTGCAGATGCCCTTTGGAGAAGCCATTGTACCTGGTGGTCGGTGGTGGATGCCAGGCTTAACTTCCTTCCTGTTTGTTGGACTTTGGAGCATGCTGCCTTTAGTTGTACATTCTAGCACTAGTCTTTGCTAAAACAATAACATGACACAAGGGGCAGAACTTGTGCAAATGATCAACATCATTCAAGTACGCCTAGAGTAGCATGATGTTTAAAGTGGAGATTTCATAGTAATACAAGATCCACTTATTACTAAGCCCCCACCCCAAGTCAAAAACTGAAAGAATTAGAAGAAACATGTTAAAAACATGTTCCTTGGACCCTGACTTCTGTTATTCCCTATCGGTGCCAGTGACATCAATGTGCCTTCCAGCACATTTCAGGAAAGCAGGAATTACTCTATTTAAATTCTGTCCATGTTTTGCTGAGGTTTTTGTCCTCCCAAGCTTGCTTCTTGGAAAGGGTGTGCTATGCTACAGAGAAACCCAAGCCAGGGACTTGTAGCTTTTAGCTGTCCTGCTGGAGAAGAAATGAAACAGGAAGGTGATTACCTGGATTGGAGCACTATGGGTGAAATTTTGCTGAAGAACATGCTGGAAAACTGGAGATTGAGATGGAGATTGCACACGTCCACCAGCAGTAATTCTTTCCAGCACTCCATGACAGTAGATGAAGGTTTAATCCAATGCTCCAGTCCAGGTGATCACCTTCTCCTCCAGCAAGACAGATAAAAGCTACACACACCAGGCTTGGCCTCTCTGTAGCAAAGCACACCCATCCCAGGAGGAAAAGTTGGGAAAACAATAACCTCAGCAACACACACCTCCTCACCAGGAAAAGTCTGGGAGGCAACATAGCTTTCCAGGGTCACCCGAAATATTTATTTCCTTGTCCATCATGCACCACTGGCAATAAACCTTCTAGTGGTTTGCAAGAGAGGCATAAATATTTATAACTCGATCCCTATATGGCTGTCCCTGCTTGACAGAAGTTGATTTTTAGATACTCTTCTGTTGAAAAGACGAACTGAAAAACTTTTGTCTATCAGTGGCTGCAGCCACTGATCAGTGTATTCTGACAGCAGGAAGTCCTGCTGTCAGAATATAATGTTCTGCTGACTAAACAAAAAAAACAAAAAAATTAACCATCTATGGCCAAATTTACACTATTACCAATGTAACAATAACACTGAGTTTAGGGAAAATCTGAGGACAGTAGAACTAGCAGGCCTTACTCAAGCTGACCACAGCCTCACAACACTAAATTTAGTCTAGGCTCTAGATTCTAGGGACTCTACTGCTTAGGGTGGGGTCTCTACATGTATTACTTTTTCCTGAAATGAAGACTAAAGCAGCCCATAAATTAGTCATTTTTGTTTCATTCAACCGGCAGATTGAATAAAAAAAAAACAGACACTATTCCCCCATCCACACACTCAATGTGGATGTAGGAATTCTCCCTGCTGAGCTATTATATTCTGACAGCAGGAAGACTTCCCTGCTGTCAGAATACACTGATCAAGCAGCGTTATACAGTGTTGCTATTGTCTTTCACTGCTATCAGTGTTGCTATTGTCTTTCACTGCTTTTGTCTTTCTTTTGACACGGACACTGCTTTTGTCTTTAATTTTTTCACAACAATTCTAATTCTGTAGTTATTTGGTGGAACTGGCACAAAAGCAAGAAGTATAAAAAGTTGTCCAAAACTGATGTGTAGATACTGTACTTTCTTTACAATTTGTTACTTTACCTTACTTTTTGACTCCCTCCAAAAATAACTCACAGAATTAATATATATTACTACATAGTATGCAGGTTGATTGATAAATGTACTTTCTAGGATTCAGCTGAACATGGAATGTCAAATAAATAAATATATGAATATCCAGAGCTTTCCAATGCACTATTATTTAGTCAGTCCAATTACTAGACCTTGAATTGCCTGGGCAAACTAAAGCTTGGGGTCTTCTTTCTTCTCTGTATGGTCTATTTAGATAAATAAATATAAATGAAATTAACTCCAAGACAGATATGTTGATGGTAGGTTTAGATGAAACTCCCATAGGTCTCACATGGTTATAAAGAGTAGATCTTACAGATCTGTAGCCCATATTACCAAAGCCCCACAACAATCATCCAATCACCGCAATTAAATACTTTTCATTTCTCAACGTATAGGTTCCAAAACAGCTGACAAGAGACTATTGTCACTAGACATTTATAAGAAAAACAGTTCTTGGTGATCATTACCAGTCAGTTCTCCTATGCTGCACTAAGATGATTAAATATGGCATCTGATTGGCTGATGTGGCCAAACTTACTAGTTCATCTTTAAGAGACTTTAGATCAAGAGATGTCCAGTATTAACAACCAAAACCATTATGGAACCATAAACCAATTATTAGATAGAATTCCAAACAATGTTGATTGAAGATTTATATGGCTGAATACTTTCTGTGTTCAAGTCTTGTTTGTGCAATCTTAACTAGTTGAATTGAGTTTGATTTCTCATTGAAAAATTATATTACAAAGAGGATGTCAGCCAATACAATAAAAAAAAGAAGACAGGAAGGGATCTAGTGTTGCTGTCTTCTGTGAAAGGGTTTACCTAGGGGTGTAAAATTCACCAAGGTATTGTCTTATGAAACTGCATATACATTTGTTCTGGGCAAATTGGGGCAAAATCAAAAGCTATTGGGCTATTTTCTCTCCATGTTAAATCCTAATAAAAATAGAGGGGTTTGAGAAAATACTCTATTTTGGACACCTTGGGTCAGCCCACCACAGTCTTTGGTCAATCAGCTGATTCATACCGCTATTCACACAATCTATTTTTAACCATTCATTAAAACGATGCTGCACTTAGATCGGCTTGGCGCTTCTCTCCCATTCCTTTCCAGCCCTCTTCTTTTCACAGTTACCGGGTCCCCAGCCCACACCTGAAGCAGCCTCGCCATCGCCAGCAGCCAACACTACACAAACTTTCTGAGATTTTCTGAGTTTCTTATTCTTTAGAACTTTACTACAAGTGACTTTTTGTTAGTTTATATTAATTCATTTTTATTTTTTCTTCTTAAAGATTGACATCTCTACATAATCAATACTATTTATGGGCTTTATTATTTACAACTTTGCAGTTCTTGGGCTCTAGCGCTGAGTTTCACACTAGTCTTGTGTGTATTTTTTACTAATAAAGTATGTATTTCCTATGAATATCAATTCCATCTAGTGGCCATAATGCATATCCTGATTTACTCTATACTGCATGAATAAACAACATACATGAAAGTATGTTGGACCTGGAGAGAAAATAGACTATTGACAATTGTTTTTGCCCACATTTTCACAAAACTAATGTACATAAAGTTTTACAGAATTAATGGCTCTGCAATTTTTTTTTAATAAATACAACTAGGCGGCATTTTTTGTATGATCTTCCTATTCACATGAAAGGGGAGTATGCTGAGTCAGGGATTTTTTGAATTTACCATTCATGAACATGTCTTCTTCTGCCATGCAAGATAATATGTTCTGTAAAACCCACAAGTAGTATCTATCTATTTAATCATGTACTGTGCATACTTTTGTATTATTTTACATATGTATACATTGGATTTTCCATAAGGAATATGTAGGTATTTTATTTATACCAGTAATTACAGTACAATATACAAAAGTTTAGCCTGCATTTACATCAACTAAGTATTCAAAAAAGAATCTGTACCTGGCTGGGTTTTTTGTATAAATTCTGGCAAGGGTGAAAATAACTCTTCTGAATATTTAAAAAAACACTACTTTCCAATTGAAATATACTCATACAAAAGGTCTAATTCATGAATCTGAAAAAATATGGAGCGTTTGAACTGCAGCCGATAACTTTCACCTTTCATTTTATGTATTGATCACTATGACAACAACTCCACTGTTGTACTCACTTATTTTCTGGGTGGTTTAAAGTTTTCAACTGTTCTGTATTAGATTCAGGGCTAAATTACAAGGGAAATATAATCTAAATACATTGAAATCAGTTTGTTGTGAATGAAGAAATTGACAATTTGTGGTTAAATCTCTTAACATGATAATGACAATGGCAATGCAGTTTAGACAATGGGAAGAGAAATATTAAATACGGTCTTGTCACCTTACAATGTTATTCATTTTGTAAAGTGTTAAATGTTTATACATTTTTTTTTTTTTAGATTCATATGTTTTGGATTTTTTTTAAGAAAAAATGCTTGACTCTCCCTTTAATACAATGCACCACTTTCACATGTATCTCTGTATGTATTTGCTCTATATATAGTTCACATGTGCAGTACAGAGTGACAGCTAGCCCTGCGACAGTGGCAGCAGTGCTACAGACCAATGGATGATCCTGTCCTTTCATGTCAATTATTATGTGACACTCTGCCACAATAAGTAACTGTGGCAGGTTATGTAATAAGCATAGTATAAGAAATATTAGACTAGACATCAGTTAATGGCGTTGTACAAGTTATGCATTTAATTGCCTTAGTGTGATCAAGTAAGTTTCTTGGTGCAGACGCTAAATGTGCTCAGCCATACCAACTGCACCAATTACTGCTTTTTTAACAGAAGGGGTCTGGCAGATGCCCCTGCATGCTTCCAGCCTAGCAGAATATTTTCTGAAAGAGAATAGTAATGTGTTAACTGGCATTTAATGCCATGTTTTGAATCATTTCCTGAATATAGCATCCGGCAAAGTACAGGGTGCACATACCTATACCATTAGGCATGATGCTTGCACCTGCATTCTGACATCCCAATCTGCATTGCACAGTAAAGCTGTCTTCAGTGTGCAGGCTTCCTTCATTCTGGATCTAGTTACTAAGTTTATTGACATTATGTTGTTGTAGTAGTGATGGTAAAAACTGAATTCTCTTACCTTAGAAGAGGGAATATGTCTGAGTTGCTCAGAGCTCCTCTTGGCTTATTCAGAGCATGCAGAAACTGACATTAGCAAGACTGCAAATTCTTTGTATTGTATTCCACTCAGAGTATTTAAGACTGTGATGAAGAGAGGAGGAGGGGGTAGGTATATTTGGAGGGAGGCTACAGAGAGAGAACTGCTAGTCCTGGGTTTGCAGCAGAGAACACAGCCAGCTCCCTACAGCTGCATGCAGTATTGATGAAGTAAGTCAGGATGCAAGCACAGCAAGAATTGTCAAACACTCTGACCCCTCCCACCCAGTTTATCCCCTAGCGTGAACCAGCTTTACTTCCAAGATAACAATTCCCTGGAGTAATAACCCTTGTGTCACTCTCCACTTAGGAATCACACCTGAATGGCTGACAAAAGAGATTGCTTATCTCACCAGAGGATATATTGGGTCATCTCAACCATCTTTCTAGTACAAACTGGCCAGGGACATGACATAGTGACCCTTTAGTAAAACAATTGTGACATAACCTACACAATTGTTTCAGTCAAGTATTCATGTTTATGCACTGCGCGCTCCCCTTACGTACACTCAGACCCAGCACCTGCCTTATCTTGAGAGAATAATGGTCTGGCTGTTAAAACAAGTTCAGATAGTTTAAATGATCGTTTTTCCCTTACACATGGTCAGCCAGAAGTATCCTGGAATGTGTAGATGTGATACATGCATAGTAAGAGGTTTGTTACTGTTTCAATGCAGAAAAATGAAGAATCAGCATCTATTCACATGGACTTCTCAACGTTAAATCAAAAGGGAAATCGTCAATGGAATCCTCTTGCCCTCTCCCTGCCCACCTCATAAACCACATACCAGACATCAGGTCAGAAAATAATGGCCATCCCATGCACATATACAAGGTAACATGGTACGGTCCAGCCATTACCCTCAGTGGCTGGGCCCAGTGCATTTATGGTGGATGGGATACTATAAGTACTTATATTTTTTAACAAGAAACTGATCAGAGAGGCTGATCTAAGGAATTTGATTTATGATATCAATTTTTAAAATAATGGGCATATCCATTGCTTAGAAGATTTGAGTAGTTGCCATTAGATTATGCCTACACAATGCTATAATCATGAAGAATGGTCTTAAATTGCTCAAATGATCATATTACTATCTGGCCACATATAACCTTACACAGAATATAAACAAATACTTTATTTGCACCCTAAGCGCCAATGGAAAATAGAAAGCTTGAATCTTAGACCACACAGACACTGTTTTGTCTTTTTATTAATAAAAAAAAAGAATGATTATATTTCTATTTCTTTCTCCCTCAATGTACCTACCATAGTGGTGTTGGGTTTTTTTAAATAAAGATTTGTCAGGAATTGTTATAAGCATGGGTGAATAGATGTGTCTTGAATCTACATTTGAAAACACCCAAAGAGGGTGCTTTCCTGACAATGGATGGGAGTGAGATCCATATTGTGGGTGCTGCATGACAGAAGGCACAAGATCCAAAAGTTTTTTTAAGATGACTCTGGTAATAAGTAATTTTCCTTTCTCTGAGGAGCGTATGAAGTGTGGGTAACCTGTCAGATAGGCAATTTAATGATTCACATAGCCACACATGTATATTACCATCATCTCTTAAATAGTATATAGAATAAACCTCAAGAAATGTGGGATTTTATAGGCAATCTAAGAAGAAATATTATATTTATAAAATGTATATTTTATTATAGTAAATTGCAAAAAAATTCCTAAATTGGAAATGCAATTGCAACATGAAATATTATTGCAACAATAATAGTATCAACTATACAAAAAGCTCTGTCAGACATAAAGTGGTAGTCCCCATCTACTTGCTGTTCCTTTCATTGGTAAATTACAGAGGAATACAGTAGAAGGGGATATGCAACGTGTTTCAGATTATAGAAAAATCTTCTTCAGGGAATAATACCACTTCTGAAAAAACTGTTTAAATTAATGAACAATTATTACATAACCATGTATGGTAATGCATATAAAATACATATAAACATAGAACACATATGCACTTACAATGTAAAAGCTTATTTAGCAGGAGCACTTCTCTAGATGGCAAGAAAACCATGCATCAGTGTATCAAAGACTTCCACCAATGTATCAACATCCATTAGCAATAGGCATTGGACTGCCCCAAAAGAAGATGGAAAAATTGCACTACGGGACTATGTCTTGTCCCCTTTGTCCCATAGTGCAATTTTTCCAAAGGACAAATGGGACAAAGGGGACAAGACAAAAAAATTATGGTAAATCCCTGGGAAGATAATTAGTATCTATTCCAAGGGATACTGAGTCAACCTAGATGATATTCCCCGAAAGGCTTGCCAAGTAGCTGCCTGAATTAAAAAAATTATAAATTAACTTGTAAAGAACCTATGTCCAATCATGCATTTTAACAGATGAATTCACGTTGTGAATATCAGCTGTAGCATGTGGCAGAGTCCCAAAGCACTGGTAGCAAGTTTGGAATGTCTAGCTTAGCTCCACATCAATGTAGCATCTATACTCTAGATGGATGGAAGAGGAATGGCGCCGATGGGTGCTATTAGCATCCCTGTTATACTGCGCATGCGCGGGAAAAAGTGAGCGTCAGCGTACGCGATTGCATCATTGCTGTGCCCACCGTTGCCGCATCATATCCTGTCTCAAGGATCACAACATCCGGAAACCAGGATGGATGTCGTGATGGAAATAACCAGCAGGATGGATGCTGTTGGTGTCCCTAATGTACTGCCCATGCACGGGAAAACAGTGACGCAATTTGTGTCAGCGGATCTCTCCATCTGCACACCCCAACAATGTTCTATCAGACCTGTGACTGGCTATATGTGTTTTACATGTGGGTATTAGTATTACATGTGGGTATTATTATTATTGTATTATATGTATACGCAATACCATTTCTCTATACATTTTTTATTGTGGTTATGATGGTCATTATTATGGTTTTGCATATGTGTGCATGCTTGTACATATGTATATATATGTGTGCATATATGTATGTATGCGCATATATGGCCAATCTAATTGTCAATTGTCTAATGATGCCTTTTATGATTTCTTAGTTATCTTGTGAAAGCTTTTATTATTATTATTATTATTTTATAATTTAATACACGGGCGTGTATACGCTATTTATATGTGTATACATGTTTTGACTATGAGAGAGATATATATTGTTATTTTTTTTAGATATATATATATATATATATATATATATGTGTGTGTGTGTGTGTTTTTATGAACTCTGCGGGCTCCATCCCCTTCTCTTTTTTATTTATGGATACTTACATGGACATTTAGTTTCCATTTAAATTCACACATTATTTATCACTGTGCTCTTAAATATCCCTGGGTAGGTTTAAATTAATAACCATTAATGACCCATTTTGTAATTAGCAATCGCATGACCATCAGGTGTGCTGGAGCCTGTTGTCCTACAATGAGCCCAAACATATAAATACGACCATTCCAGCACTTCCCCCCTAGGCCTGTAGAAGGAGCTGATGCTCTGAGTGCGTAGCCTCTTTTATTCAGTTGTTATGTCCCTGGTGTCTCTCTGCTTCCTGGTGACGTCATTTCCCTGTGCTCCACGGTGGCCCAGACCGACTTCCTGGTGGCCACAGGACGGATTGAGGCTCCCCCAGTCATCTGCCAGATCCGTGGACGCTCGTTTTGGATGCCGATCTATACCTGTAGACACCACCATTTACAGATGAGCCTGTTTTTATGTTATTTCCTGTAAGTGCATTACTTACTTTGCTAATAAATCGTATCTAACATACTACACTCAGGTTGGCACTTCCTGTGTCTCCTCCCCCCCTTCCTCAATCTGCTTACAGAGCTGGCTTTTCTCTGAGGACAGCTGCCTCCTGCCACCCCACCCTAAGAACTGTTGCTGTATGGACTATTGAGCCCAGTGGCGTTGCTAGGGGGGTGGGGGGGTGCGGTCCGCACCTGGGTGACACCTGCTAGAGGGGTGACACCATCCCGATTCTCCCAACAGTGAGGAAATCCCTGGCTTTTTTTTTTTGCAGCTGACCCTGCTGGAGCCACACCTCCAGCGCCGCGGCCGCGCCTGGTGTGTGTCCTTCGTTGTACAAGTTCTTCCTCCTCCCTACTGAGCCAGTGAGCCTGTCACATCTCACAGATGATGATGTCACGCACTATCTCCGCCCTGGAGCGGCACGGCTGCATGCTGTCCTCATCTCCCCTCCAGCTGCCGCCCAGCGCCCGGAAGTGTGAGTACAGTACAGGCACCCTGATAGCATGTGAGGGGGTGTCCACCGCCGCCCCGAGCCTGAGGTAAGGTGTGATAGGTGGGGGGGGTTTGCCATGGTACCGGCACACCACCTGAGAGCTGGTGGGACGTGGGAGGATTCAGTGTCTGGCGCCCTCTGTGCTATGCTAGTCTTATAATGAAGGGGGGTGCAAGGTGGTCTGCTAGACACAGCTTTATAATATATAATATAGCTGTGTCCAGCCACCCCCCCTCCCCCCCACCAGACCAGCTCACTCAGCTACTGTGCCTATATCTAATATAATATAGCTGTGTCCAGCAGCACCCCCTCCCCTCATGGCCCTGTGCCACCCCAACCTGCCCTGTGCCACCCCAGCCTGCCATGTACCACCCCAACCTGCCCTGTGCCATGCCAGCCTGCCATGTGCCACCCTAACCTGCCCTGTGCCACCCCAACCTGCCCTGTGCCACCCCAGCCTGCCCTGTGCCACCCCAGCCTGTCATGTGCCTCCCAAACCTGCCCTGTGCTACCACAACCTGCCCTGTGCCACCCCAACCTGCCCTGTACCACCCCAGCCTGCCATGTGCCACCCCAGCCTGCCCTGTGCCATGCCAGCCTGCCATGTGCCACCCCAGCCTGCCATGTGCCACCCCAACCTGCCCTGTGCCACCACAGCCTGCTATGTGCCACCCCAACCTGTCATGTGCCACCCAAACCTGCCCTGTGCTACCCCAACCTGCCCTGTGCCACCCAGCCTGCCATGTGCCACCCCAACCTGCCCTGTGCCACCCTAGGCTGCCCTGTACCACGTCAGCCTGCCCTGTGCCAGCCCAACCTGCCCTATACCACCCCAACTTACCCTGTGCCAGCCCAACCTGCCCTATACCACCCCAGCCTCCCATTGACCAGCCCAACTTGCCCTGTACCACCCCAGCCTGCCATGTGCAACCTTAACTTGCCCTGTGCCACTCCAACCTGCCCTATACCACCCCAGCCTGCGCTGGGCCACTTCAACCTGCCCTGTGCTACCCTAACTTGCCCTATACCACCCCAACCTGCCCTATACCACCCCAGCCTGCCTGTACCAACCCAACCTGCCCTATACCACCCCAGCCTTCCCTGTACCACCCCAACCTGTCCTGTGCCACCACAGCCTGCCCTGTACCACCACAACCTGCCCTGTGCCACTTCAACCTGCCCCGTGCCACCCTAACTTGCCCTATACGACCCCAATACCGCCTTAACCTGCTATGTACCACCCTAACCTGTCATATACCACCCCAACCTACCACTATACCACCCTATTTTACCCTAACCTGCCACTATACCACCCTTTACGATCATTTACAGGGGCTGGTTTGGGGTGCGCCCTGTGACTGTGCGCTACCTGAATGGTGCTGAGCAGCCTAGACAGGGGGGGTGACACCATGTTTTACTGCACCAGGGGACATCAACCCTAGTGACGCCACTGATTGAGCCGTTATTGCTCTCATATTGCCTGCTATATTACTTCATGTACACAAATATTTGCGCTTACAGTTTTTTCTTTTTATCAAAGAAAAGATTCCAAGCAATGCAACATAAAGAGAAACCACCAAAAAGGACCCCAAAATTAAGCATTAAAGTAAAATAAATAAAGTAAATAAAAAGTCTCTTGTAAGCAAATAGACAGCGCTATTACATATTATATAAGGCCATAGGCGTGCGCACAGGGTGTGCCAGGTGTGCCCAGGCACACCTTAATCACCCTGTGAAGCACAAATTCCCCCTACTGCCCTGGCTCCCTCCCTTCCCCACCCCCACAGTGCTGCTGGCTTCCCTCCTTTCCTGCTGACTGTTGCTGCAGGGATGTTTTAGGATGAGTGGGGGAAGGGGGCGGTAAATATGTAATTTACTGGCCCCGTCTCTTTCTGAGTGAACATCGAGAGTGATTGATAGTGTGTGTTTGAGATTTGGGGTGCACACCCTAATGCAATAGACTCCGCACACCTATGTATAAGGCATAAATTACCAAACTTATTTATTATCATCCCCGTGAGGACATTACATTACAATTATTGAAAAAACCCAAAGGATGTGTCATCCTATTCTAAATAATCAAAACAGTGATGGAGAATCCGCATATCAGGCTAGGGTAAAAAAGACCTATCCAAAATCAATTTTAGCTTAGTCATCAAAGACCAAACAACATTGTAAGGAGGAAAAATGAAAAATGACAACAATCACAATATATGGATATCGATCAGTTTTCCCTGAGGAAAAGCCCTCAAGAAACGGTCTAAAACTTTCACATTCATTGAGGCCCGGTGGTGTAGTAGCATTAAGAAACCTAATCCAGCGCATCTCTTGCCGGAGTAGTATCTTGTGCCAATCCCCCCCATTCACCCAAAAGTAATCACCATTGGGCAATGTGAATTGTGTCCTCCTTCTGATTACAGAACATTGGGAGCATGACCCACATGGGAAAGTCCCCCCGGTCTTACAGGGGTCCCCCCTCGAGTCCCCTTTATATTCATTCTGAACAAGTTTCCCATCGATCGATCCTGCTTTTTTATAGGTGATCTGTGGATTTTTTGTTACTAGATTCCCCAAAATGGGGTCCTCAGTAAGAATCGGACAATATTTCATGAGAATCCTTCAGATCCTGAGTATGATTCTAGTTGTGTTGTCTTCCTTATTGTTTTCTTTTTTGTTGAAAATAAGGTCTTGCCTTCTGATAATTTTGACATGATTAAATGCCTTTTTTTTTCTCGATTTTGTATAGCCTCTTGCTAACAGTCTGCTAGTAAGTGCATCGGCCTCCAATTGGAAGTCAATGTCTGTAGTACAGTTGTTCTTAATGCGCAAAAATTGACTGAAAGGTATAGATTTTTTCAAGGACTTTGGGTGGAAACTGTTGGCATGCAACAACGTGTTGCCAGCAGTGTCCTTCCTGAATAGTTTACTTGTAACTGTACCATTTTCATCTTTTAGGATACTTACATCCAAAAAGTCGACCTTATGATAATCGTAAGTTATTGTAAAAAAAAGATTAAGGTTATTGCGATTCATATGGTTAAGGCAACTCACTAGTTTACTCTCTGGACCATCTCAAATCAACAACAGGTCGTCTATGTATCTTTGCCACATGACAATATATTGTGTATATGTAAAAGTTTCATCACTTGACAAAAATTCTTTCTCCTACTCCCCAGGTACAGGTTGGCATAAGAGGGGGCACAACAAGGCCCCATAGCCACACCCTGTACCTGGAGGTAGTGGGAGCCTTTATAGACAAAGACGTTATGTTTCAAAATGAATTCCAACATGGTGAGTATAAACATGTTGTATTTCCATTCATGTGTTGCTCTCTATTGGAGTACTCTTCCAACAGCTGCAACACCGAAATCATGTGGAATACTGTTGTATAGTGACTCAACGTCAATTGTAACCAATAAGGCTGAACTGGGGATTTCTAAATTTTCCAAAATCTGCAACAGATGAATTGTGTCCTTGGTGTAGGACATCAGATTCATAACATGAGGTTTCAAATGATCATCAATTACCTGACTCATGGCTTCTGAGACACAACCATTGCTCAAAATGATGGGTCTCCCATGTGGTTTGTGAAGGTCCTTATGTACCCTTGACAATGCATACATAGTGGGTATACAGGGATTTTTGGTACGGACAAAATCCCACAAGTCCTTCACTTGTGTGCTTCATCCACCAACTGATAGAAATCTTGGTTGAACCTGTCAACGAGGGATGAAGAAATTTTTCAGTAACTAAAATTTTAAGGCACATGTTCTCATACATCTCATTATCCATAAGAACAATATTTCCTCCCTTGTCTGATGCCTTTATCGTTATTTCCGAGTTTTTCTTCAAAGCCTTGAGAGCCAAATTCTGTTCGGGACTCAAATTTTTATGGCATTATCATTTCTCATATTTTCTATTTCCTTCATTGTTTGTCTCACAAATAGTGCCAAAGCAGGACTTTGACTTAGTGGTGGAAATGTATTGGACTTTCTCTTGAATTTTTTTGGTTGCTGTTGAACTACATCTGAGATTACTTCATTATCCTCCTCTTCATCCAAATCAACTTCCCATGGAGTGTCATTTTCCTGCAGCAGCAGGTTCAGGTCTCAAATTGCCCTGAACTCAGCTGCTGTGAGGTTGGGTGCAACTTCTACCTCTTTTTTGTTTGTCTTGAGTACATACTTTTAAATAACAGTTTGCTGTTATTTATGTCCTTAGTCATTTCAAACCTGTTGGTGCTTTTACTTGGACAGTATGGTAGAAAAACATGTACTGTCCTTAGGTCTACCAACTTCCATTTGTAACCGGCTTTGGACTGCCCCAAAAGAAAATGGAAAAATTGCACTATGTCTTGTCCCCTTTGTCCCATAGTGCAATTTTTCCATCTTTTTTGGGGCAGTCCAAAGCCTGTTGCTAATGGATGTTGATACTTTGGTGGAAGTCTTTGATACACTGATGCATGGTTTTCTTGCCATCTAGAGGAGTGCTCCTGCTAAATAAGCTTTTACATTGTAAGTGCATATGTGTTCTATGTTTATATGTATTTTATATGCATTACCATACATGGTTATGTACTAATTGTTCATTAATTGAAACGAATTGAAATTAATTGAAAAGTTTTTTCAGAAGTGGTATTATTCCCTGAAAGATTTGTCTATAACAGTACAATTTGAAACGCATTGGATATCCCCTTCTACTGTATTCCTCTGTAATCTACCGATGAAAGGAACAGCAAGTAGATGGGGACTACCACTTTATGTCTGACAAAGCTTTTTGTATAGTTTATACTATTATTGTTACAATGTGTTGCATTTCCAATTTGGGAATTTTATTGTAATTTACTATAATAAAATATATATTTTATAAATATAATATTTCTTCTTCGATTGCCTATAAAATCCCATATTTCTTAAAGATTTATTCTATATACCTGTCAGAAAGGCAGGACCCAAGTTATTTGGGGCTTTGAAAGTCATTTGGCCAATCTTCAAAGGATATCCTGGAAGCCAGTTAGGGAGTGAAGAATTGGGTGATGTGGGTAAATATCCTGGCAGCTGCATTCTGTACCAGCTGCAAACAATGTAGTTCTTTCTCAGAGAGACTATAAGTAGAGGACCCTGCAGTAACCAATCTGGGTGTTGCAAAAGCATGAATTAATGCTACAGCCTCTGTTGGAATCAGGTGTTTGGTTCTTCTAATGTTGCAAAGATGATGGAAGGAGGACCTAATGGCAGCTGATACCTGCTGCCTAATTGATAGGCCAGTATTAAGGACAGTGATATAAATCAGGACCTGTATACCTATCAGTCTAGGAAATAAAACATCTAATCATGGTCTATTATGAAGACTGCAAACAGGAATGCAAAAAGCAGGGAGTGCTGCACCCATATAACAAAATTAGGATAACATGATCATATGAAAAACAAGATTTAATAAAAAATAAACACAATCACTAAGTAGTGCTTCTTTAATAATAATTGTAATGAAAAGTTAGTCCAGTGTAATTATATACAGCACAACATGATAGCATACTGTATAGCACAGTCCCCAGTAAAGATCAATGTGCACTCCAGAAATTGATAAGGCAATCAGCTGATAGTTCTGCACGAGCCTTTTATCACATGTAAGAGACAGTCATCATGGTGAGATTTCTATCACAGTATTATTGCACTGATCCATAAAATAACAACTCTGTAAGTCACTATATTTAGAAGCCTTGTTTCAAAGTTCATTCCAATATACAAGATAATGGTAAAGTATCCAAGCAGCCAGAAGAAAACATACATAATGTTACAGATTTTACATTACACATGACATAATGTTACAGATTTTACATTACACATGACAGCAGGCCACCAATCCACAGAGACAACTGAAAGAAGTCATGGACTGGCTATCATTATATCAATATATTTCAACTAGACACTTTTGACTTTATAGCCACACACGTAGAGCTGAAACATGTAGGCTTAAAATGGAGTTCTGCCTGGGAAAAAAAAATTAAGTCAGCAGCTACAAATACTGCAGCTGCTGACTTAATATAAGGACACTTACCTGTCCAGGGACGGGTCGGCTTCGGGTGCAGGCGCCGACATCCTTATTAAGGGAAACAGGAAAGGAAGTCTTGCGGCTTCATACCCTGTTTCCTACTGCTCATGTGCGAGTTGCGCTGCATGATCTGAATGGTCCCTGCTGCCTTCTGGGCCCTGTGTGTCTCCCAGAAGACAGTGGGGGGGGGGGGGGGAGGGGCTGAACATTGCGTAGTTCGCCGCACAAAGTGCAGCGATCTATGCCTGGAAGTGGGAGCAGATACCTGGATTTGACAGGTATCTGCTCCCCCCTGAAAGGTGCCAAATGTGGCACCGGAGGGGGGGAGGAATCCAATCAGTAGAAGTTTTCTTTCTGGGTGAAACTCCGCTTTAAAGTGTAAATAAAGGCAGAACTTTTTTTAATTTTGTATACAGTAAGGGGGTTATAACCCCTGCTGGGTTTTTTCCCATCTATATCTCATAGGGGAGATTTCCCTTCACTTTCAGATCACCAGAACTAATGTCCACTTTGGAAACCCTGATGAAGAAGGACATACTTTCGAAACACGTTAGCCAGCAGGGACCCTGGTAAGGTCATCCTTGAGCTCGAAGCTTTGGCAAAGCCAGGAGATTGTAACCACTTGTAGTGGCCTGGATGAGCGCATGCACTACCTATGTTTGTGAGTAGTTACATTTTATCTTCAATAAAATTGTTGTTGGATAATGCACTAGGCCAGTGCGCCCTCTGTTTTATCTATTTCCCACAGTGTTCTATAGACAACCCCAGTCCTAGAGGGTAGCAAGGTTCTAAAATAATATCCACCTCTGACTACAGAGTTTTCTAACTTGGACTATCACACCTATGTGCAGGATAATATTGTCACAGTTACTTTATGCTTCTGTTTCATTCCCCTGGGGTTCACTTACTGTAGGTGTATAAAGTGCCCGTTTCATAGTTTAATACCTTCTAAATCATTTGTAAAGCGCTGCGCAAACTGTTGGCGCTATATAAATCCTGTTTAATAATAATAATAATAACTTGTAAAGTATGTGTATAATGGAATGTGACAAATTATTGCGCCAACCTGTGCGGAAAGAAAAAAGGGAGCTGCTACACAAGAATGTGACAAAAATTCATATAAGAGTGAAAGTAGAAAATGTAGCGCTAAAAATAAACAAAAATAGTGAACTATATAAACCCATGGGTGACCATGTGTATGTATAAACAATGCCAAATACCATGTGTAAATAAACAGTGCTAAAAAACCTATATAGGTGCATAAATAGCAAAAAATAATAAAATTTGAACAAAAATAAGTCCCAACAAAAAAATATATAAGGGCTACATCAGAGACCCAAATATATCAGTCCCCAAAGGCAAACAGCAGATGTGCCACAAACAAAGGGTCATTCATATGCAGAGGCCAGGGACGGTCGAGTATGTGGCTTAAATAGGCAGGACTGACGAGCAGGATATCATCAACAGCTGAGTAACTGTGGAGGGATAAGAGCTGGCAATTATCTGACAGCTGAACGGCCAGCTCAGAGAAGGAAGGGCTGAGCCCAGCCCTGACAGTACCCCCTCCTCAACGACCCCTCCCCCTTGGAGGAACACCAGGCTTGAGGGGAAAACGTCTATGGAAATCACGGAGGAGGACAGGGGCATGTATGTCCAAGGATGAGACCCAAGAGCATTTCTTCGGACCATACCCTTTCCAATGTACCAGGTACTGTATGCGCCCACGGAACCTACAGGAGTCAACAATGGACTGTACTTCATACTCCTCATGGTTCTCAACCTGTACAGGTTGAGGACGTGGCACCGAGGTGGTAAAGCGGTTGCAGACCAAAGGTTTTAATAAGGAGACATGGAATACATTCGAAATACGCATATTAGAAGGAAGGTCTAATGCATAAGCCACTGGGTTAATCCTGCGAAGAATTCGGAAAGCCCCAATAAACCGAGGTGCGAACTTCAGTGAGGGAACACGAAGTCGGAGGTTGCGAGATGACAGCCCTACCCTGTCCCCAACCTGATAGGAAGGCACAGGCAGGTGTCTGTGGTCAGCATGGAGTCTGTACCTATCATTAGCATGTCACAAAGCCTCCTGGACTTGTGCCCAAGTGGAACGAAGACCACGTAGATGCTTCTCTAACGCAGGAATACTCTGCAGAACAAACGAGTCAGCCAATATGGGAGGCTAGAAACCATAATTCGCCATGAACGGGACAATCGGGAAGCAGAATTCAAGGCACTGTTGTGAGCAAACTCTGCCCACGGTAATAGGTCTGACCAGTTGTTATGGTCAGAAATATAGCAACGTAGGAATTGCTCCAAGGACAGATTGGCTTGTTCTGTGGCCCCATTAGACTGCGGGTGGTACGCAGAGGAGAAAGCAAGCTGAATTCCCAACTGTGCACAAAAGGCTCTCCAGAACCGGGGCACAAACTGACTACCCCTGTCCGAGACAATCACCTTGGGTAGCCCATGTAAGCGAAAGATTTCCCAAGCAAAAATGATAGCCAGTTCCTTAGAAGTGGGCGACTTCTTAAGTGGAATACAATGACATATCTTTGAGAACTGGTCAACCACCATAAGGATAACTGTGTTGCTCTGGGAGTTAGGTAACTCCACAATGAAATCCATAGACAGGTGGGTCCAGGGCCTCTCTCCATTGGGTATGGGTTGTAGGAGGCCCACTGGAACGTGTCGTGGAGTGTTACTCTGAGCATACACGGGAACTGGCAGCTACGAAGGCAGTTACATCAGCATGTTGACTAGGCCACCAAATTGTTGCCAAATGGCCCAAAAAGAGTTGATTCTTCACAGGGTGGCCAGCAGCCTTGGGAGAATGGTAAGTCTGGAGCATGGCAGTTCGGAGACTCTCTGGGACAAAGCAGCGGTCACAAGGTTTCTCAGGAGGAGCATGGACCTGAGCAGCAAGAATTTTGTCACCCAAAGGAGAAGTGAGACTGGTGCGAACTGTAGCCAGAATACGATCAGGTGGAATCACAGGAACCGGAACCGGCTCCAACTACCAAAAGTTTCTCTGGGTCCATCGAAAAACCAGCAGTGGAAATGACATAACCCAGGAATTTAACCTGTTCACGATGGTACTCACTTCTCCAGTTTACAATAGAGTTCTCTCTTAGTTTCTGAAGCACATGACAGACATCTGTGTGGTGGCTCTCCAGGGACTTGGAAAATATGTGGATATCATCGAGATAAACCACCACACATAACTGCAACAAATCTCAGAGGACATCGTTAATAAATTCCTGGAAAACTGTCAGGGCATTACAAAGGCCAAAAGGCATTACGAGGTAATTCTGTTCTGGTATTAAATGCAGTTTTCCACTCGTCGCCCTCCGTAATCCTCACGAGATTGTATGCACCTCTTAAATCAAGCTTCGTGAAAACCATTGCTCCCTTGAGGCGGTCAAATAACTCTGTAATCAATGGATAGGCATTCTTAATCGTGAAACGATTGAGATCCCTATAATCAATACGAGGTCTCAGTTCATCACTCTTCTTCTTCACAAAGAAGAAACCAGCACCAGCAGGAGATGACAATTTGCAAATGAAACCCCGAGAAAGTGCATCTGCAACATACTCCTCCATGGACTTATCCTCTAAGACTGGCAAAGGCCACGAGGGGTTACGGCACCAGGTTGAAGGTCAATTGCAAAATCATACGGCCGGTTTGGAGGCAAAATACCAGCTTGACCTTTGTCAAAGACATCGTTAAAATCGCAGTACTCCTCTGGCAGGGAGCAGAGTGAAGAGGTGCACAGGACCTTGACTACCTTCTGGAAGCATGTCTCACTGCATTGTGATGACCAGGAGAGAACCTCAGCAAGGAGCCAATCAAAAGAGAGGTTGTGCCCCTGTAACCAAGGATAACGAATAACCAGCGGAAACTTAGGTGAGGAAGTGACTTGGACTTGGATTATCTCATGGTGAAGAGTCCCTACAGCCATGGACAATGGAACCGTCTCATGAGTCACATGGGCAGGCTGTAGAGGTCTCCCAACAAAAGCCTCAATGGCAAGTGGAGTGTCACGCAGCTGCAGCAGAATCGAGTGCTTTGATACAAAAGCAGCATCAATGAAGAGGCCTGCAGCCCCAGAGTCGATTAGAGCCTGTATCTTGACGGACGACTCAGCCCAAGTAAGGGTGACCGAAACCAAGGGCTTATCCTTCTGGATAACTGGGGATGTAACAACACCACCTAAGGTCTGTCAGTGACAGGACCTCAAGGTTCAGGCGTTCCCTGGACGGGTAGGACAGGACTTCAAAAAGTGACCTGCCTGGCCACAATACAATCTCTCCCTCCTCCTAAAGGTTCCCTCATCCGCAGAGAGACGAATGAAACCCAAGTACATGGGTTCACCTTCACTGACCGACTCGGTACCAGGAGGCATGGGAGGTAAGGGAGGCATGTGTGGGACTGCAAACCTCGGAGACAAACATACAGGAGGCTTCCGCAAGCGCTCCTTAAAATAAAGTCTTTCTCTGAGTCTGGAGTCAATAAGGATGGCAAACGTGATCAACTTCTCCAACTTCTCCAGGCAGTGGGTATATCTCAGGCTGCTATCTCATCCTTGATGTTATCCGAGAGACCATGAGAAAAAGCAGCCACGAGGGCCTTATTGTTCCAAAAAACCTCTGCTGCCAGAGTACGGAATTCAATGGCATAGTCAGCATCAGTCCTCATATTCTGTTCAATGGACATGAGGCACTTGGCAGCAGAAGTGTAGCGTGCGGGAACGTCAAATACCCTTTTAAACAAAGCATCTCCCATAGAGGGTTTGCCCAGGCCAAGGCTCTCTCAGAGAGCAAAAATATCACAAAACCTACTTTGCTTCTGTCCGTGGGAAACGCCTGGGGCAGCATCTCAAAGTATATCTCAGCCTGGTTGAGGAACCCTCTGCATTGGACTGGATCGCCCCCAAATCGATGGGGAAGCAGAGCGGAACCAGACATACCTCTTATTTAGGTAATACTCGAGGCGGGTGCCTGCACAGAGACTGGAGCAGCAGCAGGGTTGGCCGTCAACATAGGTTGTACTGGGGCGGCCACAGTGGGAGTTTCCAGGTGAGCTGTGAGACTCAGGAGCGTTGTTTTTTTTGTTTTTTTAATTTAATCCTTATTGAAAATTTTTCATATAAAACATACAAAGTCCCTTTAAAATCCTCCATTTATTTTTTTCATAGTTAGAAGGTTGTTTTTTACTCTAGGTTTTTTATTCTGCCATAGATATTTCAATATCATTGTTTTTATTAGCCTTGTGGTATTTCTATTGGGAGCATTTGAAATGTCTATGTTATTTTTGGTAGGATCCTCATTTTTAGAATGTTTATCCTCCCTATCCAAGAGACCGGTCTCTTTGATATATTTTTTAAGTCTGCTTTTATTTCATTCAATAATGGGATATAGTTGGCCTGAAATAACTTTTCTAGGGTAGGTGTTATTTTAATTCCTAGGTATGTTAGTTCTTCTTTTTACCAAGTAAAAGGAAATTCTTGTTGTAATAGTTCTCTTTCGTTTTTATCTACTCCTATGTCCAATATTATTGTTTTTATGGGATTGATCTTAAAGTTCGTAAGGTTACCATATTCTTTCAATACTTTTATTAGGTCGGGAAGAGATCATCTAGGTTTAGTCATATAAAGAAGTATGTCGTCAGCATACACTGCTACTTTGTGCTCTTCCTCCCCCACTCTGACCCCTCCTATGTCCACATTGTTCCTTATTTTTATTAACAATGGTTCTAATGCTATCACATACAGGAGTGGGCAACCTTGTCTTGTTCCATTGAACATTTCAAAGGTTTACGACATAGTTCCATTAATCTTAATCCTAGCTGTAGGATGTCTATATAAGTTATTAATCCATTTTATTATTCTTGGTCCTAGGCCTATGCTTCGGAGTGTTTCCATCATAAATCCAGAATCTACTCGGTCGAATGCTTTTTCTGCATCTATCCAAATGAGTAGCATTGGGGATTTCTTCTTATGATTATTCATTATTAGTAGTGTTCTAATACTGTTATCTCTTCCCTCCCTTCCGGGCACAAAACCTGCTTGATCTACATTTATCAGCTCTGGCATGTAATTTTTTAGTCTTGTTGCTAGTATTTTTGCATATAGCTTTGTATCTGTATTTTTTATCTTTATCTTTAGTTTTATCGTTTCCTTCTTTGAATATTATTGAAATATTAGCTAAGAGGGATTCTCTTCTTATCTCTTCATTTTCCCTTAATTTATTAAAATAGTCGCATAATACTGGGACTAATTGTTCTTTAAATCTTTTATAATACTTAATCGTGAACCCATATGGGCCTGGGCTTTTCCCACCTGGTGTCTCCTTTATAGCTTTATAGACTTCTTCTTGGGTGATTGGTTCATCTAACGTCTCAGCATTTTCAAGTGATATTTTTGGTAAGCTGGCCTCTGTTAGATACTCCTGTATTTTGACCTTCCTAATCTCTTCTTCCTGATGTGTCTCATTCCTTTTTATAGCATACGATGAGCTGTAATATGTAGTAAAAGCGTCTGCAATATCCATTGTCTTATATTTCATTTCACCTTTTCCGTTCTTTATTTTTTCTATATAATTTTGAGTCTTTTTCTCCTTAGAAATTTTTGCTAAATATTTCCCGGGCTTATTTCCCCACCTATATCTTTCTTTTGCTACGTTTATAAATATTTTTCTAGTTTCCTGTTCCATTAGATCGCTTAACTGTCCCTTTTTTATAACGATCTTCTGTTGCATTGCCTTATCTAGTTGTGTTTTATGCTTTTGTTCTAGCTCATATAATTCTTTTATTACTTTTTTCATAGGCATTTCTCTTTCTTTTTTTTCCCTGCTCCTGTTGAAATCAACTTTCCCCTAATATATGCTTTATGGGCTTGTTTTGTATTGTTCTATCTCCATTATTATCTCCATTATTATTGTTTTTCTTACTTCTGCATCTTCTATGAGATCTTCATTTATTCTCCAAACTCCTTTTTTATATTCTTTCTCATTAAATTTTATCTTTGTCATTACAGGAGCATGATCCGAGATAGACATTATTCCAATTGATGCCTCTACTACATTCTCCAGTACTTCATGATCCACCAGAATCTAATCTAATCTTGAGTACGTGTCATGCACCGACGAACGAAATGTGAATTCTTTTTTACTTGGATGTAGTATTCTCCATACAGAAACTACTTGTTGAGAGAATATTTTTTTGTAATCAATCTTAATTGTTTATTTTCACGGGTCGGTGCACCAGACGTACCATCAAGGCTATGATCCATGGTAAAATTGAAATCTCCTGCCAGGATTAAATTACCTTCTTTAAACTCTGTTAAGGCATTAAGGATCCCTTTTAAATATCATTTGGGGTGTCTATTAGGGCAATATACGTTTGCTAATGTATATTTTTTTCCTTGGAGTAGTCCTTTCAGAAACAAAAAACGACCATTAGGGTCGGCCTTCCTTTCTTCAAGGAAAAAGTTCATATTTTTCGCTATTCCTGTTGCTACTCCCTTAGCCCTTTTGTTTGGTGAGTCTCCATAGAACCAGGTTGGTATTGCACTTGAATATATTTTGGTATTGACTCTAGTGCTATATGCATCCCTGTAAGAAAATGATCTCGGCAGAAAGCCTTTCCAATTCCCTTATTACCATATTTCTTTTTTCTGCAGAGTTCAGCCCTCTTACATTATATGTAATAAAATTGACATCAGTCATGAGATATCAATAAACAGATTTTTACACTCACATAAACAGATCTTCCCCCTTTCCTACCCACCCCCTCTCCGCTTGCTTCTCCCTCTTCCCCTCTCTTCCCCCTCCCTCCCCCCCCCCCCCCCATATGTTGGTATATTGAACTCATGGTCTAGAGCACTCCCTTAGGGACACCTAAGGGAAAGTAGAAAGTTCCCCATTTTTCCCCCAAGACCATCCCGCACCTCCCGCCGCCCCCTGGTACATCAACTGTGGTGGGGGGGAGGAGAGCGGAAGAGAAGGGGAAAACATTTTTTTTCCATTCCCTCTCCTCTCTCTCACCCCCTCCCCCCCACCCCCCGAACATCTTCTCTCTAGTTTAAAACAATAAGTCTGCCTCTATGTATTGTTTCAGTTTCTTGACCTTTTCTCATGTATTCTTTTGGCATTGGTATCTCCAGTCTTTTCCAAAAATCTGGGGTTTTTTTCAATAAATCTCAGTCTCACAGTGCGGCCTTCTCTCCTGCCAATCAAGCAAGAGGGAAAACCCCAATTGTATTGGACATCATGTTCTTGCACAATCGCTAACAGGGGTTTTAGTGATCTCCTTCTTTTTAAGGTTTCTTGAGACAAATCTTGCAACATTTGAATGTTATTTCCCTCATACATTATTGACGTCTTCCCCTTAAGATTTCCCAAGATTCTGTTTTTATCTTCCCAGTTCTCAAATCTCACTATGATGTCCCTTGGATTCTCTTGGGGGATATCTTTAGGCCTTCTTAATCTATGGACTCTTTCGATTTTTATTGGGTAGGTTATTTCTTTATCCATTAAAGGAATGCAGATCTTCCTTATTTCTTGCAGATCTTCCTGTTGAGAAGAATCTGGGACACCGCGTATCCTTAAGTTCTTCCTTCTGTCTCTATTTTCTTGGTCTTGTATTTTATACGCTTGCTCTTGCTGTACCTTTTTAATGGAATTAATTTCTTCTTCCAGTTTTCTTATACTAGCATCATTAGTTTCTGTTTTTTTCTCGACTTCTTCAACTCGCTCAAGGAGATGCCCCAGATTCTTATGTATTCTCTCTATTTCAGTTTTTAGTGATTTTTCCAAATCCGCAAACATAGATTCCATTTCAAAATTTGTCAGGAGGGGCATTTTGATTTGACATTCCTCTTTTCCCCTTATTTCAGTTTCTATGCTCTATTCTGGCTTCTAATGATATATCCATTTCAATTTGACTGTTGACTGTTTAGTTCTGGGCTGATTTCTTTTCCTTTTCTCTTTCCTGTTCCCTATTTTCCCTCTGATTGCTTCTAGTGGTTTGGTGTTTCTCAGTCTTTTGTTTTTCTTCATTTGCTCCTTGAGTTATATATTTATTCATTGGGCCCGGGTTAGGGGTCAGGCTTAGGCGGGGAGATTCAGGGATCGTGCCTCCCCGTGCTGCTTTTCCCCTCATTTTTCTAAGTGTTTGCTTTTATCTTTTTGTTTTCTAGATTTTATGTTCCTTAGTCTATATCACGTACTGGTCCTCTCAGCCCCTGATCAGTTATTATATATTTATTGCTGTTTAAGGATACTTCCGTTATTCAGTTAAACCCTAATTCAGTTTTTATATCAGTTTGATTTATACAATTATCCCCCTTTCTATTTTCCACCCTAATGCCCTGTACACACGGTCGGATTTTCCAACGGAAAATGTGCGATCGGAGCTTGTTCCATCTCCATGCTCCATGCTCCATCGGACTTTCTCCATCGGAATTTCCAACACACAAAGTTTGAGAGCAGGCTATAAAATTTTCCGACAACAAAATCCATTTGCGTCAATTCCGACCGTGTGTGGACAATTCCGACGCACAAAGTGCCACGCATGCTCAGAATAAATTCCGAGACGGAACTGCTCGGTCTGGTAAAATTAGCGTTCGGAATGGATATAGCACTTTCGTCACGCTGCAATGTTTTAAATTGTTTAATGCAGCGCACTCTCTTCTTTATAATGCTAGAAGAATGAAGTTGTTTAGCTGCTCATATTCACACAGAGTTCTCACAAACTTCTTTCTTTATTATTTATCGTGATTTCATCAATATAATATTTTTATTTGTCACATCTACCGAAAAAAAAATAGTTTTTTGATGTTTTTAGATTAAAATTTTTGATTTTTGATTTTGTTAAATCCTGATCTTGTGGGTTTTTTAAATTTTTTTTTTTAACTCCAGAATAGTTTTGGTGTGTTTTGTGTGTCACTTTACCACAACACCATTATTATCTTGTATTATTTAATCTCAAGGAGGTTGGTTGGTGTTGGTGTCTCTTGTTAATTTCACATTGTAGTTTTGAAATGTATCTGCCTCCTCACAAACAAACTGTCCTTTTTGAAGGAAAACACACATAGGCGAGTATAATGAACCAAACCAAAAATTTATGAAGGGGTCATAACCAAACAAAGAGGGAGGCAACGCTGGAGAAACAGCAGAAATTGGCTAAACCTTTGGCCCTCAGGGCACACATCAATTATTTTACTGCAAAATTGGTGGCCTGAGGAGTCCATATATAAGGGAGTACAATCTGGTCCAGAAGTCCAAGAGATCATGAACAGCAGCAGGTGACATGTATGTTCCCAGGCTGTGGTCATACAAGGGCCTGCATCTTTTGTCAGACCAGACTGAACCCAGGTCATCACTTTCTTGTCTTCCTTCCACTCTTCCTTCCACGCTGTGTCTGTGGTGGTGGAGTTGTGGCAGGAGGAGGAGGATGCAACTCACACAGGTGGGTATTGGGTGTGATTTCGCCCCTCACCCCCTTAGTTAATGTTTTATAAAGGATGTCCTCACACATGAGGCGTTGGCCCTCCTGCATGTCCTGCAGTTTGGTGGCAGCCATGCAGGCAAAGGCCTCTTCACGAGTGGGGGTGGCTCTGAGGGACACAGAAGCCTCCTGAATTAGCCTGAGTGCTGAATCCTCCATGTTACTCCCCTTCCTGGGTCTTTTGTTTGGAAGGCGGAGGGGAGGAACCTGGGATTCTGTGAGACACCTACTGGGCCCGGCCATCTCCTGGCTGCCACTTACCCCCGCCTGCTCCTGGCTGCCACTAACCCCCGCCTCCTCCTGACTGCCACTAACCCCCGCCTCCTCCTGGCTGCCACATTCCACAGCCTCCTCCTGTGTGCCACATTCCACGGCCTCCTCCTGGCTAAGGTCTTCCTGTGTATGAAAAAGGGACATAGTTTTAGTTTTTTCTTCATCAATCACACACGATTTTCACCTAATGACTGTTGAAAATTGAATGTTAACAAATATAACAGACTATCATACTGAGCCCAGCATTTTTCATTCTTGTCCCAATTATTTTTGCACACTACTGTCTATTGATATGTAAAACACTTTGTTAAATCAGCAATTAGTGATCAATAATAACATCTAGTAAACATAATTTATTTATTAACCAGAAATCTGGAGAACAATGCTATACCTGGCTCAAGCTGGGCTCCTCCACTTCTTGCTGGCTGGAAGTCCCAGGTTGGACATCGGAAGCCTCAGCTGGGGTGGAAGATAGGGTGGAAGAAAGAGTGGAAGGAAGGGTTGAGAGGGATTCCCTGACTTCAGTCTGGTCTTACAGAAATCGTAGTCTCTCATAGTACCATAGCCTGGGGATATAAACGTCATCTGCTGCAGCTCCTGATCTCTGGGAATCCTGGACCTTCTTGCGCTCCCTAAGATATGTGCTCCTCAGACCACCAATTTTGGCTTTTAAATAGGGGATGGTTGCCGTGGGGACCACCGGCTTCACCAACTTCAGCAGTTTCTCCTGCGCTGCCTGCCTCTTTTGTTTATGATTATATTGTGGGTGTTTGACCTGCCACAGACAGGGCAGCTCCCTGTACTTGTCTATGAACAGGGTGAGGCAGTTGTGGTCATTGAAGCCATCCATTTTATCTGCAATACACAAGACAAACCCTAATGTCAGGCTAAAGTCTCCTAATCTTGTCCCAATATAGGCCTCAATCTCTAAGCAGTATAGGCCCAAGTTTAAATGTTACCTTTGTTATCACGATCAGCGCTTCCTATACTCCTTCCTCCACTCACAGATCGTACGTACTACGCACGCATGTTACGCTTTATATACACTGCGCATGTGTGACACTCCGCCCACCCCTGACGTTCTTTCTAGTCTATTCCCCGCCCCTTCTCGTTCGGCGCAGTGGGGAAGAGCACATGGCGGAGACAGAGCAGGTGCATGCTAATTACAGGAACGAGGAGGAGGAGGAAAGCCCAGAGCCAGAAACATCACGATCCCAGAGGAGACGATTTAAGGCATCAAATATGTCCTTTGTGGAGATGGTGGAGATGGTCGACATACTGAAGAGGGACGACTATGACGGGAAGTATGGACCTTACCCCAACCCCAATGTCAGAAAGGCCAAGATTATGGCGAAAGTTGTAAAGAGTCTGCACAGGAATTTTGGGGTACGTCGATCCAAGGATCAACTGAGGAAGCGGTGGTCGGACCTCAAAATCAGGGAGCACGATCAGTATAGAAGGATCAGGAGAGTGCTGCAAAAAAGTAAGTAGTCGTCCTGTGTTCCTATTCTTTATTAGTATTACATTTGTGCTGCTCCATATGCTTTTCTTTACTGTTGTACAGTTTAAAATGGCAACTTTCATGGACACATTATTTGTTCGTAGGAAACATTGTTCGTTCGGCCAATAAAACACCATGTTTTGTCCAGATGAATTTCAATACATTTTTTCTGGCCTACTTCTCAGAAAATAATTTTGTTGTCTAGATGGGTTTGTAACTAGAATGAAATGCAAACTAGATTCTGTGTAAGGAGAGGACACTCAGCAGCTGTTTACACATCTGGACGCTGGAGCACTAGTGTGGGACACCAGAACACCCTTTTTATTAGGGTGTTCCAGTGGATAATTTAGGGGTGTCTCCATCTGTGAAGCTTGTACAAAACAGGTAAGTATTCCAGCTTGACAAAGGACAAAAATATTTCTTCATCTTGGAACTCACTGACAAAACAGACAATTGTACCCCACTTCCAAGCAATGTTTCATATTCCTATTTCTGCCATTAAATATCTGTGTGCTAAGTATACCTATTTTTTTTTTACATAGGGGAGAAAAGACTTGGAGGAAACCACTCATCAGAGGAGACAACAGACCCCCTACTTCATGAAGAAGGGGAAATCCCCCAAACCCAACAGGAGGAGGAGGAGGGAGACGTGGTGGAAATTGTCACCACAACAGGCGAGTGTCTGCGACCACAGGCTCAGGTAAGAGATGGATGCCGGCATATTTATAATACATGGTGTTTTGTTTTTTTATATATTTTTAGGTGATTGTGATGTTGTGGAAGAAGGTCATTTCACCAGTGAAAGTGCCCAGATCCTGATCGGGAAGATCATGGGGTGTAATAGGGACTTGGAAAACATCAAGCAAAACATCAATGATGTTTAAAACAAAATGAAAAACATCATTGATGTTTTAGGGAGAATTTAAAACCCCTAGAAATCCCTAACTTATTTGTGCTTTGTTTTTTTGTTTTTCTCAGAATTTTGTGAAAATTTTGTGACATATTATAGAAAAGCCAAATTTTGAAGATGCACACAGTGTGTCAACATGTGCTATCTGCCATCACGGGAGATTAATGTACGCATTTTGAGGGTGCAACCCCTTACTCAATAATAAAGTAGCTGAGAGGAAGGGGTTGCACCCATAAAACACGTCCCTTGATCCCCCATAATGGCAGCTAGCACATGTTGACATTCGGCGAATTGTGTGCATCTTCAAAATTTGGCTTTTCCAAGGGTGACATCCCCCCATCTGCTGAACGCAATATCAAACACAGTTTATAAATACTCATGTCTGATATTGCCTTCAATTTCTAGAAAAGTTGAACTGGTAATTAAAAACTCTCTGGTCCGGGGTGAGGGTCCTCATAGGGAATGGCCGCATAAGATGGTCCCCCAGCGCTTCATCCGCAACGAAGACGAATGGGAGTCCTTCCGCATTGTCTTCTGGAGGTGGCAAGCCCAAGCTGCCATTCTGGAGAGGCCTGTAGAACACCGTGTGGGTGATGACTCCACCATCTGACATCCGGCCATTCTTTCCCACGTCCACATACAGGAACTCATAAGTAGCTGACACCACCGCCAACATCACAATACTATTGAACCCCTTGTAGTTGTAATAGTACGACCCCGAGTTGGGTGGTGGGATGATGTGGACGTGTTTCCCATCATTTGCCCCTCCGCAGTTAGGAAAGCCCCACCGCTGGGCAAAGTGGGAGACCACAGTTTGCCATTCCTCTGTGTTGGAAGGAAACTGTGGAGTCAAACAAGAAAAATAAATTAATCATTTTGCACATAAACATGGAAAGCAGATTAGACACAAACATTCTTGGCCAACATCAGTAAAACATTTATTTTAGGGAGTATTTAAAGACATGTGTATTACTTTGGCTAGCCCCTCCTTACTTACACTATTGGCAGCCCACTGGACAGGTAAGAAGTGTCATAATAGAAAGATATAATTACACACTGTACAAATTTTAGCACATTTTTACATTCTGCTATTACCTGTCAAGATAATAATAGGATACAAAAACTTTTAACATTACCATTTGAAAGTATTTAGGCAGGCCCTTGCACTCTATGCTTTGGGGAATTCATCCATAAATCTGACCACAAAAGAGGTGGATATATAGTGTGTATGGGTTTGGCAAAGTCAGCAGATAGAGGATTGAGGATAGATAGAGCATTGGTATCAGCTGAGTTAGCAGTTGGGGGGAGGGAGGGTTGCAAATGATTTTGGGACCCAAAAAAAAACCTCTGGCACTCTGCCTGAATTTCAAGCACAAATCACAATTTTACACATTTTAGGGGGTGTTTAGGGTAAAGCACTACTATGGAGCTGACAAAATACATTGTTAATTCAGTAGACGAGGTGGATATAGGCCCAGGAGAGCATGCTGGGGAGGTTAGTGAAGGCAAATATGTATGAAGGACAAAAAATGTCTTTTTTAAATTCCAGCATGCACGAGGACAACGGGGACATTCACAGCATATTACAATCATGGTAATTAGGGAATGATGAAAGAAAGACATTAGATTATCAAACATTAAATACAATAAAATGTGATGTTAAAGGATAAAAATCTTACCTTTATATACTCCTTCTGCAGGACCTGGATGATGGCAGAACAGGTCTCTGGGATAATGATCCCCAGAGCCTGGGGGGAGATGCCTATCGAGAACTTGAGGTCCTGCAAGCTTCTCCCTGTCACCAAGCGCCGCAGGGTGGCGATGAGCCTTTTCTCCGGAGTGATGGCCTGCCTCATGCAGGTATCCTGCCTGCAGATATAAGGGGTCAGCAAAGCCAACAAACGGTGAAATACGGGGTCCGTCATCCGGAGAAAGTTCCTGAAATCATCAGGATTATTCTCACGGATCTCACAGAGCAAAGGCATGTGACAGAATTGGTCATGCTGGAACAACCAATTCTTGGTCCATGAACTCCTCCCCGCCCTGTTCTTTGTGTCAAAGTAAGGAGCCCAACACCAAGCCCCCACACAGCACGAACTCTATGATGAGTACGTACACGCAATATGGCTAGAAAACGGTCGGCTGGTCAGAACTGAGTAACAGAACGCACTGAAGAACAGCAAGGCCTGTGAAGAGCGACCTGAAAATCAGTAACAAATGGACAAGAACACAATGACAAGTCAATGGTAACTCGCTGCACACACTGAAGACCAGATACAAACCCATAAGCGCAAACTGAACAGCAGAAATACAATCTGAAAACCACGAGTCTGAAAAAGCGCGAATCGTCTCTCACCAAACTTTTACTAACACGAGATTAGCAAAAGGAGCCCAAAGGGTGCCGCGCTTGGTACTGAACTGCCCTTTTATAGCCTCGTTGTACGCAGTGTACGTCACCGCGTTCTTGGCGTTTGGAAATTCTGACAACTTTGTGCGACCGTGTGTATGCAAGACAAGTTTGAGCCAACATCCGTCGGAAAAAATCCATGGATTTTGTTGTCGGAATGTCCGATCAATGTCCGACCGTGTGTACAGGGCATGTGATATAACGTTTATTTTAAGGGGTTATAACGTGGTGTGTTTTCCTGCAGACATTTATTCTCATAGATTTCATTATTACAAGTCCATATATGCAGTACTCACCACACCACGACCGTATGCTTATTTGATTCCATTCATTTTTGGGGGTTCACTTCAGATATTGCTGCAGGATTCCGGAAGTCTCGGAGGTTAGGTGAGGTGATTGGGTATCTGTTCCTCCTCCTTATTCACTCCTATCAGGCTGGGGGGGTATGCTTAGTTCTCCTCCTGTACACAGACAGACACTCTCCCATTGCCTCTGTTACTCCGCGGTGTTCCCCTAGGCGGCCACTATACCAGAGAGCCGAGTGTTCCCGAGCGGCCGAGTCTGACGTCACTCCCCTTCAGTCTCCTCCTCGCTCCCCCACCGCTCGTCCAAACACCTCTCGGGGGGGTGATGGAAAACTGCCCCTCTAGGGCGACTCTGACGGGCTCCGGCAAGGCACTGGACACAGCCACCAAACAGAACACCAGCCAGGCGAGCCCACAGACCAACACACCAGGTAAACGGAAGGCAGCAAGACGGTCCTCCTCTGCAGATGGACTCCAGCTTGCTCTGGCTCACTCCAGCTCACTCTCCCTCTCTGGCCCCAGACTCTAAAATCTCCGCTTAGACAGTCTTCCTGGGTTAAGTCCGTATTAGGTCAAGTACCGCTACAGGGAGCAGTATAGCTTAGAGGGTGGGGGGCCAGCCATTCAGGTGGTATGGTTTGTCCCAGGATTGTTCATGGAGCTGGGGTTGAGGGCCAGACTCTCCTACTGCGTGCTCTGGTTCGAAACCAGCGCCATTACCAGACTCCTCCCACTCACTCAGGAGCGTTTGTAATGCCATGGCAAACTGATCCATGCGGTGATCCAGTTCATCCAATCTGGAAAAAATATTACCAACAAGTGGATTGACTGCATCTTCTGAATTCATGGCCTTCGTCTACTGTCAGAAACCATGAAATCAGGCCGAGACAGAAGTACAGTTAAATCACACTTGTTTAATAATAAAAGTAAATAGAACAAACGTAGTCACAACATAGCCAAAGTTCAGTAATCGGAACAGATAGTCAGCCAAGCCAGAAGTCAGGGACCAATGTAGTGGAACAGCAAGCAGGATCTGGAATCAGAAGGGATGTCAGCAAAGCAAGTCTTGAACAGGATTGCAGGAGATAATTTCTGTGATGTTGACCAAGGCGAAGGCAGAGAACCTCTGGACTGGACAGCTTAAGTAGGCAAGACTGACGAGCAGGATATCATCAACAGCTGAGTAACTGTGGACGGATAGGAGCTGGAAATTAGCCGACAGCTGAGCAGCCAGCTCAGAGAAGGAAGATCTGAGCACAGCCCTGACAGTCAGTGGTCAACGGGGAGCTGGCCTATAAGAGCTGGTGTCCGGCAGATCCTTACAATCCTTACTGTAAAGTATAACTAAAGGCAAAACTTTTTCTTTAGTTTTGGATAGAATGGAGAGGTAAAAGAACATCTGTCAAGCTTGTATTGCTGTCTGTGCCCTTGTTAGGGAGATTCACCCTATTTGTCCTGTTTACCATTAACTTTGAAAGTGAAAGTAAAAGAAAATCCCAATTTTTGGGTTGTTCCCAGAAAAGTAATAGAAGGAAAATCTTCCAATGGGGACACTAGTTCTAGTGGTTCCCCAAGGGATTACCTTTAATTTGCAGAGATTTCCCCTCACTTCCTGTTTTGGCTATGGAACAGGAAGTGAAGGTAAATCTCTCCAATGGGGCAGAGATCACAGAAAAAAAAACCCTCTCTTACTCTACGCAAAATGATGGAAGATTTTTTGCCTATAGATCCACTTTAAGTTTCAACACAATAGTGGCTTCTGTTATGTTTGTGGAAGGATATCTCTGTCACGAGATATGCCATTCGGAGAGCTTAGGTGAGTTTACATGTTGTACAAAGTTCTCTTTTCAATTTTTACTATTACCTTGTCTATTATATTATATTATTTATTTTTCACCACTTCTAGCCCCTCTGTGCGCCTTGGCCCCGTGTCTGCTCCTCTTTAAGCCCCCGGACAAGGCTTACCTTGTGGATTCACTTTCACGCCATTGTTAACTCTGCTAGATTTATCTTTTGGAATGTGTCCTTTGTGCTTTTACCTCATTTTTTCAGTTGATATGTAAGTATGTCCACAGAGCAAGTGAACAATCAATATTTATAGTGGTTGCATACACATACAGTGCCTTAAAAAAGTATTCATACCCCATACCCCATACCGCCACACTTTTCAGATTGTTATTTGTAAAAAAAGAATTGAAAACCATTTATCATTTTCTTTACACTTCACAATTATGTGCCACTTTCTGTTGGTCTATCACATAAAATCCCAATAAAATAAATTTATGTTTTTGGTTGTAACATGACAAATGTGGAGAAATTCCACTATGACACATGTAGTGTCTAATATGTCTGATTTAAATTTTAATATTGAATACATTTTGCATTTTTAAGAATATTGTTACCAACTTTATTTGGCACAACACATCAACGTTCCATGGGTAAAACATTTCCTGTAGGTTTTTACATTTTACAAAATTCCATAGCTCAGATAAAGGCTTGGGCATCCTAGACTTGTATAGTATGATATAATTGGGGTAATTATTTTAAAACCACAACTCCTTAAGAACTGATATTAAGACCCCAATAAACTTTGCGGTTTGTTGCAATTTCACAATAATAGCCAAAAGGCCACCCATACAAAAAATACATTTCTTATTGTCTGCTTTACAGCTGGATAAATACTTCAAAGTATCTTGTGCTTCCAGATATTCAGCCTCAGTATGTTGGTTAGGGGAAGCTATGTATGCCTGTTTAAGCTAATGTATCTATCTGGTCACCGATGACTCCCACTACATCATGGAGATCTTGATTGGGTTTGTTTCTTGAATAAAAACACCCCACAAAATGCTTTAATACTTTGAAAGCATTCAAGACCAGTAATGGATCATCATGCACCTGTATTCACACAAAAAAACCTCAACTTGCTTGTGTGTTTCAAGAATGAGTACTAGTAGTTCAGGAGGGGTTTTTTTTGCATAAGCTCACCCTTAAAATTCATACTACACTCTTATCCGAATATGCAGTCTGAGTGGACTAGTAAGGAGGGGGGGAAACGAGTGTGCCCTAAAGTAAAACACATGTTCCCCAAGGCAGTGCCCAGCTACTCATGCCCCTTTGTTAAACAGAAGCTTGCAAACTAACCTTGGAAAAGGCCAGAAAAAAACACAAGATTATGCTTAATAGACTTAGGTGGAGTTCAGGTGTCATGTTTGGGGTTCACAGAATTCTCACTGGGTTCAGCAAATGTCCAGCCATCCAAACTTTGCACAGTTTGCTCATTCCTAAGAGGGGTGCAATTTTCTCCTTAACATAAATCTTCCCACCACTCCAGGATAACGCCTAAGCACGGAGACCTCTCATATACCCTGATTTTGCCTTTAACTTGATCAAAAGAGGTATTACATTTAGTAATAGCTGACAGGGCTCCTTTTAGAGTAGGTTCTTGGTCAGATTGCAAAGAGTCTGTATCAGCCTGTGCAGTTGCCTGTTCAGGAAGCAATGGCTGCAAAGTCCCAGTCTTTTGTGTACTTATTAGGGTAGATTTGTAAAGGCAAATATACTGTGCAGTTGCTCCAGAGCTTAGTAAATGTGTTAAAACTTCACTTTACAAAGAATACTAAATCTTATTCAAGAAAAATTAAAAAACAGCATTTTTGCTTGCCTATGATTTGATGGTGGAAGTCAGCAGAGCTCCCCATTATTTACAAAACTCTGGAGCAACTGCATTTGCATAGTCGATTTACCTTTAGTAAATCACTCCCACTGTGTCCCAGAATCGTGTGTTAGCTCCCTGTATGCCCTCTGTCTCTAGGAGATTACCAGCTCCAGCATTGCATAATGTAGGCAATACAGTACTGTGATTTCTCCCCTTTGCAGGTGTCCATGCATATTTTGTAAGTTCTGCTGCTGCATCCTTGGCTTTCTTAGCATGTTTAGGCCCTTGTTGATCTGTACAGAGCAAGCACCATCATCTTGCCACTTGGCCACAGCTGCTGTGTCATCTTTCCCTTTACAAGTCATGTTGGCAACAGATCACTGTGTGACTCCTCTGGAGTATTTCAGGTGAATAGCAATAGTAGCAGAGTCCAGGAGGCCACTAAATATACCAGAGGTAAGGAACACACCAACTTCAAGAAAGGGTTAGTTGAAGTGGTAAATTGTTCAGGCTTGGCTGGCAGCCAAGCCTGTGTGTTTTTCTGGGTCACCGTTTGAGTGACTCGGGGGGGCTGGATGACTCACAGGCAGCATCTCTGAGACCTCCTCCTACTTATAGAAACATACAGAAGATTCTAGAAAAATGGGAGTGGAGGAGAGAAGGAGCTGCTTGGAATAGTCATGAGGGCCCTGACCAATCCCCAACAGATGGGTTGGCATGGGGCAGGCCCCCTCAAATACTCAGGGTCAGCCTAGCTGGGGCTGTAGAGTTCGGGTGGAAGCTGAAATGGAGTGTTAGGCTGTCAGTGGCCCTTGTAGGTGCCCCCTAGTCTAGGGGGTGACCTTGGGCCTAGACTTGGGTGTGGAAAGGAACCCTCTTCATGACACACAGAGGTGTCCTGACCAGAGGCACGGGAGCAAGTGGAGGATAGCAGCATAAAACTGCCGGGTAACTTTCCAGGGAGGAAGATAGGCAGGATGGTTGGTGAGTGTTACAGTCAGAGGACTGAGAGGCATGCCTGAGAGGACTGGGTGCTAGCAGTCTGCAGTGTGGGATGGATGCAGAGTCAGTCTGGGAGGACTGTCGAGTCTTAGCTAGGACGGCTAATGAAAGGGGCAGCTGTAGCCTGGTGGGCTGGCAGTGCCTGAAGAGGTGGTGCTGATATCAATAGACACAGGAGTAGGACAGCTGAGAGAATTTTTGCTACACAACCAAAGGGGCCTGGAGTCCCTGCATGGAAAGGGAATTTTCTACTGGTCTGATTGTGCTTTTGTCAGGCAATTCATACAGTGCCAGCTGGTCCTGGGAGTTGTTCTACAAGCAACATTGTGCTGGAGGTAGAAGTAGAAGTGTATATACAGGCTATATATAGTGTCCCTGAAGAGTTCCACTATCCTGATTAGGGATGAGCTTCGTGTTCGAGTCGAACCCATGTTCGACTCGAACATCGGCTGTTCGATCGTTCGCCGAATTGCGAACGTTATGGGCCGTTCGCGCTAAATTCGTGTGGCGCGTCACGGCCCATAATTCACTGCGGCATCGCAGTGCATTGCTGGCTGATGATTGGCCAAGCATGCACTATGACCCGCATGCTTGGCCAATCACAGCGCTGTCAGTAGAGAGAGCTGTAATTGGCCAAAGCCAGGGTGGCTTTGGCCAATTATGGCTCAGGGGATTTAGTACACACCCCACACTATATAAGGCCGCCTGCACGGCGGCCCTGTGTAGTGTGTGTTCCGGTGTGCTGAGAGATAGAGAGAGAGAGAGACAGTGTCATTTGATTTGAGTTAGATAGATTAGGCAGAACAGTCAGTCAGTTAGCTGCACTTACAGTGTATTGTGTATATATATGCATCCCAGGTGTTGCATATATATATATACACTGTATTCAGTTTAGCTAGATCCGTTCCTGTTATCTTCTATCTAGACTATTTACATTTAATGCAGTGCGTCCTGCTCACAGTGTTCAGCTAGATCCGTTCCTGCTATTTACATTTAGTGCAGTGCGTCCTGCTCACAGTGTTCAGCTAGATCCGTTCCTGTTATCTTCTAGACTATTTACATTTAGTGCAGTGCGTCCTGCTCACAGTGTTCAGCTAGATCCGTTCCTGCAATTTACATTTAGTGCAGTGCGTCCTGCTCACAGTGTTCAGCTAGATCCGTTCCTGCTATTTACATTTAGTGCAGTGCGTCCTGCTCACAGTGTTCAGCTAGATCCGTTCCTGCTATTTACATTTAGTGCAGTGCGTCCTGCTCACAGTGTTCAGCTAGATCCGTTCCTGCTATTTACATTTAGTGCAGTGCGTCCTGCTCACAGTGTTCAGCTAGATACGTTCCTGCTATTTACATTTAGTGCAGTGCGTCCTGCTCACAGTGTTCAGCTAGATCCGTTCCTGCTATTTACATTTAGTGCAGTGCGTCCTGCTCACAGTGTTCAGCTAGATCCGTTCCTGCTATTTACATTTAGTGCAGTGCGTCCTGCTCACAGTGTTCAGCTAGATCCGTTCCTGCTATTTACATTTAGTGCAGTGCGTCCTGCTCACAGTGTTCAGCTAGATCCGTTCCTGCTATTTACATTTAGTGCAGTGCGTCCTGCTCACAGTGTTCAGCTAGATCCGTTCCTGTTATCTTCTAGACTATTTACATTTAGTGCAGTGCGTCCTGCTCACAGTGTTCAGCTAGATCCGTTCCTGCTATTTACATTTAGTGCAGTGCGTCCTGCTCACAGTGTTCAGCTAGATCCGTTCCTGTTATCTTCTAGACTATTTACATTTAGTGCAGTGCGTCCTGCTCACAGTGTTCAGCTAGATCCGTTCCTGTTATCTTCTAGACTATTTACATTTAGTGCAGTGCGTCCTGCTCACAGTGTTCAGCTAGATCCGTTCCTGCTATTTACATTTAGTGCAGTGCGTCCTGCTCACAGTGTTCAGCTAGATCCGTTCCTGTTAAATTCCTACTGACCGTCAGGCTTGTCTGGTTACAGTATATAAAGCTACCTGAAGAAAATTACAGGTGTTCTATTTGATCCTATTAGTACCACGGTCAGGCAGCTAGACTATTTACATTTAGTACAGTGCGTCCTGCTCACAGTGTTCAGCTAGATCCGTTCCTGTTATCTTCCTACTGACAGGCAGGCTTGTCTGGTTACAGTATATAAAGCTACCTGAAGAAAATTACAGGTGTTCTATTTGATCCTATTAGTACCACGGTCAGGCAGCTAGACTATTTACATTTAGTACAGTGCGTCCTGCTCACAGTGTACAGCTAGATCCGTTCCTGTTATCTTCCTACTGACAGGCAGGCTTGTCTGGTTACAGTATATAAAGCTACCTGAAGAAAATTACAGGTGTTCTATTTGATCCTATTAGTACCACGGTCAGGCAGCTAGACTATTTACATTTAGTACAGTGCGTCCTGCTCACAGTGTTCAGCTAGATCCGTTCCTGTTATCTTCCTACTGACAGGCAGGCTTGTCTGGTTACAGTATATAAAGCTACTTGAAGAAAATTACAGGTGTTCTATCCCAGCTTAGTGCAGCTACAGGCCATTAGTATGTCTGGAAGGCCAAGAAGGAGAGGCAGACAGTCACAAGCCAATAAGAGAGGGCAAGCAGGCTCTGTGTCTAGTGCTGGTCGTGGAGACGGTGCATCCTCATCAGCACGTGGCCATGGGACACGCTTGGCCTTTTTTTCGGCAGCTGGCCATGTTGAGCCGCAACATGCGGAAGACTTGGTCGAGTGGATGACCAAGCCGTCCTCATCCTCCTCATCCTCTCTCACCCATGCCCAGGGTGCTTTGTCTGGCAAAGCAGCGGCCTCTTCCCTCAGCTCAATGTCATCAGTGACTCCTTCCCTAGCTCCACCATGTCCTCATGAGGATTCCCTCGAACTGTTTGACCACAGTGTTGGGTACATGCTCCAGGAGGATGCCCAGCGTTTGGAAGGCTCTGATGACGATACTGAGCTCGATGAAGGCAGTAACATGAGCGCGGACAGAGGGGGTGCCCAAGAAGGACAGCAATCTGGCAGTCATGCTCCCCCTGCTGCAGCATACTGCCAGGTTTGCTCCAGTGATGAGGAGGGAGGGGATGATGAGGTCACTGACTCAACGTGGGTGCCTGATAGGAGAGAGGAGGAGGAGGAGGAGGCGGCAGCACATCACCAACGAGGCAGGATGCCCTCCAGGGGCCAGCCTAAGGGCAGCACATTGACTGCATCACACCCCAAAGCTCCACATGTGCAGGGCGCTGCAGTCTCTGCGCGTTATTCAAAAAGTTCTTTGGTGTGGGCCTTTTTTGAGACGAGTGCATCAGATCGCACCGCTGCTATTTGCAACATATGTCTCAAGCGTATCTCGCGTGGCCAAAATATCTCCCGCTTGGGTACCACATGCTTGACCAGACATATGTTGACCTGCCATGCAGTTCGTTGGCAAGCGTATCTAAAAGACCCACACCAAAGAACAAAGAGGATCTCTCCTTGCTCCTCATCAGCTGAGATTTCCAACCCCACTAGACCTTCAGTCCTCTCTGAGACCTGCACTGAGAGGAATGAAGGTGTAGAATTAGGTGTGTCACAGCCAAGTACTTGTGGGCAATCTGCTTTTGGTACACCGACGTCAGATTGTACCAGGCAAATTTCCCTGCCCCAGCTGCTGCACCGCCGAAAGAAGTTTGCTCCCAGCCATCCACATGCCCAGCGGTTGAATGCTAGCTTGGCAAAATTGCTAGCACTTCAACTGCTGCCTTTTCAGTTGGTAGACTCTGCCCCCTTCCGTGAGTTTGTGGAATGTGCGGTTCCTCAGTGGCAGGTACCCAAACGCCACTTTTTCTCACGGAAGGCGATTCCGGCTCTCTACCGGCATGTGGAAGGCAATGTCCATGCCTCGCTGGACAGGGCGGTCAGCGGTAAGGTGCATATTACCGCTGACTCATGGTCCAGCAGGCATGGACAGGGACGTTACCTAAGTTTCACGGCGCATTGGGTGACTCTGCTGGCAGCTGGGAAGGATGCAGGACAAGGTGCAGTAGTGTTGGAGGTTGTTCCGCCACCACGCCTCCAAAATGCTGATTGTGACACACCTCTCTCCTCCACCCCCTCCTCTTCTTCTTCCTCCATGGCCTCTTCCTCGGAACCAGCGGTGCTCCGTAGGCGTTCAAGGGGCTACGCAAGTACGCAGGCCAAAAGATGCCATGCGGTGCTTGAGCTGGTGTGCTTGGGGGACAGGAGCCACACTGGGGCAGAGGTTCTGTCAGCTCTGCAGGGGCAGGTTCAGAGGTGGTTGACGCCACGCCAACTTAAGGCAGGAATGGTGGTTTGCGACAATGGCACCAACCTCCTCTCTGCCCTCCGACAGGGACAAATGACCCATGTGCCCTGTTTGGCTCACGTCCTTAACTTGGTGGTGCAGCGGTTCTTGGGCAGGTACCCGGGCTTACAGGATGTCCTGAGGCAGGCCAGGAAAGTCTGTGTGCATTTCCGCCGGTCATATAATGCCAGTGCTCGGCTGACGGACCTCCAAAAGGAGTTTAACCTGCCCAAGAACCGCCTAATCTGTGACATGCCCACCAGGTGGAACTCAACGTTGGCCATGCTGCAGCGGCTGCACACGCAGCAGAGGGCCATCAATGAGTACCTGTGCGACTATGGCACCAGGACAGGGTCAGGGGAGCTTGTTTTTTTTTCCCCACGCCAGTGGGCCATGATCAGGGATGCATGCACTGTCCTGTCACCATTCGAGGAGGCCACGAGGATGGTGAGCAGTGACAGTGCATGCATCAGTGACACTGTCCCCCTTGTCCACCTGTTGGAGCACACGCTGCGTGGAATAATGGACAGGGCACTTGAGGCAGAACAGAGGCAGGAAGAGGAGGACTTCCTTAGCTCTCAAGGCCCCCTTTATCCAGACAGTGTTCCTGCGTGCCCGCCGATCACACAGGAAGAGGACGAGGAGGAAGAGGAGGAGGAGGAAGATTGTGTCAGTATGGAGGTGGAGCCTGGCACTCAGCATCAGCAGCAGTCTTTAAGGGATCAGTCCCAAGAAACACATGGACTTGTACGTGGCTGGGAGGAGGTGGCTGCGGACCATGTCGTTCTTAGTGACCCAGAGGACTCCGGACCGAATGCCTCAGCAAACCTACGCTGCATGGCCTCCCTGATCCTGCAAAGCCTGCGTAAGGATCCTCGTATTCGTGGTATCAAGGAGAAGGACCAATACTGGCTGGCAACCCTCCTTGATCCACGTTACAAGGGTAAGGTTGCGGACCTTATCTTGCCATCGCAGAGGGAGCAGAGGATGAAACATCTTCGGGAGGCCTTGCAGAAAGGTCTGTGCAACGCGTTCCCAGAGACTGGGAGGTTACAAACTCCTGTTTCTGGACAACGTGTTGCTGAGGCTTCGGTCAGTCAAAGAAGGAGCGGTGGAGAAGGTGGCCGTCTGACCGATGCGTTCAGACAATTTTTTGGTCCGCAGCCCCAAGGTATGATCGGTTCCAGCAACCATCGCCAGCGTCTGTTTTACATGGTGCAGGAATACCTAGGGGCAAGATCAGACTTGGACACCTTTCCCACTGAAAATCCTCTGGGTTACTGGGTCTTGAGGATGGATCACTGGCCAGAGCTTGCACAGTATGCAATTGAGCTACTGGCCTGTCCTGCATCCAGCGTTCTTTCGGAACGCACATTCAGTGCTGCTGGAGGCGTGGTAACCGATCACAGGGTGCGTCTGTCCACCGACTCGGTCGATCGGCTGACCTTCATAAAAATGAATGAGTCTTGGATCACCACCAGCTACCAAGCACCTGATGCTGATGTAACCGAGTAATTTTTTTTGAAATCTCAGATCCCTTCAAAGACTGCCTATGCTGATGCTGAGTGACTATCCCTGAGTAATTATCCTCTTCCTCCTCAATCATCACGCTGATAGCTTGTAAGAACATTTTTGGTTCTGGGCGCCACCACCAGTGCCTAAGGCACAATTTTTCAGCCCCTGTTTAACAGGGGCGTGTAATTACAATTTTTGATGTAATACTTTGCAGCAGGGCTCGTTCCTGCATTCCAACTAGAGTGTCTGTGAGGGGTTGCAGTGTTGTGGCACCAGCACCAGTGCCTAGGGCCCAATTTTTCTGCCCCTGTCTAACAGGGGCGTGTAATTACAATTTTTGATGCAATACTTTGCAGCAGGGCTCGTTCCTGCGTTCCAACTAGAGTGTCTGTGAGGGGTTGCAGTGTTGTGGCACCAGCACCAGTGCCTAAGGCCCAATTTTTCTGCCCCTGTCTAACAGGGGCGTGTAATTACAATTTTTGATGCAATACTTTGCAGCAGGGCTCGTTCCTGCGTTCCAACTAGAGTGTCTGTGAGGGGTTGCAGTGTTGTGGCACCAGCACCAGTGCCTAAGGCCCAATTTTTCTGCCCCTGTCTAACAGGGGCGTGTAATTACAATTTTTGAAGCAATAATTTGCAGCAGGGCTCGTTCCTGCGTTCCAACTAGAGTGTCTGTGAGGGGTTGCAGTGTTGTGGCACCAGCACCAGTGCCTAAGGCCTAATTTTTCAGCTCCTGTTCAACAGGGGCATGTAATTACAATTCTTGATCTAATATTTCACAGCAGGGCCCTGTGAGGGCTTACAGTGTTGTGGCCACAGCAACACCTAAGGCCCAAATTTCTGCTGAGTATATAGGGCAGGACCCTACTTTCAAACATCTAACTTACAAACGACTCCTACTTGCAAACGGAAGGAGACAACAGGAAGTGAGATGAAATCTACCCCTAGGAAGGGAAATTCTCTCCTGTAAGAGTTAATATGGGAAAACAAGTTCTCCTTTCCACTGATGCTTTCCAATCCTTGTTCCACAAAAAAACCCAAATTTTCAAAAAACATTTTTCATTGGGACAAAAAAGTGAGGTGAAATCTTCTGAAGAGGAGGAAAGACAGCAAAACAAATGTCACAGGGGTGATAACCCTTCCCTATGTTTTCCAAAAAGCTTAGAAAAGATTTTTTGGCTGGAGCTAAACACGTTAAAAATGTTCAAAATTACAAACAGATTCTACTTAACAACAAACCTACAGTCCCTGTCTTGTTTGCACCGCCTGTATACTGCTGTTCAGAGTATATAGGGCCTGGTGGCCCCACACCTTTCCTTATTTTAATTTGGGTGCGGGGTTCCCCTTAATATCCATACAAGACCCAAAGGGACTGGTAATGGACTGGGGGGTACCCATGCCGTTTGTCTCACTGATTTTCATCCATATTGCCATGACCCGACATGACATTAAACCCGCAAGCAGTTTTAAATGAGATTTTTTCCTTTAAAAATGACATTTGGTGCAGGGACTGTTCTAAACATGGGAAACACGCGTCACTTTACAGGCATACTATAGACACCCCCCAGGTACGATATTTAAAGGAATATTTCACTTTTTTTTTTTTACTTTAAGCATCATTAAAATCACTGCTCCCGAAAAAACGGCCGTTTTTAAAACTTTTTTTTGCATTGATACATGTCCCCTGGGGTAGGACCCGGGTCCCCAAACCCTTTTTAGGACAATACCATGCAAATTAGCCTTTAAAATGAGCACTTTTGATTTCGAACGTTCGAGTCCCATAGACGTCAATGGGGTTCTAACGTTCGTGCGAACTTTCGGTCCGTTCGCGGGTTCTGGTGCGAACCGAACCGGGGGGTGTTCGGCTCATCCCTAATCCTGATTAGACGGGCATCCCATAATACCCTCAACCCTATACAAGTCCAATACCTATAATAAAATGCAAAAAACAAAGCTACAAGGACTGATTCTTGACTCCAGTGTGTGGTGTAAAAATCTGTGTGCCTGGCTGTGCAGGGTGGAATATACCTTCATTCACCAGCGGCTCCTGTGGGGGGGGGGGGGTAGTGCTACTTTCTTTTTTTTCCTTTGGTTTCAATGTAACCAGTGAATTGGCCTTCAATTGCTTTAGACTGTGCTAGAGTTCACAGGCTGTAGATTTGATTACTCCCTACTGCTTACTGCATGTTGCCAGAACATGGGGGTGGGGAGAGTCAACTAGATAGTCTAATCATTTATTGAGCTCCTTTATTGAGGGCTAATTCCCTCCCTGGCAGAAGAGCTCTACTAAGACAAGTTGCTGCTTATCAAGGTCCCAGCTGTGGTAGAGCTGAAGGGGGGGGTTATTTTCCAACGTTATCCTTGACATCTCGAAACTTCACCTGACGAATGCAGTCTGCAATGCCTCACTGGAAGGAGTCTAGAGGAAGCTGAATGGGTACAGCTGCTCCCTGGACATGTTAATACTGACTGTTCTACAAGACCATGATGACTGTGCACTATTGGGAGACCTGAACCAAGTAGTTCTTCTCTCGTGGGGAACGGTATCCTGAGGTTTAGCAAGAATCTATCTCTAGGGAGTGTAGCACAGAGGAGTATCCAATACCCTGCACCCTCTCTCGTTGTTCAAGTTCTAGCAATAACTCATAAAAATTAATACTTCTAGACTGTTTTCTTGTGTCAGTGTGCTTTTAAACTGTGCTTTGGTGTGCCAGCAGCCTCTGTACAAGTAAGGGAGAACTCAAGTCATCATATATTCATTGGGTCACATCTGGGGGGTACCTCTACATAACATACAAGTGTACATACATCAAAGTTAAGTAAATGGTTAGCATTCATTGGCTCAGTACTTGACAATGAGGCTATCAAGCCTTTAGGTAGTTTCCAAGTGAGTTCAGATGCTTAATAAAAGGTGTGTCTGGGTTTAATGAAGGGTATAAGTCAGGGATCCTCAAACTATGGACCTCCAGCTGTTGCAGAACTACACGTCCCATGAGGCATTGCAAAACTCTAACATTCACAGACATGACTAGGCATGATGGAATTGTAGTTTCTGAACAACTGGAGGGCCGTAGTTTGAAGACCCCTGGTATAAGTGATAGAAGGAGAACAGGAAAAGGCAAGAAAATGGATCTGCAGGGGGCTGAGGGCATTAAAGTTGTACTTAGGTGTTAACTCCCCTTTTAGAAAAGTTTGTCCTTAGTCCAATATTGACAGGGGTTGGGAGAGAGATACCCCAGAGCTGCTAAGATGTAGTTTCCTGTGGTGCTGATCTAAAGGGCCCTTTGCAGGGCTGAAGCCCTAGGTGATTTGGTACAGAACATGGGTCTCCCCTGACCTTCTTCTGCAGATCCTGTAGTGGGGTGCATAAGGCATTGGTGGCCTGGACAGAGTCCTCTATATGAGCATTGGTGAGGCCCGGGAGTGAATGTATCATCTGGAAACAAGCCCGGCTGGGCAGAGCTATGTAAGAGACATGGAGAAGAGAATGGAAAACTAATGAGAGTGCCTTGACTGTGACTTGGTGATGGAAGCTATATGCTGTAGATTTAGTAAACATGGGCAATTAGTCCCAATTCTGTGTTGCTCCCAAGGAAAGGGATGCAGGAGTAGAGGGAAGATGGCTCAAAGATGAGTAACTGCACTTTGTGCTGAAATGACTGCTACAGAATGTCTAACCTTGCATGTGGCATTCCACACTGAAGATTCTGCTATTATGTAAATGTGATATGTCACGGAAAAGTTACATTTAAGTTTGAAGAGGTGGGGCGGGGAACTGTACAATTTGGCGCCAACACCTGCCCAATCATAGTTCTCCTTACACTTTGGGTTTGGCCATTTGTAACCTAAAACCAAATAGTATGTAAGCTGAATTAATTTTCAGTGTGCACCTACAGTGTTGTAATGATAAAACTTTTTGATATGGTAAATCTTCATTTATCATAAAGTGAATATTTTTCTAGAAATGTCTGTTGTTTTCATTTAAACCCTGATAAATGCTATGGTCTTCTTGGTTTCCTCTATTTAGAAATCTAACATGCACTTTCTAAAGAAGGATTTCCTGCAGTGATTATCAGGTCTATTCATCACATTCTCCTGTCTGTAACACTTAAGTTAAAACAACCATTTATTTAACTTTGGCTAAAACTCATTCAAAACAAAGTCAGCTAATTTATTATTTTTATGCTAGATGATTTGTATAGTTTAAAAAAGATGAGATGATCTCCATTAAGACCTTATGCAGTATTACCACATATGTATTTAGTACATGCTTTAAACAAATTAGAAGATCTACCTAATACAATAGTATTAAAAAAATGTAACAGACCTGTGTGGAGTGGTTGGCAAGCAATAGTAGAAATAATTTTCTGAAATTTCTAGGAAACTGTATACTGGAAAGGACATTAATCTACATCTACAAATAAATAAAACTAGATTTGGTCACAAATGTTATGATGGAAACCCTTTTGGACATCTTCTTTTTCTTTGCGGCTAAATTATTTTCAGACTAGCCTGGCTTTCAAAATGTTAGGTAGCTTGAGCTAGTATTCTTAGATTTCAGGGTAATACTGATGCTAATATGGACAAGTAAGCAGATAAAAATGTCATTTTAAAAATTACTTAACCACTTGCCTACTGGGCACTTTCACCCCCTTCCTGCCCAGGCCAATTTTCAGGTTTCAGCGCTGTCACACTCTGAATGACAATTGCGCAGTCATGCAAATCTGTACCCAAACTAAATTTTTAGCATTTTTTGCGACAGATAGAGCTTTCTTTTAGTGGTATTTAACCACCACTGGGTTTTTTATTTTTTGCTAAACAAACAAAAAAACACAGAAAATTTTGAAACAAAAAAGTTTCTTAGTTTCTGTTATAACATTTCATAAATAAAAAATTTTTCTCCTTCACTGATGTGGGCTCATGAGGCTGCACTGATATGCTGCACTGATGGGCACTGATAGGCGGCACTGATAGTCATCACTGATAGGCGGCACTGATTGGCACAAATTGGCAGCAGTGGTGGGCACAGATTGGCAATAATGGTGGGCACTGTTGGGGCTGCACTGATCAACAGGACACAGATTGGCTCTTTACCTTGATCTTTTGATTCAAAATGCAAAATAACCCACCAGCCCCCCCTTATACTAACCTGAGCCAGATCCCAATCAGCAATGTGCACAAGAGCAGCGGCTCTCACCACTGTCTCCCTCCTCCCTGGGCAGATTGATAGCAGCGGGAGCATTGGCTCCCGGTGGAGGACCCCAGAAGAAGAGGACCGGGGCTGCTCCGTGCAAAACCATTGTACAGAGTAGGTAAGTATGACATGTTTGTTATTTAAAAAAAAAAAAAAAAGCTTTAATGTCGCTTTAAAGTGTTCAAATCCATCTGGTTCAGAATTTCCCAACTACACAGAACAGAGCAAGAGGACTGTAAACATATTGGACACCAAGAGAACAACATGGAGAGCTCCTACAATGGTAGCTTTATATGACCATTTTTTGTGCTGTGTCAAGGTAAAATAGATGTTCCATTCCTGTGTTCAACTGGAAACGTGATTCACAATCAGTTGACAGCAATGGACAGTGGTGGATGACTACATTATACACTACATCAATAGTGCATACAGTATATGCTTACAGGGTCATCTGGCGCCCAGGGCAAAGATGATGAACTGCACCCCCCGTGATGTGTGATCCTCATGTCTCAGCAAAAATCCCCTACCTACCCCCTCAACAAAATCCACTAATCTGCACATTTACAATTCCCCCCAACCCCAAGCATAAATTTCCTCTGCAGGCCAAAATTCTCCCAAAATAAAAATGGATAAATTCCTGCTCCTCCCAGTACAAGCCCCCCTCCCAGCACATATGTTTGCCCCCTCACCAAACCCCCCCAGCTGAAATTCCCCCTCCCAAATTTCCTCTCCTAGCACAAATACACCCCCTGCCCCTTCTCAGTACAAATCCCCTTCCAAATCTCCTAGCAAGACCCCTCCAAATCCCCACTCTTAAAACAACCCTCCTCAATTCCCCCTCCTAGCACAAATCCACCCCCTAAGAGGCTGTACCTCCTCCCAGTTCTTTTTTCCTCTCCGCTGCTGTCAGTACTCCTGTAGGGCAGCCTTACTCAGCCAGGATTCCCTGGATTCCTAAGATTTCTCCAGATGTTGCTAGAGATTCCTTAACTACTTCCCTACTGAGTCAGTTCTGACATTTCTCTTCTACATGTAAAAAAATAATTTTTTTGCTAGAAAATTACTTAGGACCCTCAAACATTATATATACACTGAGCAAAATTATAAACGCAACACTTTGCCCCTATTTATCATGAGCTGGACGCAAAGATTTACGCCTTTTCTATGTACACAAAACACCCATTTATCTCAAATATTGTTCACAAATCTGTCTAAATCTGTGTTAGTGAGCACTTCTCCTTTGCCGAGATAATCTCACAGGTATGGCATATAAAGATGCTGATTAGACAGCATGATTATTGCACAGTTGTGCATTAGGCTGGCCACAATAAAAGGCTACTCTAAAATGTGCAGTTTTACTGTATTGTGGGGGGGGGGTTCGGGGGGGCTCGAAAACCAGTCAGTATCTGGTGTGACCACTATTTGCCTCATACAGTGCAGCACATCTTCTTCGCATAGAGTTGATCAGGTTGTTGATTGTATATATGCCAATCCAGAGCATCCCAAACGTGCTCAATGGGTGACATGTCCGGTGAGTATGCTGGCCATGCAAGAACTGGGATGTTTTCAGCTTCCAGGAATTGTGTACAGATCCTTGCAACATGGGGCCGTGCATTATCATGCTGCAATATGAGGTGACGGTCGTGGATTAATTAGTTCAACGATGGACCTCAGGATCTTGTCACAATATCTCTATGCATTCAAAATGCCATCAATAAAATGCACCTGTGTTCGTTGTCCATAGCATTTGCCTGCCCATACCATAACCCCACCGCCACCATGGGCCACTAAATCCACAACATTGACATCACAAACTGCTCACCCACACAATGCCATATATGCTGTCTGCCATCTGCAGTGAAAACCGGGATTCATCCGTGAAGAGAACACCTTTCCAAAGTGCCAGACGCCATCAAATGTGAGCATTTGCCCACTCAAGTCAGTTACAAAGAGGAACTGCAGTCAGGCTGAGACCCCAATGAGGATGATGAGCATGAAGATTAGATTCCCTGAGACAGTTTCTGACAGATTGTGCAGAAATTCTTTGGCTATGCAGAGCTGCCCGGGTGGCTGGTCACAGACTATTTTGGAGGTGAAGATGCTGGATGTGGAGGTCCTGGCTGCTGTGGTTACATGTGGTCTGCGGTTGTGAGGCCGGTTGGATGTACTGCCAAATTCTCTGAAACGTCTTTGGAGACGGCTTATGGTCGAGAAATGAACATTCAATTCAAGAGCAACAGCTCTGGTGGACATTCCTGCAGTCAGCATGCCAATTGCACGCTCCCTCAAAACTTGTGACATCTGTGGAATTGTGCTGTGTGATAAAACTGCACATTTTAGAGTGACCTTTTATTGTGGCCAGCCTAATCGCGCGTACACACGAGCGGACTTTACGGCAGACTTTGTCTGGTGGACTTTTCGACGGACTTTACGACGGACTTTCCGAATGAACGGACTTGCCTACACACGATCAACCAAAGTCCGACGGATTCGTACGTGATGATGTACGACCGGACTAAAACAAGGAAGTTCATAGCCAGTAGCCAATAGCTGCCCTAGCTTCGGTTTTTGTCCATTGGACTAGCATACAGACGAGCGGACTTTTCGACCGGACTCGAGTCCGTCGGACAGATTTGAAACATGTTTCAAATCTAAGTCCGTCAAACTTTTGAGAAAACAAAGTCAGCTGAAGCCCACACACGATCGAATTGTCCGACGAAATCTGGTACGCCGGACCAAGTATGCCATAAAGTCCGATCGTGTGTACGCGGCATAAGGCACACCTGTGTAATAATCATGCTGTCTAATCAGCATCTTGATATGCCACACTTACATAGTTACATAGTTAGTGAGGTTGAAAAAAGACACAAGTCCATCCAGTTCAACCATAAAAAAAAATAAATAAATAAAATAAAAAATATCATACAATCCAAAAAACCCCAGCAGAGCATGCTCCAATTTGCTACAGCAGGGAAAAAAATTCCTTCCTGGTCTCCCAGGAGGCAATCGGATTTTCCCTGGATCAACTTTACCTATAAATGTTAGTACCCAGGTATATTATGTACATTTAGGAAAGTATCCAAGCCTTTCTTAAAGCAATCTACTGAGCTGGCCAGAACCACCTCTGGCGGGAGTCTATTCCACATTTTCACAGCTCTTATGCCCTGTACACACGGTCGGACTTTGTTCGGACATTCCGACAACAAAATCCTAGGATTTTTTCCGACGGATGTTGGCTCAAACTTGTCTTGCATAGACACGGTCACACAAAGTTGTCGGAAAATCCGATCGTTCTAAACGCGGTGACGTAAAACACGTACGTCGGGACTATAAACGGGGCAGTGGCCAATAGCTTTCATCTCTTTATTTATTCTGAGCATGCGTGGCACTTTTTTTTTGTTGTTGGAAAATTTTATTTCCTGCTCCCAAACTTTGTGTGTCGGAAAATCCGATGGAAAATGTGTGATGGAGCCTACACACGGTCGGAATTTCCGACAACAAGGTCCTATCACACATTTTCCGTCGGAAAATCCGACCGTGTGTACAGGGCATTACTGTGAAGAAACCTTTCCGTATTTGGAGATGAAATCTCTTTTCCTCTAGACGTAAAGAGTGCCCCCGTGTCCTCTATGTTGACCGTAAAGAGAATAACTCAACACCAACTTTACTATATGGACCCCTTATATATTTGAACATGTTGATCATATCCCCCCTTAATCTCCTCTTCTCAAGAGTGAATACATTCAGTTCCTCTAATCTTTCCTCATAGCTGAGCTCCTCCATGCTTCTTATCAGTTTGGTTGCCCTTCTCTGCACTTTCTCCAGTGCCCCAATATCCTTTTTGAGAACTGGTGCCCAAAACTGAACTGCGTATTCCACATGAGGTCTTACTAATGATTTGAACAGGGGCAAAATGATATCTCTCTCTCTCTGGAGTCCATAGCTCACTTAATACAAGAAAGGACTTTGCTCGCTTTGGAAACTGTAGTTTGGCATTGCATGCTATTATTGAGCTTATGATCTACCAAAACCCCCAGATCCCCCCAGTTGTACTCCCCCTAGCATGTATGATGCATGCATATTCTTAGCCCCCAAGTGTATAACTTTACATTTCTCAACATTAAACCTCATCTGCCACATAGTTGCCCAATTAGACAGTGCATTGAGGTCAGCTTGTAAATTGGAGACATCCTGTAAAGACGTTATTCCACTTCATAGCTTGGTGTCATCTGCAAAGACAGAAATGTTACTTTTGATCCCAGACCCAATATCATTTATAAAGATATTAAAAAGTAAGGGTCCCAGCACTGAACCTTGGGGTACACCACTAATAACCTTAGACCATTCAGAGTAAGAATTATGAACCACTACTCTCTGAATTCTGTCTTTTAGCCAGTTTTCTTTACATTTACAAACTGATATTTTCAAGGCTGTAGACTTTACCTTACACGTGAGCCACGTGTGGGGAATTGTATTGAACGCTTTTGCAAAATCCAAGTATACCACATCCACAGCCACCCCTCTGTCCAAGGTTTTACTTACCTCTTCATAAAAAGAAATGACTGACAACTTCTGTCTTTCACAAATCCATGCTGTCTGTTGCTTAAAATGTTTTTTTCCAGCAAGAACTCGTCTATGTGGCTTACTTATTAAACGCTTCAGTATCTTCCTGACTATAGAAGTTAAACAGGTCTATAGTTACACGGTAAAGACTTTGATCCCTTTTTAAATGTAGGCACCACGTTCGCCCTGCGCCAATCCAGTGGTACTATTCCCGTCATTAATGAGTCCCTAAAAATTTGATACAATGGCTTTGAAATTACAGAGCTCAATTTTTTTAGGATCTGTGGGTGGATGCCATCAGATCCAGGTGCTTTATCCACCTTTATTCTGTCTAAATATTTCTGGACCATATCACTTTTGAGCCATTGTGGATCATTCGGGGCTGTGTCAATACCACCCCCCTTATGGACATGAGCTCCTCCATGCTCTTTTGTATACACAGAGCTGAAGAAAGTATTTAATAAATTAGCCTTCTCTTTGTCCCCAGTCACCCACTCTAGATTATTTTGTAAAGGGCCTACATGCTCAGACCTGACCTTTTTACTATTAATATATTTGAAGAATTTTTGGGGGTTTGTCCTACTATCTTTTGCAATCTGTTGTTCGTTTTGAATTTTTGCATCCTTGATTTCCTTTTTACATATTCTGTTAAATTCTTTGTAACATTTAAACGACACTAGTGTTCCTTCATTTTTATATTTTTTAAAAGCTCTTTTCTTATTGTGAGGTGGATGGATTATTCCGGCAAAGGAGAAGTGCTCACTAACACAGATTTAGACAGATTTGTGAACAATATTTGAGAGAAATAGGCCTCTTGTGGACATAGAAAAAGTCGTAGATCTTTGCGTTCAGCTCATGATAAATAGGGGCAAACACAAAAGTGTCGCATTTATAATTTTGCTCAGTGTGTGTATGTGTGTGTATATATATATATATATATATATATATATATATATATACACAGTCAGGTCCATAAATATTGGGACATCGACACAATTCTAATTTTTTTTTTCTCTATACACCACTACAATGGATTTGAAATGAAATAAACAAGACGTCCTTTAACTGCAGACTTTCAGCTTTAATTTGAGGGTATTTACATCCAAATCAGGTGAACGGTGTAGGAATTACAACAGTTTGTATATGTGCCTCCCACTTTTTAAGAGACCAAAAGTAGTGGGACAATTGGCTGCTCAGCTGTTCCATGGCCAGGTGTGCGTTATTCCCTCATTATCCCGTTTATAAGGATCAGATAAAAGGTCCAGAGTTCATTTCACGTGTGCTATTTGCATTTTGAATCTGTTGCTGTCAACTCTCAATATGAGATCCAAAGAGCTGTCACTATCAGTGAAGCAAGCCATCATTAGGCTGAAAAAACAAAACAAACCCATCAGAGAGACAGCAAAAACATTAGGTGTGGCCAAATCAACTGTTTGGAACATCCTTAAAAAGAAAGAACGCACCGGTGAGCTCAGCAACACCAAAAGACCCGGAAGACCACGGAAAACAACTGTGGTGAATGACCGAAGAATTATTTCCCTGGTGAAGAAAATACCCTTCACAACAGTTGGCCAGATCAAGAACACTCTCCAGGAGGTAGGTGTATGTGTGTCAAAGTCAACAATCAAGAGAAGACTTCACCAGAGTGAATACAGAGGGTTCACCACAAGATGTAAACCATTGGTGAGCCTCAAAAACAGGAAGGCCAGATTAGAGTTTGCCAAACAACATCTATAAAAGCCTTTACAGTTCTGGAACAACATCCTATGGACAGATGAGACCAAGATCAACTTGTACCAGAGTGATGGGTAGAGAAGAGTATGGAGAAGGAAAGGAACTGCTCATGATCCAAAGCATACCACCTCATCAGTGAAGCATGGTGGTGGTAGTGTCATGGCATGGGCATGTATGGCTGCCAAGGGAACTGGTTCTCTTGTATTTATTGATGATGTGACTGCTGACAAAAGCAGCAGGATGAATTCTGAAGTGTTTCAGGCAATATTATCTGCTCATATTCAGCAAAATGCTTTAGAACTCTTTGGACAGCGCTTCACAGTGCAGATGGACAATGACCCGAAGCATACTGCGAAAGCAACCAAAGAGTTTTTTTAAGGGAAAGAAGTGGAATGTTATGCAATGGTCAAGTCAATCACCTGACCTGAATACAATTGAGCATGTATTTCACTTGCTGAAGACAAAACTGAAGGGAAAATGCCCCAAGAACAAGCAGGAACTGAAGACAGTTGCAGTCGAGGCCTGGCAGAGCATCACCAGGGATGATACCCAGCAACTGGTGATGTCTATGCGTTCCAGACTTCAGGCTATAATTGACTGCAAAGGATTTGCAACCAAGTATTAAAAAGTGAAAGTTTGATGGATGATCTTAATCTGTCCCATTACTTTTGGTCCCTTAAAAATTCCTACACCGTTCACCTGATTTGGATGTAAATACCCTCAAATTAAAGCTGACAGTCTGCAGTTAATGCACATCTTGTTTGTTTCATTTCAAATCCATTGTGGTGGTGTATAGAGCCAAAAAGATTAGAATTGTGTCGATGTCCCAGTATTTATGGACCTGACTGTATATATACACACACACACACACGCATACACACACTTAGGGATGAGCCGAACTCCCCTCCGGTTCGGTTTGCACCAGAACATGGGAACAGACAAAAAATTTGTGCAAACATGCAAACCCTATTAAAGTCAATGGGACATGAACGTGAAAAATCAAAAGTGTTAATTTTATAGGCTTTTATGCAAGTTATTGCCATAAAAAGTGTTTGGGGACCCGGGTACTGCCCCAGGGGACATGTATCAATCCAAAAAAAGTTTTTAAAATGGCTGTTTTTTCAGGAGCAGTGATTTTAATAATGCTTAAAGTAAAACAATAAAAATGAAATATTCCTTTAAATATTATGCCTGGGGGGTCCCCTTAGTCTGCCTGTAAAGTGGCGCACCTGTCTCATGTGTTTTACTGTGCCACAGCAAAATTACATTTCTAAAGGAAAAATGTTAATTTACAATTGCATTGTATTGCCGGATCCTGGCAATATAGATATTAAAAAAAAAAACAAATCGAAGAAAAAATTGGCGTGGGGTCCCCCCAAAATCCATACCAGACCCTTATCCAAGCAAGCAGGCTGGCAGGCCAGGAAAGGGGGGGAGGAGTGAGCACCCCCCCCTTAACCATACCAGGCCACTCGTCCCCACATCCCTGGCCATTGGCTGTGGGGGTCTGCGGGCAGGGGGCTTATTGGAATCTGGAAGCCCCCTTTAACAAGGGAGCCCCCAGATCCTGCCCCCCCCCGTGTGAATGGGTATCAGGTACATTGTACCCCTTCCCATTCACCAAAAAAGTGTCAAAAACTAAAAACAACAACACACAGATTTTGAAAAATTCCTTTATTAAAAAATTAAAAAGTGTTCCGTGATGTCCATTCATCTTTAATCACGGCGCCAACTAATGAAAAAGAGAAAAAACGGAAATACTCCGCCTCCATGGGAGGCGTCCCGCCGACTGCTGTCTTTTTGCTGTGACAGCTGTTATATAGGTAGGGGCGAGGCCTCCTGCTAACATAACTGGATGACCCCGCCCCCCTCTGAGGGCACATAAGGTCGGATAAGGGTCTGGTATGGATTTTGGGGGGGACCCCACACCAACTGTAATTTAAAATTTGACATGGAGTTCCCCTTAAAATCTATGCCAGACCCAAAGGGCCTGGTATGGATTTGTGGGGGGGGGGTGTTAACCCATGCCGTTTTATATGCCTACTCACTGGCCACTTTATTAGGTACACCCATTCAATTGCTTGGTAACACAAACTGCTAATTAGCCATCAAATGGTAGCAACAAAGGGGATTTAAGTGACTTTGAACATAGCATGGTGCCAGATGGGCTGGTCTGAGTATTTCAAATCCTGCTGATCTACTGGGATTTTCACGCACAACCATCTCTAGGGTTTACAGAGAATGGTCCAAAACAGAGGAAATATCCAGTGAGCGACAGTTGTGTGGACGAAAATGCCCTGTTGATGTCAGAGGAGAATGGGCAGACTGGTTGGAGATGATAGAAAGGTAACAGTAACTCAAATAACCACTCATTACAACCATCTGTGAACGCACAACACATTGAACCTTGAAGGAGATGGGCTACAGCAGCAGAAGACCACACCAGGTGACACTCCTGTGTCCTAAGAACAGGAAACTGAGGCTACAATTTGCACAGGCTCCAAAATTAGATAATAGAAGATTGGAAAAATGTTGCCTGGTCTGATGAGTCTCAATTTCAGCTGTGACATTCAGATGGTAGGGTCAGAAATTGGTGTAAACAACATGAAAGCATGGATCCATCCTGCCTTGCATCAAAGGTTCAGGCAGGGGGTGGTGTAATGGTGTGGGGGATATTTTCTTGGCACACTTTGGGCCTCTTAGTACCAATTGAGCATTGTTTAAATGGCACAATCTACCTGAATATTGTTGCTAACCATGTCCATCCCTTCATGACTACATCTATCTCCTGATGGCTACTTCCAGCAGGATAATGCCCCATGTCACAAAGCTCAAATCATCTCAAACTGGGTTCTTGAACATGATAATGAGTTCACTGTACTCCAATGGCCTCCAGTCACCAGATCTCAATCCAATAGAGCACCTTTGGGATGTGGTGGACCGGGACATTTGCATCATGGATGTGAAGCCGACAAATCTGCAGCAACTGCATGATGTTATGTCAATATGGACCAAAATCTCTGAGGAATGTTTCCAACACCTTGTTGAATCTATGCCACGAGGAATGAAGGCAGTTCTGAAGGCAAAAAGGGGTCCAATCCGGTACTAGCAAGGTGTACCTAATAAAGTGGCCGGTGAGTGTATAATTAGAGATATACATCTATATATCTCTATATATATATATATATATATATTTAGTAGAGACCTTAGATAATAAAATGGTGGGGTTTGCAATTTGTTATGTCACCCAGTATTTACGCAGCAATTTTTCAAATCAAATTTTTGGAAAAAAAAAATACATATAATAAAATTTAGGCACACAAACACAATATAATACCCCTTTTTTTTGTAAAATATATAAGATGATGTTACGCCAAGTAAGCATGCCTTAAACTATGAAGAGATCTATATTCAGGACAAAGTCACAGATCTAGTTTCATTTATTCTTGTATATCTTTATTTATATAGATATTTCTGTATTTATTTACAGTCTTTCATTAAACTTTGCCTTTTTTTAAATACTAACTAGCTTTCCAATATGTTTTATTCCTGAAATTAATTTTTAATTAGCTTTTTTATTTTTTATGCTTTTGGCTATAATTAAATTTACAGAGATAATACACCAGCACCATTTGACCAGAGTGTAATGATTTCAATTCAGATTCCAGTAGGAACAAATAAGAACCTTTATGAAGTTTGTAGCCCACAGAGGAAGCACTATGTGCTAAAAGCATGGGGCCTCTCAATCTGCTGATTAATTAATGAGTTCATCTCTATCTTCTCATTCACTCAGGAACATCCCCACAGAGAGAACTGTAATATTTTCTATGGGTTTCTACACAACTGGCAAGGGCTGCATTGCTGCTAACCTGTACTTAATGCTTAGGATGACTTTATTTTTCAGTTTTAAAATTGTGAATGCTAATCTGAAAATAATAAAGCTTGATGATATCTTTATGGTTTAAAATATATGTGAACCCCTACCTTGTAAATTACCCCCACTCAGTTTAAAATAAAATCACAAGGCAAAACTTTGTGTATACTATGTATGTATATATAATATACATACACACACACACACATATACACACATATACAACAACATTATAAATACATTGTTTCCTGTTTTTTTATAAGTGATGATAGGACCTCTGTATAAGGGGCTTAGAGAGGTGGGGGTGGAGACTGCAAGGGGTGTGTTTAGTAGGAGGCTGAGAAACAACAGGACACTGATCTTCCCAATGAAGGGCTGAGAAGGTGTGTCAGCACAAGTCTGACTCCTGGATGACAGGCAGGATGTGCTCCGAAGTAGAACGCAAAGAAGAAAACAAACCACTCTAGGATGGATGTGCTTCCATACCCTGGGCATGGTCAGTCTGAAATAGGAAAGCAGGAAGAGTGGCAGGATCATCAGGCATTTCACAGAATGGAAGCAATACAAAGACAACAGGATACTTTTTAATAGAAGTGCATTGAAACACAGACACATATCAGGAATATGAAATGTTGGGGTACTGTACTGTTTGTATTTTAGCACTATAGTAGTGCCATGGTAAAAATTAAAAACAAGTGAAAAAAAAGTAAGTGGCTAATTTGTGTTGAGATGCAATGGAGCAGCAAAGCACAGTGGAAATGCCTGAAACTTCTCATTTTGAAGGTTAAAGCAGTATTAAACCCAAAAGCAAACATTTTTTATTTTGCAACTTACCAATTCTTAGAAATGATGGGTGTATTCAGGGAGGTGGGCAGGAGGGGCGGCTGCCCTGGGCACTGCAGTATAATGTGAGGTGGTGGGGGCACCACAAGGAGATTGGGGGGAGAGAATTTGTGTTGAGAGGAGGTATTTGAGAGGGGTGGCAGGGGGTAAGAATTGTTCTAGATCAGTGATGGTGAACCTTGGCACCCCAGATGTTTTGGAACTACATTTCCCATGATGCTCAACTACACTGCAGAGTGCATGAGCATCATGGGAAATGAAGTTCCAAAACATCTGGGGTGCCAAGGTTCGCCATCACTGTTCTAGGGAAAGCTGGGTAGGTGTGCTAGGAGTAATGATTTGGGGGGATTTGTGTTGGGAGGGGAGATGGGTGAAGCGGATTTGTGCTAAGTATTTGTGCTAGTAGGGTTGATTGGGGGGTATTTGTGCTAGGAGTGGGGAATTGGAGTGGGGGGAGAGGATTTGTGCTTGGAGGGGGAAATGAGAAGGTTAGAGGATTTGTGCAAGGAGGGGGAAGGTTTTTTTTTGGGGGGGGGGGGGGATTTGTGCTGGGAGCATATAGGGTAAGATGATTTGAGCTGGGGGGGGTTGGATGGGGGGATAAAGATTTAGGCCAGGAGGGGGGAATGTCAGCGGGGGGGGGGGGGGATTTGTACTGTGAGGGAGGGGGATTTATGCTTAGGAGTACAGGCATGCAGATTAGTGCTCGGTTTTATGGTGGTAGAGGGGATTTTTGCTGACACATATTTAAACATCTTGGGGAGGGGGCGCAATTTGGCATGTTCGCCCTGGGCTCCAGATGACCTTGTCCCTGCCCTGGGTGTACTAGTTTCCTTTTAGGCTTTCTTTCTTCTATTTGCATCTGGTGATCTGGCCAGCAAGCCAGTTGTTTTTCAACAGAAAAAATATCTTGCAGTTACATGGATGAAACAAACCATTTACTAATCGCAGGGGTGCTTAAAGTGATCAGCTTTTATTTATTTTTCTGGAAAACTATCCCACAAGGAGAAAAATAGGTGCTGTAACTGATTTTAAAGTATTAGCTGGAGTTCAGCTTCAGTTTGTTAGTGTATTTAAATCTGCTAGTAAATCTAATACTACCCTCCTCCTAGACTGACAATGCTGCTGTCCAAATCTGCCCCCTTTGTGGCCTTCATCCAGAGTGGTTTGTGTATATTACAGGAGTTTTGTTACTCACCAGATCACCAGGGAAAAACAGTGGGGAAATATGCCTAAAAAAAGAAATCTAATACAGCCACCACATCTAATGATTACATTACATATATACTAATACATTACTTTTTTGGTTTTGGGATTAATACAGCTTTAAATGGTAAAAGGAAGACAAACAAAACCATATATCTTAACCACTTCAGCTCTGGAAGGTTTAACCCCCCCCCCCCCTTCCCGACCAGGCCATTTTAGCGATACGGCACTGCATTACTTTGACAATTGTGCGGTCGTGCGACATTGTACCCAAATAAAATTGATGTCCTTTTTTTCCCACAAATAGAGCTTTCTTTTGGTGGTAATTGATCACCTCTGCGGTTTTTATTTTTTGGGCTAGAAAGAAAAAAAATACCGACAATTTAAGAAAAAAAAAACAATATTTTTTACTTTCTGCTATAAAACACATCCAATTTAAAAAAATGTAAAAAATAAACATTTCTTAATCAGTTTAGGCCAATATGTATTCTGCTACATGTTTTTTGTAAAAAAAAAAAAAAAAAAAAACAATAAGGGTATATTGATTTGTTTGCACAAAAGTTAAAGCGTCCAAACAAATCAAATATGGGATATTTTTATGGAATTTTTTTTTTATTTTTTTATTTTTTTACTGGTAACGGCGGTGATCAGCGACTTATAGTGGGACTGCGACATTGCGGTTGATAAATCGGACACTAAGTGATACTTTTTGGGGACCAGTGATACCAATATAGTGATCAGTGCTAAAAAATATGTACTGTCATTGTACTAATGAACCTTCAGGGAAGTGCTTAACATCAGGGGCGATCAAAGAGTTAAATGTGTCCCTAGGGACTGGAGTGCTTGTACTGTGGGAAGACCGAGATCCATATTCCTGCTTATCAGAAACACAAGATCTCTGTCTTTCCTTGTCACATAATGGCGATCTGCCTTGTTTACATAGGCAGACCGCGGTTCTGCCTCTGTCAGGAATGATCGGCTAGTCCCGGCAGAAATCAGGTCTGCTGATTGGCTCCCGATGTGTCCAATCACGGTGGGAGCTGGTCTCTTTTTTATGGAAAATCCTGCTAGGTGATCAGAAGATGCTAGTCAAATAAATAAAAACCTTGTCTTATCAGCTGCCTAATGTACACCTGTTATGAATGTATGTAAGTATGGAACGTTCTGTCCTTCCTCTAAAAATGCTTGTTGCCTGGCTGCCAATCTTAATCCAGTGATTTCTGAGTCACATGCATGTAAGTTAAGAAAGTCATTGTAAAATCAGAATGCCTTATCTTTATACAAGTTTTTTAACTGTGACTCAGAAAATATTGAAGCCAAAACACCGGAATGACAGCCAAGTAGGGTTGCCACCTTTTCTTCAAGTGAAACCCGAACACTTTAGCGGCGCTAAATTTTATTTTTATAGTAAAAACTATAAATATATTTTTCTATTAAATAACATTTCTAATCATTTGAAGTTAAGAACAAGAGTCCCTCTTTACATCAGAGTCCACAGAGTTCCCCTTTTACATCTGAACTCACAGAGTTCCCTTTCACTGTAAGAGGGGACTCTGCAGACTCTGATGTAAGGGAGAACTCTGGGGCCTCTAACATAAGGGAACCCTGACTTAAGGGGGAACACTGAGAACTCTGATGTACGAAGAAGATTCTGATGTAAGGGCCTCTGGTATAAAGGGGAAATCTGATGTAAGGGGTGCTCTGAGAACCCTGATTTGCCTTAGTGTACTTGCTCAGAGACAGGAGAGAGAAGGGGGAGACTTCAGTTACAGACAGGGATGGATGGTGAGCTCACTCACCCCTTGGCAGTCAGAACCACTCATCCAGATGTATCTGAGGCTGCTGGACTTCAAATTTCCAGCCCCAACTTACTTTCCTATTCTGAGGCACAACGCCGGGGATTGGAGTGTGGGCAGACACAGAGGGGTAGGGGTGGAGTGAAGGGGCGCAGATCACGCCCTCTCTCCTCTCCTGTCTGTGTGTGTGTTTGGGGGGGGGGGTTGTTAGTGCTGGCTTTGGGCAGTGTGAAAGAGTGTAACAGACACTCTCAGCTTATACAACTGCAGCCAGCAACCCTGCTGGGAAGCCATAGTCCAGTCTAAATAATGTGTCCGGGTTTCAGGCAGTCTGAAACCCGGACGCATGATTCCAAACCAGAACTGTCCAGGGCAGTGGACAGGTGGCAACCCTACAGCTGGTACCCTGGTAGCCTCTTTAACTTGTGTACTCACATGACAGATGTACTTTGAAGATGAATTCCAAATATGGATATTTTGTATCCATACCATAAACAGGGAGAAGTGCACAAACATCCTATAATTCTTTATGTGGAGGGATTTTTTAGGCCCAAGCTTTACAAGGCTGATATCATACCATCACAAAATTGATATAAAATCATCAAATTTTATTGTACAATAATTCGCAAAACAACATAAAAGACATTAACCACTTGACATCCGCGCTATGGCTGAATGACGGCCACAGCGCGGACCTGAATTCCTGGGAGGCCGATACAAGTAAGGGGCCGGTCCCGGCCCCTTACCATGTGATCAGCTGTCAGCCAATGACAGCTGATCACATGATGTAAACAAAAGATCGGTCATCGGCGGTTTTTTCTACTCACGCTGATAGCGTGAGTAGAAAAAAAAGCCGATCACCGGCTCAGATGCAAGGGACATCGGTCCCGAAGTGGAAGAGGCACATCTGCCTCATCTGTGCCCACATAACAGTGCCACCTAACAGTGCCCACAGTGCCACCTGTCAGTGCCCACAGTGCAACCTATCAGTGCCCACAAGTGCCACCTATCAATGCCCACAAGTGCCAGCTTTCAATGCCCACCAGTAGTGCCAATCAGTGCCACCTAGCAGGGCTGCCTATCAGTGTAACTGATCAGTGCCCATTATTGCCACCCATCAGTACCCATCTCTGCCACCCATCAGTGCCCATCACTGCTGCCTATCGGTGCCCATCAGTGCCGCCTCATCAGCATACATCAATGAAGGAGAAAAATTACCTGTTTTTAATTTTTTATAACAAAATATAAAAAATTTTTTTTTTTTTTAATTCAGTTTTTTTACATTTTTTTAACAAAAAATAAAAACTGCAGAGGTGATCAAATACCACCAAAAGAAAGCTCTATTTGTGGGGAAAAAATTATAAAAATTTCATTTGGGTACAGTGTTGTATGACCACGCAATTGTCATTCAAAGTGCGTCAGCGCTGAAAGCTGAAAATTGGTCTGGATAGGAGGGGGGTTTAAGTGCCCAGTAAGCAAGTGGTTAAAGGCTTACAAAAAATGCTTGGTCCTCATACAAGATGTACCGTATTTATCAGCCTATAACACGCACAGGCGTATAGCACGCACATTCATTTTAAGAGGGAAGTTTCAGGAAAAAAACTTAAATTTTAAATAAGGAACTATGAAGCAAAATAAGAGTCAGTGCCCATCTGCAGCCTCACCATTGCCATCAATGCAGCCTGATCAGTGCCCATCTGCAGCCTCACCATTGCCATCAATGCAGCCTGATCAGTGCCCATCTGCAGCCTCACAAGTGCCATCAATGCAGCCTCACCAGTCCACATCAATGCAGCCTCACAAGTGCCATCAATGCAACAGCCTCACCATTACCATCAGTGCAGCCTGATCGATGCCCATCTGCAGCCTAGAGGGGACAGGGAGGGGGGCAGGACGAGTGCAGACAGATTACATACAGTGAGAATCTCCTATGATAGACAGAACAATGGTCCAATGGTGGCCCAGGAGACGGGACTTCCTATTACAGAGGCCACCAAGTAAACAGGAGTTTCTCACTGTATGTAATCTGATGGTGCTCATCCCGCCCCCCTCCCTGTCCCCTCCGAGGCAGTTAAAATTGAAGTATTGGCGTATAACACGCACACGCTATTTGCACCCAATTTTCATGGTGAAAAAGTGAGTGTTATACGCCAATAAATACAGTATATATGTCTTAACACTCTATAGTCCACGTGCCATTATAAATACCAACAGATTTTGTATAATATATGATGTTAATCTTGTGGATGACCCAGCATGTTTCAATAAACTCTTCCTCAGGGAATAGAGTGGATATCTGCAATATACAAGCTTCTGAGGGTACACCCAATTCACTCTAAATTTATCACATACATGTGACATAGATACCTTATGCACTTGCATAAAGAATACAGTTATAGAATAGAGAATATATCTAATGTATAATAGAGTTTCAGCCATATACTGTATATTATAAACATCCATACGCTCTCAGTCTCTCCTGTGGGGTTCGCCACAACCCAGAAAGGCAGGGGTGCACACAAAGTGATGCCTGAAACATCCACAAAGGTCGCTGTGGGCAGTCAAATAAAATGCCATATAAATCAACTATTTATGATGTCTGCCACATTTTGCCCAATTTACTACCTTAATAAACATCCAGTTGGTGAGGGCTCAATATTCTGCAGGCAGCCCAGGGGGAAGAGAAAAGGTGTGCGGCTACATGGGATTACAATATTCCCATAAATGGGGTTGTAAAGTTACAATAAAGTCATAGAGTCATAAAATTAGCAAGTATCATCTAATGGCCCCTCTCATCCAACATACCAGAAGTTCATGCTAGCTACCCATGGGTCCACCAGTCTGGTTTAGCCAGATGGTATCAAGGTTTCTCCCAACATAGTGTATGCTCACAATTCCAAAAAGGCGTCTAATAAATACTTTTGGACTAGGTATGACCGATAATCATGTGATCACTTAAGCCAATAGGTATCGGGTGTTCCTCTTACATCGGCAACCATTTGTGCCCTAATTCCCGAAATGCGCCAAAGCCCCACCAAGGTCAAGACAGAACCACCCACACTGGGTTCCCGCTTCACCCACTGCAGCATCAACAGAGGGTCATATAAGCCCCCCAGGCAAATACCTTGAGAGGCTATCCAGTGCCAGGCATGGGCCACATTACCCGCCAGACCATTACTGCACCCCACAGAAGACCTCCAGCGGTACCATATTTGCTGAAAATACATAACACCACATTAGTTTACAATAAATAGATACTATTCATACATATCTATGCATAATATTAATCATTTAACAAACTTTGTTGCAGATTTCTACCTTTTGTTATTCTGAGGAAATCACTGTGAGTGTCCATGTGGAAAGTGAATCTAATGGGAGTGGTTTTATAATTATAAGTCAGCTGCTGCACTTGCAGGGCTCTAATGAGGAAAATTGCAGGGTCTGCATGCCTTAGACGTGGTTTCCTATTGGGAGTATCTCACCAAAAATGACTTGTTTGTTTCAGGGGATGCCTGAAATCTGACTTGTATCTTTGTTCAGACTTCTGGGAAAATCAGTGAGCCAATCACACAATCAGGAAATTATGTTTCTGGGGGGCGTTTTGTACACATTCTGTGTACAGAACACCTCCAGGTTGCCATATTGCATTGCAATTTCCAGAAAAATACAGAGCTGCAGATTGAAAAGAAAAGGTAATTTTTTTTTAATAACATTCAATTACAACATGACTTGTGTCGCAATTGTATACGCTATATTATTTTTTTTATATCTTATTTTTTTTTCCTACAAAAGTGGAGTTACCCTTTAAAGCTGTTTTCATTTGAACAATTATGTCTCGTATGGAGATATTGACTATACAGGATCCTTTTTTATAAATTATTTATTTTTGTTTTATATGGAGTACAATAGGTTTCACAGCCAAGTAAAATAAAGTTATCACAAAGGTTGACAAGACCCTCAAACTGAACCAAGGGTGGCAATAGACAGAATAAGAAAAACAGTATAGTCAACTCATCAAAGCCTGAGGCCGGACTACAGGCACAGGCGTAACAGTATTTCAAATGTGTTGTTCGGTTTCACAATAGCCTATCTCTTGTATCAAGTGATCAGTACTCACAGCAAAATATATTTAATAAAAAGAGAATTTCAGATAAATTTTTGTGCATGTGACACCAATCTACTAAAATGTCCATTCTTGTTTTTTGTTGCTGACCAGAAACAAATCATATGCATCTCAGGTGTCCTGTTGTCACATCAAAGGATACATGCTTGCTCTAGGTCAGTCAGGTCCATATTTTTGTTGTTTATGATTGAATAACAATCCTCTTAAGACTACCTCCTATCTGGTGTCCTGGTAAAACTTGATTTTCTTGATATCCTCACCTCCTACCCAAATTACCAGTTCTGGGAAATGTGTGTCTCACAATTTACAAGCCTGTCTAAAGTACATGGCTTCAGATTATAACACATACAAAAACATGTATGGTGTCAGTTAGAATTGAATCCTTTGGTAATATTTTTTCATATTAAAACACAATAATAACTAGAGATAAAATTAATGATCTGCCTTTCCTTCCCTGTACCAAATGGGCTCATTGCATATACTGTATGTATAGAAAGAATTGTTATAATTACAGTAAATTGTCAGAATAATATTGGGATCATTTATAAATATGTTTTTGGGAGTCAAAGTTTCCTTTTTTTTCATTGAAATTATAACTATTTGTCATCTGAATTAATAATGGAAAGTGTACTCATTTTTGACCAATGTAATATATATTGTATCTTTTACATTTATTTACAGAAAATGTTGAAGTCCAAAAAAGAAAACCATTATATAGCACATATGTAAATACCCAATTACTAATAATATGCTTTCACAGTAAAAAAAGTAGAGCTATTAAGTATGTCAATTAGGTAGACTAAACCATGCAGTCAATTTGTTAGTATAATCTGGTGTATTTATAAACCAGTGAATCTGCCATTCACCAAACAATTGGTAGTTCTACCACTGGTGTCAGTAGTCTTTTATTTATTTTCTTTATTAATATTTTTTACCATTGTAAATCATTTTATTTAATTTTTTTTACAATTTTTACAATTTATTTTTTACAATTTTTTTAGGACCCCGCTGGGGGGCTTTGGTGAAATATCAAGGGTCTAAACTGACACGCCGCATCTCCAATCGTGATAAGAAGCCTCTGTCAGAGGCTTCTTACCACGTGATCAGCTGTGACCAATCACAGCTGATCATCGCATGAACCAGGAAGTGCCGGTAAACGGCATTCCTCGGTTCACGCTGACAGGGAGAGCCGATTAGAGCCGACCGGTGGCTCTCCCTGTCAGAGGGGGGGTCTGTGCTGATAATCAGCACATTGATTATCAGCACAGCCCCATCAAATGTGCCAAAAAAGGTACCCAGTCAGTGCCCCCTCAGGATCGCCTATCAGTGCCCAATAAAGTACCAATCAGTGCCATATAGTGCCCACCACAGTGCCAGTCAGTGCCCATCACATTGCCAATCAGTGCCCTACAGTAACACCTGTCAAAACCTCATCAGTACCTCATCATCAGTGCTGCCCATCAGTGTCACCTGCCAGTGCCACCTGTCAGTGCCAATCAGTACCACCTATCAGTGCCAATCAGTACCACCTATCAGTATCAATCAGTGGCGCCTATCAGTGCCAATCAGTGCAGCCTGTCAGTGCCCATCACAGCCGCTTGTCAGTGCCCATCTGTGCCGCCTGTCAGTGCCCATCAGTGCCACCTATCAGTGCCCATCAGTACAGCTATTGGTGCCCATCAGTGCTGCATATCAGTGCCGCCTAACAGTGCCCATCAATTCTACATATCAGTGCCTCCTCATCCGCTTGTCAGTGCCCATCTGTGCCGCCTGTCAGTGCCCATCAGTGCCCCCTATAAGTGCCGCCTATCAGTGCCCATCAGTGCAGCTATTGTTGCCCATCAGTGCTGCATATCAGTGCCGCCTATCAGTGCCCATCAATTCTACATATCAGTTCCTCCTCATCAGTGCCCATCAGTGCCACCTTATCATCGCCAATTCATCAGTGCCCATCTGTGCCGCTTCATCTGTGCCCGTCAGTGAAGGAGAAACCTAAATTTTATAACCGAGACGAAGAAAAACTTTTTTTTTTTAACTTTCGGTCTTTTTAAGTTGGTTGAGCAAAAAATAAAAACCCCAGTGGTGATCAAATACCACCAAAAGAAAGCTCTATTTGTGGGAAGAAGATGATAAAAATTTAGTTGGGTACAGGGTTGTATGACCGCGCAATTGTCATTTAAACTGCTACAGCACTTAAAGCTGAAACTTGTCCTGGGCAGGAGGGGGCGAAAGTGCCTGGTATTGAAGTGGTTAAGGACACAGCCATCAATCTCCTTCTCTGTCTCAGCAGCACAGAATGAATGTAGAGGAATAACTCTGTACAGAGCTTCCCCTCTCCATTCATAAACTGAAGCATAGTAAACAGTTTACTATGCCTAATTTATGAATGAACGGAGTCAGTGACTGGTACGGATCACTGACTCTATTCATTAAGACAAGAAAGGGGCTGGTAAATGACACATTTACCGACCTCTTTTTCACTTTCCTTCCTGACAGATCCCCTGCAGCACCCAGTGGGAGAGGGGGGGGACCAAACAGCACTGAGGGGGATGAGGGGGGGCAAGGGGATCACACAGGACCCCAATCACAGCAGGAGGTAAATAGAGGGGATCGTTTACTCTACATGATGCCCCGCCACCCCTCCTATGCAGGTGTACAGGGGGGCTGCACAGGCAATTGTTGCAATTGTGACCCCTGCAACCCCTGTACATACACCCCCTGCTTCTTCCTGATAGTGGGGGGGCAGGTTTACAGGACACTGTGCAGGTACACAGTGGGCTTGATTTAGTAAACTGGAGAGTTCAAAATCTGGAGCAGATATGTAGAGAAACCAATCAGCTTTCAGTTTTTTTTTGTCAAAGCTTAACTGAACGAGCTGAAGTTAAAAGCTGATTAGGAGGGGAAGCGCCACCTAAGTGTAGTAGGTAAAAGTTCATTTATTAGCACACGGATTAAAAATCATCTACAAGATGATGAAGTAATATAGACGTTTATCAGGGCATGGGGGGGGCGCTCTCATCCGTCCCTCGGGTTTTCCACTTTCAACAGAGCTGCTGAAGACAGGTGCAGACACTCAAAATGTCCTGTGGCCATCAGGAAGTCAGAACAAACCAGCATGGAGCGCAGGTGGAAATGACGTCACCAGAGGACAGAGAGGGTCAGGCTAGCAGGCTACGTGCTCAGAGCTCCAACTCCTTCTACAGGCCTATTGTCTCTAAAAGCTGATTGGCTACCATGCACAGTAGCACCAGATTTTGCACTCTCCAGTTTTACTAAATTAACCCCAGTGTGCCTTCCATAGTCTGTTCAGCCTAAGGCAAGGGGCAAGCTGTGCTTGAGCAGGGGGCGTGTTTAAGACACAGACTGTGTCTGGGAGGGGTTGTGCAGCAGAAGCAGTCTGTGATTGATCAAGGGGCATTCTGATGGAATAAATTACTTGGTATAGGCATGCTGCAGGTTTGCATAGTGTCCTGTACCTCTAAATAGCCAGGTAAAGGATGTAAACTGACCATGGAGACACAGATCAGCTTCTGTGCTTTGTGTGGTCAATTTAGAACAAGGAAGAAAGGTGACTGGCAGGATCAACCAAGTACTTCAGATGGAAGAAGTACATGAGAATCACATAGACCAGGGGTGCCTAACCGCTGACCCACAGGCCCTTTGATGTGGCCCACCACGCCTTGCTCTGAGATGGCAGGTCGGCAAGCCCAGAGCGCGGGTTCCTGACCCGCCATCTCCAAGCATCAAAGCGAAGAACGGAGCCGCCGCTAGAGGAAGCAAATCTGATGCTTCCTGTATAGCGCCGGCTCCTTGACACCAAATGTACTCCGCCTGTGACAGGAAGCATCGGCTCTGCTCTCCACTGCAGCCGCATGCTTCTGTCACACTGATGCTCAGGGATGGCGGGTTAGGACATGGGAACCCGTGATCTGGGACAGCAGCCATCAGTACTGCTGGTCAGCAGTACCAGTCATCAGTACCAGCCAGCAGTACCAGTACCATTATCAGTACCAGTCATCAGTATCATTATCAGTACCAGCCAGCAGTACCAGTATCAGTACCAGCCAGCAGTACCAGTATCACTACTAGCCAGCAGTACCAGTATCAGTACCATTATCAGTACCAGCCAGCAGTACCAGTCATCAGTACTATTATCAGTACCAGCCAGCAGTACCAGTATCAGAACCAGACAGCAGTACCAGTATCAGTACCAGCCAGCAGTACCAGTACCAGCCATTAGAAACAAGTACCAGTCATCAGTACCAGTCATCAGTACCAACCAGCAGTACCAGTACCCACCATCAGTACCAGTACCAGCCAGCAGTATAAGTACCAGCCAGCAGTACCCGCCAGCAGTACTAGTACCAACCAGCAGTACCAGTACCAGCCATCAGTACCCACCAGCAGTACCAGCCAGCAGTACCAGTCAGCAGTACCAGTACCAGCCAGCAGTACCAGTACCAGTCAGCAGTACCCACCAGCAGTACCAGTACCAGCCAGCAGTACCTGCCAGCAGTACCAGTACCCACCAGCAGTACCAGTACCACCAGTACCGGCCAGCAGTACCAGTACCCACCAACAGTACCAGCCAGCAGTACCAGTACCCGCCAGCAGTACCAGTACCAGCCAGCAGTACCAGTACCCGCCAGCAGTACCAGTACCAGTCAGCAGTACCCACCAGCAGTACCAGTACCCACCAGCAGTACCAGTATCAACCAGCAGTACCAGCCAGCAGGACCCATCAGCAATACCCGCCGGCAATAGCCAACAGTACCAGCACCTGTCAGCAGTACCCACTGACAGTACCAGCCAGCAGTACCAGCCCTGGAGGACAACAAGCAGCAGCCACTAGCCATAACCTCCTGGGGACAGCAGCAGCCAGCTGCATGTATCCTGAGGAAGAAATGAAGATTGAGGTCAGTTGAGGTGCAGGTAAAGTGCAGCCTTAGGCCCCTTTCACATGATCGGTCCGATCGGAACCGCCTGTCTGTTTTTCAAGTGGACTCAAAACGGACTCTCCTCTCACCTCTATAGAGCGACAGATGTAAACGGACTTGTGTCCATTTACACCCGCCTATCTGCAATCCGATCTGCTTAAAAAAACAGAAGAGGATCTGCCCCCTTCTGTCTGGGTGGATCGGAGGGCCCTTAGGGTAGAGCGGGCTGCATCCGTGTCTGCTTTACACATGCGGAGTGGACACAGACCTGCCATCCGCACATTACGCTCATTGTGACTGGTTACCAGGCTGCTAAAGTGGCACTCGTTCCTCAAAAGTTTGGGCACCCCTGACATAGACTATGATTTATAAAAAAAACATATACGAACACACGCATAGAAAAAAAAAATTAATAGTAACAAACACTAAATCCTTAGATGCGGTGGTTGCATTCGTTTTCTTTGTTTAGGCTTTTTTCCTTAATTTTCACATGGTGATCTGGTCAGTAATACAATTCCTAACAAACGGTATTTCTGTAACAACAGAGACACCTTTAGACAGCAGCATTGTCAACCTGTGAAGAGGGTAGTGTTAGATGCACTAGCTGATTTAGATGGACTTGACTAACAAACTGAAGCCAAACTAGCTAAAGCTTTTTAAACAGTTACAACTAAAAAAAAAAAAAATCCCTTTTGAAATTAAGGTTTTACATAAATAAATAAAAGCTGCTTATTGTAAGCACCCTTGTCAGTTGTAAATGGCTTGTCTCAATGCTCTAACTTACACTTTTGCTGGACAGCTTGGTCTATTAAAAGGAACTTGAAAATTAACAAACTTACTGGTTAGCTCATTAGGTGATAATAAAGGAAAAAGAAAAAAGCTGGGGAAAAAAAGGAAAGGCATGCAGCGACCACATCTACGTTTTTTTTGGGGGGGATCTATAACTACTTTAATTTCCTTAATCCTCATAAGTGAACCTGTGCTTTGCCCATACTGTGCAAAGTATCAGATCCACTTTATAAATTGCCTCTGCAGCATCTAATATTTACCCTCCCATTAAAGGATAGATTCAACTTTTTTTTTAAATAAAAGCAAATGTACATCTTTTTGCAGGTAAAAAATGTGCATTTGTTTATTTTTATTTTTTTTTACAAGAAGCCTGGAAAGCATTGCACCAGCAATCAGGAGATCACAGGGTGCCATGCAGGACTCCTGCAGACTGTCAGTGTAAGCTGTCTGCTCGTACCTCGTACGAACAGGCAGTTGCACAATATGACAGGAAGAATAAATGAACTACCTTGAGAGCTCAACAGTGCCCTGGTAGTTCTCCTGTTCAAAGAACTTTGTGAATGAATGAGGTGGCCAAGCGGCATTTTTTTTTTTTTTTAATTGTGACAGCGAGTTCAGGGAGAAGATCCCTGGCTCGCTGTTACTGGAGGCAGAGGATCGGTAAGCGGCTACAAGTGGAACATGTAACATGTTCCCAAAGTTGAATTTATCGTTTAACTAATAATTAACCGCTTGCCGACCGCCTCACGCAGATATACTGCGGCAGAAGGGCTCGTACAGGCAAAATCATGTGAGTCGGGTCGCGGGTCCCGCGGACTCGATCGCCGCGGGGATACCCGCAATCGCCTCACAGGGAGGAAGAACGGGGAGATGCTGATGTAAACAGCATTTCCCCGTTCTGCCTAGTGACAGTGTCACTCGATCTCTGCTCCCTGTCATCGGAGCAGAGATCAGTGATGTCACACATACAGCCCATCCCCCTGACAGTTAGTAATCACTCCCTAGTACTGATTTAACCCCTCCCCGCCCCCTAGTGGTCAACCCCTTCACTGCCAGTGTCATTTACACAGGAATCAGTGCATTTTTATAGCACTGATTGCTGTATAAATGACAATGGTCCCAAAAATGTGTCAAAAATGTCCGATGTGTCCGCCATAATGTCGCAGTCACGATAAAAATCGCTGATTGCCGCCATTTAAAAAATAAAATAATAAAAATGCCATAAAACTATCCCCTATTTTGTAAACGCTATAACTTTTGCGCAAACCAATCAATAATCGCTTATTGCGATTTTTTTTACCAAAAATATGTAGAAGAATATGTATCAGCCTAAACTGAGGAAAAAAATAGTTTTTTTATATATTTTTGGGGGATAGTTATTATAGCAAAAAGTAAAAAATAATGCGTTTTTTTCAAAATTGTCGCTCTATTTTTGTTTATAGCACAAAAAATAAAAACCGCAGAGGCGATCAAATACCACCAAAAGAAAGCTCTATTTGTGGGAAAAAAAAGGACGTCAATTTTGTTTGGGAGCCACGTCGCACGACCGCACAATTGTCAGTTAAAACGACGCAGTGCCGAATCGCAAAAAGTGCTCTGGTCAGGAAGGGGGTAAATTCTTCCGGGGCTGAAGTGGTTATAGTACCTAATTAATTAATTAATTGAATGTGAATGTGAATGTTGGTGATTGGGTCTGGCTACAGTTCTGGTATTTTGTCCTTATAGCATTTTTCACTTTCAACCACCTCTCCCTTAAATATTTTTTTTTTTGTAAATCAGTCATTCTAAAATATCAATTATACCATTGTTCTGTTTTTTTAAGACTTTTTCTGTCCTGTGCATACTCCCCATCCTCCACTGATGCACCCCGCAGCTGTAGAGGGAGCAGGGCTGTTATTTCTGGTCATGTGCTCCATGCATACTACAGTTCCCCTAGACTGAGCTAAATGTGTCTGCAGGTAGATGTGTGGTCCATCTTGGGGGCAAGAAGGAAAGGGTGGCTATGTCTACATACACAAGAGAGGATGTAGAATGTATCTGCATGTAGATATGTGGTCCATCTTAGGAGCAAGCAGAAAGGGTGACTGTCCACACAAGGAGGGCACGGGGAACAATCGTAGCCAACCCAGAACAGGAAGTCTGACAATAGCATAAAAAAAGCTTGCATCTGAGAGATAAAACAAAGCAAGAGAGATATGTGGCGCATTCTCATTATATTTAGACATATTGCATTTAGTTTATTTTATTTTAAAAAATCTAGGTTTAGTGTCATTATAAAGCTCTATGTGCATACTAGTACTCAGATTTCATTTAGTTCATTGTACTTTATCTTCTATGTTTTTATGCACATATTAATTTACTTTTCTTTTAAATAAGATTCTTAGAGAATACCGTAGACATGTTTTGTCTACAGCGTATGGACAGTTTTGCTAATCACTGATGTCCTTCACTAACAAGCATTCCCAGCCACAGAAATATGGTCTATGTCTATTGCAGCAAAGTTTGATCTTTGCTGATAAATATAATTTGTCAGCATCACCATGTCCAGGCCCGGATTTACTCCCTTTGCCGCCCCAAGGCCGGGTCCTTCAATGCCGCCCCCCCCCCCCCCACACACACACACACACACACACACACACACACCACGTCCTTTATCGATGACTTCTACAATAGATCAATTAAAAACATATCTCCATACACGAAAACACTGAAAATAACTGGCTTTAATTGTACAGACTAAAAATACTTCAGGGTAAGCGCGCGAGGGGTAAGGATTTTTCGCAGGCAATTTTTCAAGGCAATGGCTGGTGTTAGTGCTTCAATCATCACCGGCACCATGGTTGTTATGGTGTCAAGATGATTGAAACACATTACTTCTATCATTACATTGTAATATAAACTGAAATAGTTCAACTCACCATAATGCAGAATCATTGGGAGCCCTGAGTGTGTCACTTGCCACCATCTCTTGTCACTTGCCACTATGCCTGCCACCGGATGGGGATGTCACTTGCCACGCTGCCTGCCACCAGATGGGGATGTCACTTGCCACCATGCCTGCCACCAGATGGGGATGTCACTTGCCACCATGCCTGCCACCAGATGGGGATGTCACTTGCCACACTGCCTGCCACCAGATGGGGATGTCACTTGCTACACTGCCTGCCACCAGATGGGGATGTCACTTGCCACGCTGCCTGCCACCAGATGGAGATGTCACTTGCTACACTGCCTGCCACCAGATGGGGATGTCACTTGCCACACTGCCTGCCACCAGATGGGGATGTCACTTGCCACGCTGCCTGCCACCAGATGGAGATGTCACTTGCTACACTGCCTGCCACCAGATGGAGATGTCACTTGCTACACTGCCTGCCACCAGATGGGGATGTCACTTGCTACACTGCCTGCCACCAGATGGGGATGTCACTTGCTACACTGCCTGCCACCAGATGGAGATGTCACTTGCTACACTGCCTGCCACCAGATGGGGATGTCACTTGCTACACTGCCTGCCACCAGATGGGGATGTCACTTGCCATGCTGCCTGCTACCAGATGGGGATGTCACTTGCCACACTGCCTGCCACCAGATGGAGATGTCACTTGCCACGCTGCCTGCCACCAGATGGGGATGTCACTTGCCACACTGCCTGCCACCAGATGGGGATGTCACTTGCCACCAGATGGGGATGTCCCTTGCCACCAGATGGGGATGTCACTTGCCACCAGATGGGGATGTCCCTTGCCAATGTTGCCATGCTGCCTGCCATCAGGAGGAGGGCGGAACAGCGGTGCGGGCAATAGGAGATGTCATCTTTCTCCCACGCCGCCGCACCGCTGACACTACTAGCTAATCTCAATTTTTTTAAAAATGGCGCATGCGCCGCCCGGCCGAGCGCTTACGAGCTTTCCCGAGCCGGGCCGGCTTTGGAACGGCGCATGCGCAGTTGCGTGGTCGGCTCGCGGCCATTTTTTCTATGGGCACTGGTGCCCATAATAGACTTTAATGGGCAGCACGAAAGGGGGGGGGCGGCCGCGAAGTCGCTGCAGGAGCGGCGCCGCCCCTACACCACTGCCGCCCCGAGGCCTGGCCTCGGTGGCCTTGTGGCTAATCCGGCCCTGACCATGTCTTTCCTGATGTAAATAAATATCTGTGGTAGAAAGAAATTGGTTACTGTTTGGATCATAATCGTTTACCTTTACCATGTTGACAATATTACTTCCCTGAAAGAATTGACAATACATTCTCTTTGTGTCAGATAAAATCTTCAAGAATTGTTCAGTTCAGGCCGTGACATATTTGGTAACAAAAAGCTGGAGGCAAACCCAAAGTGTCCATCTCCCTAAGGCTGGCCATACTCTAGCGTTGCTAGAGTGCTAGAATAGGATTGTTGTTGTGTTAGTGTAGGTACGTTTTCAGGCTTGGCTGGCAGCCAAGTCTGTGTGTTTTTTCTGGGTTGGGTGAGTGACTCGGGTAGGCTGGATGAAGAAGTAGCTCTCTGCTTGCTGGAAACTTGGAGAAGGTTCAAGAAGCAGATAGAAGGAGTCCAGGAGGAGCTAGCTGGAGTGTTCTGAGGGCCCTGACCAATCCCCAACAGATGGGTTGGCAAGGGGCAGACCCCCTCAAATACTCAGGGTCAGCCTAGCAGGGGCAGTGTGGAGTTCAGTTGGAAGATGGAGATGAACTTTTTTTAATTTAATCATATGTGGAAAAAAATGTGTGAAATGTGACCACAGGGAAAGTTAAAATTTCCCCAATGGGAACACAGACAGCAAAAAAAGAAAACATTTGTTTTAACCACTTGCGGTCTGCCCGCCCGCAATATAATGCACATGTTTGGGCCGCACAGGCAAAGCCACGTACCCTATCCATCGCTGCCTGCTCCCAAGTTTTGATTGTACACAGCAGGAGCCTGTCAGCAAATTATTCGTCCGGGACCAGCTGTGTACAAACACAGCCCAGAGCTCTGTGTTGGCAATCAACACAGAGCTCTGTACAGAGGGAACAAAGAGATCTGTTAGTAAAAGCAACGCACTTTACACATATTACACATAGTTAGGCAGGCATTTGATCGTCCTAGATGTTAACCCCTTCCCAGCCAGTGTCATTAGTACAGTGACGTGTATAGTATTATCACTGTATTAATGTCACTGGTGATGACAGTGGCAGTTGCCTCCAGCATCAGTTAGTGTCAGATTTCCCGCCACACTATTGAAGTCCCATTATAAGTCGCTGATCACCATCATTATTAGTATAAAAAATAAAAATTTTAAAAAATTCTAGTATACAGTATATTTTTAGTTATAGAGTTGCGCTAACCCAAAACGATATAAATTAAATTCCTATAATATTAAACATGAAATTTAATAGAAGAAAAAAAGGAAGTCCATATGTGAAGAATAAAGTCCTTCAGAGATACACCAGCTGACACCAGATAGGCTAACAAAAAAACCTCAGTGAATGCCTCCTCCATACAGAGTGCCTGCTTACCAGCAAACACTGACCTTCTATTACGGAAGGTCAATTACACTTGTGGCTCAAACCCAGCCAGGGCCTTTATCCGTCCCACGGGACTTGTACTGTAGTGGGGAGATCCGCCACTTGGAAAGGACTCGGTCATCAAAAGTCAAAAAAAAGGAACTAAAACTGGCAATAGCATAAAATCCTTATAACATTCATTAGGATAAAAGAATTAAACATACAGGAAAGCAGTTAAAAGCACGCATGTAAATAAAGCCAGTTGGCTGCATGTAGCAACCCATCCTTTCCGGGATTAGCCTAGCGCAGTGATGTCAGCACGTCGCTCCACCCAATGCGTAGACACAGTATATACCATAGTTTGTAGATGCTGTAACTTTCACACAAAGCAATCAATATACACTTATTGGGATTTTTTAATTAAAGACATGTAGCAGAATACATTTTTCCCACAAATTTATGAAGAAATTCGAATTTTTTTTTTATTGGATATGTTTTATAGCAGAAAGTAAAAAATCCAGTGGTGGTCAAATACCACCAAAGGTAAGCTCTATTTGTGGGGGTAAAATCTTCTGGAGCTCAGGTGGTTAAATGTTTGTTTATAAGGGACTACTCACACTTGTGTGTTGCAGCATGCCTTAATTACAGAAATGCATGCCATTGCACTTGTTATATGTGAATTGCATTGCAGTGCCATTCGTTGTGAATGGCACCCCAACACGTTGTATGTTAGAGCGCAACACACTGCAGCTCACCACAATGCACATACCATGTGTTGTGAGCCGCTGCATTGCAAAAAAAAGGGTCAGGTGTGTCTTTTTTGTCTGTGTATTGGCAGCTCATTCATAATGAATACAGATAAAACAGAAATATATTCATCTTCAAAATGTACAGAACTGTATGGCAGTTTTTTTTTTTTAAACAGCGTGCATTGTACCATCTATATGTAATGTAGAGTGTGGATGTACTTGAGTTGGGCAAGAACACCTAAAGTGCTGGCTATGCAATTAAAACAAGTTTCTTTCACCTCCTTCCAGGCTTGTTCTGCATGTGGTGGAATGTAACAGGTCCACGGTTTGGCAGGCAGCTTAAAGGCCTCTGAAAAACAGTTTTTAAAGTGGAACTTTAGTTAGAAAAGTGAGTTCTGCTAGATCACTTCAGGCTTATTAAGTGCTTATTCGGTTTAAAATCCAGCAATACACTGTCTCACCATCCTTTGCACATGCTCAGTTGCTCTTTATTTTTAGGCACTGTGCTGCCACTAGAGCAGTGATGGCGAACCTTGGCACCCCAGATGTTTTGGAACTACATTTCCCATGATGCTCAATTACACTGTAGAGTGCAAGAGCATCATGGGAAATGTATTTCCAAAACATCTGGGGTGCCAAGGTTCACCATCACTGCACTAGAGGCTAATATGTTGAGAGCCTAAAGATTTACTGCTGCTCAGGGGCTCAGGGCTTCAGCAAAATGGCAGCCTCTGGCAAGAAGAAATAGGGGCAACTTACAGCACCCAATAATTTTGGTATCATAATTTCATAGGTTTCATCGATAATCATTTCCCATATTCCTCTATATTTTGTTCACTAAGATGCACATCCAAGAGTCTTTTAAACTATCAATATTTCCTGCTGACATCACCTCCCTGACAGTGAAAAACCCCCTGCGCAGCTTTACCACTTCAGCCCCGGAAGGTTTTACCCCCTTAATGACCAGACCATTTTTTGCGATACGGCACTGCATCATTTTAACTGACAGTTGCGCGATAGTGCGACGTTGTACCCAAACAAAATTGACGTCCTTTTTTTCCCACAAATAGATCTTTCTCTTGGTAGTATTTGATCACCTCTGTGGGTTTTATTTTTTGCACTATAAACAAAAAAAAGAGCGACAATTTTGAAATTTTTTTTTTTTTTTTTTTTTTTTTACTTTTTGCTATAATACATATCCAAAAAAAAAAAAAAAATATATATATATATATATATATATATATATATATATATATATATAAAACTAATTTATTTATCAGTTTAGGACGATATATATTTTTCTACATATTTTTGTTAAAAAAAAAAAAATCGCAATAGTACAAACAGTATTTATAATATAAAACTGCATGCAGGGCACTGGACAAACCACTAGGGACAAAAGGGAGGTGAAATAATTTGTTATAGTAATGTAATCTGTAAGATTACAGTGTACTGTGTGTGTAATGTGTTTTTCACTTTTTGAATTTGGTGCCGTGCTCCGTCCCCATGCGTCGCAACGCTTGCAGGGAATGGAGCTCGGCACTGTGATAGATCCGGCAGAGGACACAGCCTCGCGCACACACCAGGAGGACATCGCAGGATCTTGGGGACAAGGTAAGTAACTTTGCCTGGATCCTGCGATGCGATCCCGAGCGTGGCTCGGGGTTACCGCTTTTGGTGCTGAAAATTCACCCCGAGCCACACTCGGGAATACCGCCAGGGAGGTTAAACCTCATTTGCCATGTGGTTGCCCATCCCATTAATTTGTTCAGATCTTCTTGAAAGGTTTCCACATCCAACTAAAAAGTTAATGCCCTGCTTAGCTTAGTATTGTCCACAAATACCGAGATTGAGCTGTTTATCCCATCCTCCAGGTCATTTATGAATAGATTAAATAGGATTGGTCCCAGGACAGAACCCTAGGGGACCCCACTTTCCTCTTGGACTATACGAAGTACTCCCCCTTTATCACTACCCTCTGAACTCGCCCCTGTAGCCCGTTTTCAATTCATGTACTCACCCTACGGTCCATGCCAACGGAACTTACTTTGTACACTAAATGTTTATGGGGAACTGTATCATATGCTTTTGCAAAATCCAGATACACCACATATATGGGCCTTCCTTTATCTAGATGGCAGCTCACCTCCTCTTAGAAGGTTAATAAATTAGTTTGGCAAAAACGATTCTTCATGAATCCATGCTGATTACTGCTAATGATACTGTTGTCATCACTAAAATCTTATATATACATTGGCTTTTCTCCAATCAGCTGGTACCATTCCAGTCAGAAGACTGTTCGTAAAAATTAGAAACAATGGTCTGGCACTTACTTGACTGAGTTCCTTAAGGACCCTCAGGTGCAAGCCATCTGACTTATTAATGTTAAGTTTTTCAAGTCTAATTCTAATTCTGTCCTCTGTTAGCCATGAGGGTGCTTCTTGTGACATGTCATGAGGATAAACATTGCAGTTTTGGTTACTGAAGCCCCCCAATTACCTTGTGAAGACTGAAGAGAAGAATAAATTCAATACCTTTGCTATCTCTCCATCCTTAGTAACCAGATTCCCTTCATCATTCTTTATGGGATCAATATGATCTGACCTCCCTTTCTTACTATTTATGTACTTAAAGAATTTCTTGGGATTATTTTACTCTCCTCCGCTATGTGCCTTTCGTGTTCTATCTTAGCTGCCCTGATTGCACCCTTACATTTCTTATTGCATTCTTTGTAAAGTTGAAATGATGATGATCCCTTAGCCTTGTATTTTTTTAAGGCCTTCTCCTTTGCTTTTATATGCATTTTTACGTTGGAGTTAAGCCACTCGCGACTTTTATTAGCTCTTTTAAATTTATTTCCCATTGGGATGCACTGGCTAATGCCCTTATTTAATATGCTCTTAAAGCATACCCATTTTCTTCCGTGTTCTTTGTTCCTAAGTTTTTATCCCAATTGTTATCTTCTAGCAAGGATCGTAGTTTAGGGAAGTTGGCTCTATTTTTTTAAATTCAGTGTTTTTGTATTCCCCTTATGTTTCTTTTTGTGAGATTTATACTAAAACTAATTGACTTGTGATAGCTGTTTCCTAAATTGCCCCGTATTTCCACATCCGTGATCAGGTCTGTATTGTTGGTAATTAGTAGGTCCAGTAACTCTTTGTTTCTAGTCGGTGCATTTACCATCTGACCCATGAAATTGTCCTGCAAGACATTTAGGAACTGGCGAGCCTTAGATGAATGCACGGTTCCTTCCACCCAGTCTAGGTCCGGATAATTAAAATCCCCTATTATAATGACACTTCCCATTCTTGCCGCTAATCCAGATTGTGATAGGAGGCCTGCCCCCGCCTCCTCCCTTTGGTTAGGGGGCCTAGAGCACACTCCCAGTATTACTTCCCCCTAGTTTCCTCCCTTTGTAGCTCTACCCATAAAGTATTCCACCTCCTCTCTTGCTCCCTTAGTGATGTCATCTCGCACATTCACTTGTACATCAATTTTGATATACAAGCATACCCCTCCCCCTTTTTTACCCCCTCTATCCCCTGCAATATAGAGAATACCCTTGAATGGTTGCCAGCCAATCGTGAGAGCTGTCGAACCAAGTCTCTGTAATTCAGTAGTTATACAGTAGTTATAGTTCTCCCATCTTTTCCTTCAGACTCCTGGCATTGATGAACATGGTACGGAGTTTAGACCGGTTGCATACTATCTCCTTATTGGGTGCTCTGGGGTTTCAAATACTATACTTACCTCGGGTTTAGGTGCTTTAGTCAACCTACCACTAATGCCCCCAGTACTACCCTCCGGAATATGTTCCACACTGACTATCTCTACCTCTAGACCCTCCCCCGTCGCCTAGTTTAAAAAGCCCTTCTAGGGCTTTGGCCGTGGCATGGGAGAGAGCGGACGTGTGTGAGCTGAGCTCTGTCTGACCTGCTCCTAATATCAGCTTCTGCAGCAGCCGACAGAGCTCTCACCCACTGGACAGGATTCCATCAAAACGGAAGCAATCCCTGCAGCCCAGGAGGACCCCTGGGCTCCGTTTAGCTCCTCAGAAGCCACTTTACCAGTGGAGGCCGGAAGCATGAGTCTCGATCCAAGATGGCGCCGGGCACGTGCGGCATCTCCGATCCCCTCATCGCGGCTGCCATCCGTCCCACCCTCTCTCCACTGGGCTCCCATGGCAGCCTCTCCAGCAGTCTGGATGTGCATGAAACCCGGGAGGGAAGAGGTGGGGTTACACATGGGTCCCCTTACAACACCATAGCAGGATCGTCCATGCCTCACTCATCTACTTCCTGGGGCCCCCACAGCACATATGCTGGGCACATGAATATAAGAGAGGCCCTGGAGGTTGGAGACCTGTGGTCCCATAGTCTAGCCCTCCCCACTAGGGCTGATCTAGAGTGCTTTATGGCCCAGATGGAGAAAGCCCTCAGAAAGGACATTGAGGACCTGAAAGCTGAAACAGCTCACATTGGGGCTAGAGTGGAGGCTTTGGAGGCGTCAGTGGCGGACATCACCCCTACCTTACAAGCCCTGCAGACACACTGCAAAATGCAAGATCAAAGAATTGATTCTTTGCTCGACCAACTTGATGATGTAGAAAATCAAAGCCGCAGATTTAACATTCGCATAAGAGGCCTGCCAGAGGCTACAGCACCCAGGGACATAATTCCAACCCTTCAGGAGGTGTTCAAACAGATCTTGGGCAGAGAAGCACCCGATCACATAGAAATCGATCGAGCCCATAGAGCCCTCTGGCCCCCCTCAGATGATCCGGATAAACCTTGAGACATTATCTGTAAGCTGCACAAATATTCCCTAAAGGAATGTATCATGTAACAAGTTCAGGGGGTCCACCACTTGGACTTTGATGGAGCTAAGTTGTCCCTATTTCCGGATCTTTCCAGACGCACATTGATGCAGCGTAGAGCCCTTAAACTTTTGCTGGAAGTCCTGCAGGAGGCTGATCTGATCTACTGCTGGGGATTCCCCTTCAGCCTCTCTGTCACTAAAGGCGGTCAACAGGTTACCCTGCAAAACAAATTGGATTTGCCCCATTTCTTTTCCGTCTTGGCCTGCCTGTGGTGGATATTCCGGAATTGTGCACTTCCTCAGAGATTCCAGTACCAGCTCCTCCAGAGCCATGGCAGCCAGCCTGTTGCAGGCGCCGAAACAAGCCCCGCAATGACCACGCTGTCTCTGCCGAGCAGAGACCTTCTTCTTCCTTGGCTGTACATTAAATGCCTATACCGGATCCTGTTGACTTTCTTCTTTCTTTCCTATTTTTAGCATTGTTGTTGCTGCTGCAGTTTATTCGCATGCACACCCAAATTTTAGTTGTGCTACCTGACTGACCTGATGCCTCCCCACTCACACCCCATAGGTGAACTCCTGGGAGTTGCACTCCCCGGACGGGGACATCTGCGGTGCTTGGGTCACTTCCACCTTTTTGGGCTGGCTGGTCGCGGAGTAACCCTTGTTACGTTGATATTAGTGTTATCCACTCGCCCGTTGGGCGCTCTGTTCTTTATTTGTTTTGTTTTATTGATGTGCTTTTTTTCTTGGTTTTTACTTACATGTTTTGTCTCCTCAGCACTCCAGGTTTTCTGGGTTGGTCTGCCGCAGGTCTCTCCCTGTCCTCCTCAGGCCCCCCATCCAACAACTTCTGATGTCTGTTGGAGGGGCTGTGGGCTTCGAGGTACCTCTGGACTTTGACTGGGCTGTTCTAACAAATGAATATGCTTTTGATCTAAACCATTCCATTGTAGATCAGGCTGTATGTTTAGGGTCATTGTCCTGCTGGAAGGTGAACCTCCGCCCTAGTCTCAAGTCTTCTACAGACTCTAACTGGTTTTCTTCTATGATTGCCCTGTATTTGACTCCATCTTCCCATCAACTCTGACCAGCTTCCCTGTCCCTACTGAAGAAAAGCATCCCCACAACATGATGCTGCCACCAACATGTTTCACAGTGAGGATGGTGTGTTCAGGGTGATAAGCAGTGTTACTTTTCCATCACACATAGAGTTTTTCTTTTAGGCCAAAAAGTAAGATGTTGGTCTCATCTGACCAGAGCACCTTTTTTCATATGTTTGCTGTGTCCTCCACATGGCTTCTCGCAAACTGCAAACAGGACTTCTTATGGCTTACTTTCAGCCTTGCACGACTAATAGTTGACCTGTGGACAGATTCTCCCACCTGAGCTGTGGATCTCTGCAGCTCCTCCAGAGTTACCATAGGCCTCTTGGCTGCTTCTCTGATTTAAAGGGGTTGTAAAGGTACGTGTTTGTTCACCTTAATGCATCTTATGCATTAAGGTGATAAAACACCTGGCAGTCACCGTCCCCCTAGCCCCCCCATTTTACTTACCTGAACTCCTTCACTCAGTCGGCAGGGACACGCTGGCTCCTTCTCCACAGGCTCACGGCTCTTGATTGGATAGATTGATAGTAGTGCAGCCATTGGCTCCCGCTGCTGTCAATCAAATCCAATGACGCAGGCGCCAGGGGCGGGGCTGAGTCCGGCATTCTGTGTCCCGCAAGGTAACCCCCGAAGCGCTTCTCCGAGGGGGTTATCAGATGAGGGGAGGAGCTGTGAGAGCCGCCGGCGGACCCCAGAAGAGCAGGTTCGGGGCCACTCTGTGCAAAACGAGCTGCACAGTGGAGGTAAGTATGACATATTTGTTATTTAAAAATAAAAAAATACCCTTACAATCACTTTAATGCTCTCCTTCCCCAGCCTGTCAGTTTAGGTGGACGGCCATGTATTGGTAGATTTGCAGTTGTGCCATACGCTTTCCATTTTTGGATGATGGATTGAACAGTGCTCTGTGAGATGTTCAAAGCTTGGGATATTTTTTTATAACCTAACCCTGCTTCTGATGTGTTACTTGGCCTTTGTGATGCTCTTTGTTCACTAAGGTTCTCTAACACACCTCTGAGGGCTTCACAGAACAGCTGAGATTAAATTACACACAGGTGGACTCTATTTACTAATTGGGTGACTTCTGAAGGCAATTGGTTCCACTAGATTTTAGTTAGGGGTATCAGAGTAAAAAGGGGCTGAATACAAATGCATGCCACACTTTTCAGATTTTTTTTTCGCATACTCTTTATTGCATATAAAAACCATACATAATAATAAAAATGACATTCACAATTTTCTACATTAATTATTCTGTTCATATACGCTATCTCTCATTAGTCCCTTCCATACTAAACCATTTACTCCAAATTTTCAGATAATTCTGTAGGTTTCCCCTATTTTGATACATAATTTTCATATGCTATGATATGGTTAACTGCATTCATCCACTCTCTGATAGAAGAAGTTATAACTTGTACCCATCTCTTTGCAATTTGCTTTCGAGCCTGAAAAAGTGTTCTTTGCAAAAAGATCTTTACATGTCTTGACCATTCTTCATCATTCAACACCCCTAACATGCATACTTCAGGGGTACAAGGCACCGGTCTTTTAATCATTTCAGATAATTTTTTTATTACTTGACTCCAATATCCCATTACCTCCCTACATGACCAAATCAAATGGCAGAAATCGGTCTCATCCTGATGACATCACAAACATTCTGATGTTGGCCTTCTACACATTTTATATAGTCTAATAGGGCTAAGATATATCTGGTGCATTATATACAATTGTGTCATCTTGTTATTATCTATTGGCGATACCAACAAATCCGAGGAACATATTTCCTCCCATTTCTTATCTGTCATTTCTGGGATCAAAACCTGCTATTTGTCTCCTACTTTCAATGGTCTCTACCTACTTTAGCTTGTAATCGAAATGAGTATAATATTGATATCAGTCCCTTCTGCCCCTGTGACCTCAGATTTCCTACAAGGGGGGTATTTTGATATCTTAAGATTCTGCTTGCCAAATTGTGCCTGCAAGGCATGTGTTAATTTTAAATATTTATAAAAATGTTTATGTGCTATATCATGTTGTTTATTCAAGTATTCAAATGTTCACATAGTTCCGTGTTCATACAACTGCTCTAATACGATCACACCTTTCTGTTTCCAGAAGCTTCCATCTGGATTTCCTCTCAGCTGTTTAAATGCTGGATTATTCCAGATGGAAACTTCCTGGGTAATATCCCTAAAACCCACTATTCTCTTCTTTCCACACCACTCGTGCCATTGTAAACATGGGGATCTTAATTGTAGGTAACCTCGCTGATTGTGCCTCCAATCCTACCACTAAATCTTCTACCTGGAGTATTTCCAATAGGTATTTTTCCACTCCTCCTGCTTTTTCCTGTCTTATCCATGTCTGAAGCTGTTTTAACTGCCCTGCCAGGTAATATAAATATATATCTGGAAGTGCCATCCCTGCTTCATTTTTCAGCCGTTGTAATGTTGTTATTTTAAGTTTGGATCTACCATTAGCCCATATAAATTTTATAAATTTAACTTTATAAATAAATTTAAGTTTAACTTTTTAAATATGGATTTTGGTACAACTACTGAAGAATGTGAGAATACATATAAACATTTGGGTAACACTTGTTACTTGTCTTAATTAAATGTATTCTTCCTGCCACTGACCATATTCTCAACTTGCATTTACATTGTTCAAATAGAGCAGGGGTGTCCAAACTTTTTTCAAAGACGGCCAGATTTGATGAAGTGAACATGCGTGAGGGGCGACCATTTTGCCTGACATTCTTTGAATCATTAAAATTTGGTCTAAGTGTGTTTGTTCGAGCACTAATACACTGCCCAACAAGAATTATCTTGCCTTTGTGGCTGTGTGTGAGTAAAGAGATGAGCTTGGGCATATTATTTGGCGTATAACACACACCTTCACTTTAAGAGGGAAGTTTCAGGAAAAAAAAAAATGTAAATAAAGAACTGTGAAGCAAAATAAGGGTCAGTGCCCATTTGCAGCCTCACAAGTGCCATTAATGTAGCCTCACCATTGCTAGGAATGCAGCACCCATCATTGCTAGGAATGCAGCACCCACCATTGCCAGGAATGCACCCACCATTGCCAGGAATGCACCCACCATTGCCAGGAATGCACCCACCATTGCCAGGAATGCAGCACCATTGTCAGGAATGCAGCACCATTGCCAGGAATGCAGCACCATTGCCAGGAATGCACTCATCATTGCCAGGAATGTAGCACATTGCCAGGAATGCACTCACCATTCCCAGGAATGTAGCACATTGCCAGGAATGCACTCACCATTGCCAGGAATGCAGCACTATTGCCAGGAATGCACTTACCATTGCCAGGAATGCACTCACCATTGCCAGGAATGCAGCACCATTGCCAGGAATGCACTCACCATTGCCAGGAATGCACTTAACATTGTCAGGAATGCACCACCATTGCAGGGAATGCACTTGCCATTGCCAGGAATGCACTCACCATTGCCAGGAATGCAGCACCATTGCCAGGAATGCACTCACCATTGCCAGGAATGCACTCACCATTGCCAGGAATGCAGCACCATTGCCAGGAATGCACTCACCATTGCCAGGAATGCACTCACCATTGCCAGGAATGCAGCACCATTGCCAGGAATGCACTCACCATTGCCTGGAATGCACTCACCATTGCCTGGAACGCACTCACCATTGCCTGGAATGCACTCACCATTGCCAGGAATGCACTCACCATTGCCTGGAATGCACTCACTATTGCCTGGAATGCACTCACCATTGCCAGGAATTCAGCACCATTGCCAGGAATGCACTCACCATTGCCAGGAATGCACTTACCATTGCCAGGAATGCACCACCATTGCCAGGAATGCACTCGCCATTGCCGGGAATGCACTCACCATTGCCAGGAATGCAGCACCATTGCCAGTAATGCACCACCATTGCCAGGAATGCACTCACCATTGCCAGGAATGCAGCACCATTGCCAGGAATGCAGCACCATTGCCAGGAATGCACTCACCATTGCCTGGAATGCACTCACCATTGCCTGGAATGCACTCACCATTGCCAGGAATGCAGCACCATTGCCAGGAATGCAGCACCATTGCCAGGAATACACTCACAAGTGCCAAAGATTACCTACAGGACAATCTCCTGTCTACACAGCGGCCTCTTTAATAGAAAGTCCCGCCTCCTTTGATGGACAGAACAGTTGTCCAATGGCAGCACGGGAGACTCGACTTCCTATTACAGAGGCTGCCTGTAATCAGGAAATTCTCCTGTGTGTGTGTGCGACGCTCGTCCCGCCTCCTCTCTGTCCCCTCCAAGGCATATACATCTTTTGTGGCCTCCAAATAACCAGGCGGGCCGTTCAAAACCGGAACGCGGGCTGCGATTGGCCCGAGGGCCGGACAATAAAGGATTTACATTCATTGCCAGCGCTTCCTCTGGATTGAACGTAATTTGAATACCCAAATATTTAAATGAATCCACTATCTTCAACAAGGGAAATTGCTCCACACATCTCTGTATATCATATCTAAGTGGTATTAAAACAGATTTCTGCCAATTGTTTTTTAATCCTGAATATTTACCAAACTTATTTACTGTATTAGCTTCATTGCTTTCATTAAGGAGTTTTGTGTGTCTCCCATATACAGTATTATATCATCCGCATAAAGACCAATGACCTTCCTATTTCCTATTACTATTCCTTTTTATTCCTCTGATTTCCTAAACCTCAAAGCAAGCGTCTCTATGTCTATAGCAAAAAGATGGGGAGATAGAGGACATCCCTGTCTTGTCCCTCTCTCTAATCTTATCGTGGATTACATTAATCCAATCACCAAAAGAGTTGAATGAGATTGACTATAGATTATGGCTATCCATTTTCTAAATCTTTCTCCAAAACCAAACTGTTCCGGTGATTTCTGTAAATACAACCATTCAACAGAGTCAAATGCCCTGCCGTATCCAAAGATGCCAGGGCACGTGACTCTTGTATGTATTCTTTCATTTGTATATACACACAAAGGAAAAACGCAAAAACGATTACAACACAATATGTGGACCATATATAAAAAAGGTGCAACACATTAATAAAATGAGTGAGTAAATTAATCACCACTAGATGAATATAGTGATAAGGAAAAACGCCCAAGTGAAAACTTAAGAGTTGAGAATCCACACAAATATTTATATTTGATGTATCAAAAAAAGTGTACGAATTGAAACAAATTAGTGATGAAGAAGACTTTTAATGCCGCCTCTCAACTCTGCAGGATTAATCAAATGCTTCAAATCCAGATAGAAACAATAGATTTAAATGGAGCCAGATGGCCTCTTACCGAATATGAAGGACCCCAGATTACAAAGGTCAAACTCACCCGGTACCAACAGTAAACTGTAGCCATGTTTCACCCGATCCGCTCCAGAACGCCAAGTCAGCCACTTTTCCTCATCAGAAACACTAAGGTAGGATATTGATTTCCACTCACTTGTAACAGCAGCAGCTATCAGCTGTGATGTTCCACCTAGTCAATTCAAATGGGATAGCCGCTCTCCTCCGTCGTGGATAATAGATAATAGGATAGATTTAAGCATTTTCCTTTTACTCCAAAATATTATTTTCTTTATCTCAGTTTTTCAAATTCTTGAAGTCATACATCACCGAGAGAGGAACACATATGATAAATCCGGGAATCAAGGACAAGCTTGTAAGTGACTTGAAAGTTAATGGAGAGTCCAAATACAGAAACCAATCACCTCTGACACGCTTCTTCTTCTGCGTGCAATAATCATGCTGTCTAATCACCATCTTGATATGCCACACCTGTGAGGTGGATGGATTATCTCGACAAAGGAGAAGTGCTCACTAACACAGATTTAGACATATTTGTGAACAATATATGAGACAAATAGGCCTTTTGTGTACATAGAAAAAGTCGTAGATCTTTAAGTTCAGCTCATGATAAATAGGGGCAAACACAAAAGTGTTGCATTTATAATTTTGCTCAGTGTAGTTAGAATTGGTGCTAGAATATCTATGCTTTGATTATACACCTCCAACGGAATCCCGTCGGGGCCAGCTGATTTCCCTAATGGTGAAAATCTCACAGCATGCCGCACTTCCTCTTTTGTTATCTCCTTATCCATCATACTAACTTGTTCTTATGTTAATTTAGGATCTTCTATTTCATTCATATATTGCTCCATTTCCCTGTCTGTGCAAGTTAGCCTTGTCTGATACATAGAGACATAATACTCATGGAAATATTTAATTATCTAATCCATCGCATACACCAACTCCCCTGCTTTATTTCTAACTTTAGATACTGCAAATTATGTTGATTGTTGTTTAACCATATTGGCTATCAATTTACTTGCTTGATTCCCTTGTTAAAAAATTGCTGATTTCTGAAAAAAAATCTTCTTTTAGCATTAACTTCGGCTTGTATCTTATACAGCTGTATACATTTCTCCCACCTTTCTATATTACTCCTTGATGGATCCCCTATATATTCTTTCTCTGCTTGCACACATTTTTCAGCTAGTTCTTCCTCTTCTTTCGTATTCATTTTGTTAATATATGATATTGTAGATCTCAAAGTTCCCCTATGGTATGACTTGAGTGCATCCCAACAATTACTATCCATTGGTAAATCTCCATGGGCTTCCAGGAACATTCTCAGCTGGTCCGGTGTTCGATCATTACACTGTATTTGCGATAACCAATAAAGGTGCATCTTCCATCCTGGTCATCTTCCCCCTAAACCTACAGCCAGTTTAAATAGCAGTGGGAAATGATCTGACACTCCTCTGGTAAGATATGTAATGGACTGCACCAATGGTAGTGTCTTATCATTACCCAGCACCAGATCTAATCAGGAGAGTGACCTTTCCCCATAGACGCACACAAGTATACTCTATTATTTGGGTTTCTAGCTCGCCATAGATTTATCCACCCCACCTCTTCTACTAACTTCCCAAATATGCTTACTCCTACCTTGTCCTTCTGCTGAATTATTCCATATTTATTTTTTACGGTTAGTTAATTTGGACAGAGTATAACCCTGCATACTAATGTAAGCACATTGTTTCCCTGGAATCCCAGGTTCTGAATCTAGGGAAGCAACTGTCAACACTGAGAAGTCCCTCCATACTAAAGGAAAGTTGGGATCATACCAGGCAGGTGCCAGCAGGGGCCAGCACAGAGGCGGGTGGAGATAAAGAGGGGCAGGCACCAAAGCAGAGTAGATGGGTGACAGTCAGGAAGGATAGAGGGGAAAGAGTCAAGGAGGCCGGTCCTGGGCTGGAACATCCCAATAAGTACGCCCCATTGATTGACATTGGTGAAACCAGTCAGGGACCAGCACTGCTGGAGCTGAGTGACTCCCCTAGCTGCCAGGGGAATAACTCCTCCAGTGAGATCGGGAGTAAAGCCAAGGGAAAGTAAAAACAAATTCTGGTGGTAGGGGACTCAATTCTTAGGACAGAAGGGCAATCTGTCACAAAGACCTGAAGCGCCGAACTGTATGCTGTCTACCGGGCACTCGGGTTCGGCACATCGCGGGTCTGGGGGGGGGGGGGGGGAGACCTGGCTGTCATGGTGCACATTGATAACAATGACAAAGTCAGAGGTAGATGGAGTGTCCTAAATAAACGATTTTAGGAACTTAGGAGCTAAATTGAGGAAAAGGACCTTCAAGGTAGTATTCTCAGGAATACTACTGGTACTTCAAGCCACACCAGAAAGGCAGAGGGAGATTAGGGAAGTAAACAAGTGGCTGAGGAGCTGGTGTAGAAAGGAGGGGTTTGGGTTCCTGTAGAACTGGGGCAACTTCTCAGTCGGTTACCAGCTCTATATAAGGGACGGACTGCATCCAAATAGGGAAGGTGCAGATCTGCTGGGAGTGAAGATGGCTGAAAAGTTAGAGGGGCTTTTATATAATCTTTATTTTACATTTTCAATATAACATACATTGAGAAAAACAAAAGGGAGACAATAAGTGAAAGAGGAGTTGCCAACATCATATGACTTCATCATTTTATATCCAGACAACAGGGGGAGATGTGCTTTCAAACCAGTGTACCAAGCCAGGATTGCGTACTCACGTATCATAAACAACGCTGTGAACAATGTATCCATTATGATCCCGAATAAGAAGGGAGGGAGGGGTAAAGAAGGTGGGAGAGGGAACATAGACAAAAACAATAAAGAGTCAGCACTATATCTGCAGTTAAAAAAAATGATATTGGCATAAAGAATCCGGGGGTCTATAGCAAGCAGGTCTCATTCCCATAGGCATTATGTTAAACTATAAACCTGGGGGCAACAAATTATGGTGCCTGTACCGTATTAGAAGCATAATGTATCCAAGTGGCCCATATACTATAGAACTTGTTATATCTGTCCTTGCACTTTCCCACCCACTCCTCCGCCGCCATAATAGCATTGACCAGACGGACCCAATCAGATCATCACTAAGGAACATGAGTCGATTTCCAAAATATGGGAATCAGGTGCCGGGCAGCGTTTAAAAGGTGTGGCAGAAACGATTTATGGTAGGTGCTAAAAGGAGTGGATGGCACGTGAAGTAGAAACTCCAATGGGGAGTCTGGGTTTTTTATCTGGGTTCTGACATCTTTCCAGAAGGGCCTAAGTCTCGGGAAATCCCACCATTAGGGATGAGCTTCGTGTTCGAGTCGAACCCATGTTCGACTCGAACATCGGCCGTTCGCCCGTTCGCCGAATTGCGAACGATATGGGCCGTTCGCGCTAAATTCGTGTGGCGCGTCACGGCCCATAATTCACTGCGGCATCGCAGTGCATTGCTGGCTGATGATTGGCCAAGCATGCACTATGACCCGCATGCTTGGCCAATCACAGCGCCGTCAGTAGAGAGAGCTGTAATTGGCCAAAGCCAGGGTGGCTTTGGCCAATTATGGCTCAGGGGATTTAGTACACACCCCACACTATATAAGGCCGCCTGCACGGCAGCCCTGTGTAGTGTGTGTTCCGGTGTGCTGAGAGATAGAGAGAGAGAGAGAGACAGTGTCATTTGATTTGAGTTAGATAGATTAGGCAGAACAGTCAGTCAGTTAGCTGCACTTACAGTGTATTGTGTATATATATATGCATCCCAGGTGTTGCATATATATATATACACTGTATTCAGTTTAGCTAGATCCGTTCCTGTTATCTTCTATCTAGACTATTTACATTTAATGCAGTGCGTCCTGCTCACAGTGTTCAGCTAGATCCGTTCCTGCTATTTACATTTAGTGCAGTGCGTCCTGCTCACAGTGTTCAGCTAGATCCGTTCCTGTTATCTTCTAGACTATTTACATTTAGTGCAGTGCGTCCTGCTCACAGTGTTCAGCTAGATCCGTTCCTGCAATTTACATTTAGTGCAGTGCGTCCTGCTCACAGTGTTCAGCTAGATCCGTTCCTGCTATTTACATTTAGTGCAGTGCGTCCTGCTCACAGTGTTCAGCTAGATCCGTTCCTGTTATTTACATTTAGTGCAGTGCGTCCTGCTCACAGTGTTCAGCTAGATCCGTTCCTGCTATTTACATTTAGTGCAGTGCGTCCTGCTCACAGTGTTCAGCTAGATCCGTTCCTGCTATTTACATTTAGTGCAGTGCGTCCTGCTCACAGTGTTCAGCTAGATCCGTTCCTGCTATTTACATTTAGTGCAGTGCGTCCTGCTCACAGTGTTCAGCTAGATCCGTTTCTGTTATCTTCTAGACTATTTACATTTAGTGCAGTGCGTCCTGCTCACAGTGTTCAGCTAGATCCGTTCCTGTTATTTACTTTTAGTGCAGTGCGTCCTGCTCACAGTGTTCAGCTAGATCCGTTCCTGCTATTTACATTTAGTGCAGTGCGTCCTGCTCACAGTGTTCAGCTAGAGCCGTTCCTGCTATTTACATTTAGTGCAGTGCGTCCTGCTCACAGTGTTCAGCTAGATCCGTTCCTGTTATCTTCTAGACTATTTACATTTAGTGCAGTGCGTCCTGCTCACAGTGTTCAGCTAGATCCGTTCCTGCTATTTACATTTAGTGCAGTGCGTCCTGCTCACAGTGTTCAGCTAGATCCGTTCCTGTTATCTTCTAGACTATTTACATTTAGTGCAGTGCGTCCTGCTCACAGTGTTCAGCTAGATCCGTTCCTGTTATCTTCTAGACTATTTACATTTAGTGCAGTGCGTCCTGCTCACAGTGTTCAGCTAGATCCGTTCCTGTTATCTTCTAGACTATTTACATTCAGTGCAGTGCGTCCTGCTCACAGTGTTCAGCTAGATCCGTTCCTGTTATCTTCTAGACTATTTACATTTAGTGCAGTGCGTCCTGCTCACAGTGTTCAGCTAGATCCGTTCCTGTTATCTTCTAGACTATTTACATTTAGTGCAGTGCGTCCTGCTCACAGTGTTCAGCTAGATCCGTTCCTGTTATCTTCCTACTGACAGGCAGGCTTGTCTGGTTACAGTATATAAAGCTACCTGAAGAAAATTACAGGTGTTCTATTTGATCCTATTAGTACCACGGTCAGGCAGCTAGACTATTTACATTTAGTACAGTGCGTCCTGCTCACAGTGTTCAGCTAGATCCGTTCCTGTTATCTTCCTACTGACAGGCAGGCTTGTCTGGTTACAGTATATAAAGCTACCTGAAGAAAATTACAGGTGTTCTATTTGATCCTATTAGTACCACGGTCAGGCAGCTAGACTATTTACATTTAGTACAATGCGTCCTGCTCACAGTGTACAGCTAGATCCGTTCCTGTTATCTTCCTACTGACAGGCAGGCTTGTCTGGTTACAGTATATAAAGCTACCTGAAGAAAATTACAGGTGTTCTATCCCAGCTTAGTGCAGCTACAGGCCATTAGTATGTCTGGAAGGCCAAGAAGGAGAGGCAGACAGTCACAAGCCAATAAGAGAGGGCAAGCAGGCTCTGTGTCTAGTGCTGGTCGTGGAGACGGTGCATCCTCATCAGCACGTGGCCATGGGAAACGCTTGGCCTTTTTTTCGGCAGCTGGCCGTGTTGAGCCGCAACATGCGGAAGACTTGGTCGAGTGGATGACCAAGCCGTCCTCATCCTCCTCATCCTCTCTCACCCATGCCCAGGGTGCTTTGTCTGGCAAAGCAGCGGCCTCTTCCCTCAGCTCAATGTCATCAGTGACTCCTTCCCTAGCTCCACCATGTCCTCATGAGGATTCCCTCGAACTGTTTGACCACAGTGTTGGGTACATGCTCCAGGAGGATGCCCAGCGTTTGGAAGGCTCTGATGACGATACTGAGCTCGATGAAGGCAGTAACATGAGCACGGACAGAGGGGGTGCCCAAGAAGGACAGCAATCTGGCAGTCATGCTCCCCCTGCTGCAGCATACTGCCAGGTTTGCTCCAGTGATGAGGAGGGAGGGGATGATGAGGTCACTGACTCAACGTGGGTGCCTGATAGGAGAGAGGAGGAGGAGGAGGAGGAGGCGGCGGCACATCACCAACGAGGCAGGATGCCCTCCAGGGGCCAGCCTAAGGGCAGCACATTGACTGCATCACACCCCAAAGCTCCACATGTGCAGGGCGCTGCAGTCTCTGCGCGTTATTCAAAAAGTTCTTTGGTGTGGGCCTTTTTTGAGACGAGTGCATCAGATCGCACCGCTGCTATTTGCAACATATGTCTCAAGCGTATCTCGCGTGGCCAAAACATCTCCCGCTTGGGTACCACATGCTTGACCAGACATATGTTGACCTGCCATGCAGTTCGTTGGCAAGCGTATCTAAAAGACCCACACCAAAGAACAAAGAGGATCTCTCCTTGCTCCTCATCAGCTGAGATTTCCAACCCCACTAGACCTTCAGTCCTCTCTGAGACCTGCAGTGAGAGGAATGAAGGTGTAGAATTAGGTGTGTCACAGCCAAGTACTTGTGGGCAATCTGCTTTTGGTACACCGACGTCAGATTGTACCAGGCAAATTTCCCTGCCCCAGCTGCTGCACCGCCGAAAGAAGTTTGCTCCCAGCCATCCACATGCCCAGCGGTTGAATGCTAGCTTGGCAAAATTGCTAGCACTTCAACTGCTGCCTTTTCAGTTGGTAGACTCTGCCCCCTTCCGTGAGTTTGTGGAATGTGCGGTTCCTCAGTGGCAGGTACCCAAACGCCACTTTTTCTCACGGAAGGCGATTCCGGCTCTCTACCGGCATGTGGAAGGCAATGTCCATGCCTCGCTGGACAGGGCGGTCAGCGGTAAGGTGCATATTACCGCTGACTCATGGTCCAGCAGGCATGGACAGGGACGTTACCTAAGTTTCACGGCGCATTGGGTGACTCTGCTGGCAGCTGGGAAGGATGCAGGACAAGGTGCAGTAGTGTTGGAGGTTGTTCCACCACCACGCCTCCAAAATGCTGATTGTGACACACCTCTCTCCTCCACCCCCTCCTCTTCTTCTTCCTCCATGGCCTCTTCCTCGGAACCAGCGGTGCTCCGTAGGCGTTCAAGGGGCTACGCAAGTACGCAGGCCAAAAGATGCCATGCGGTGCTTGAGCTGGTGTGCTTGGGGGACAGGAGCCACACTGGGGCAGAGGTTCTGTCAGCTCTGCAGGGGCAGGTTCAGAGGTGGTTGACGCCACGCCAACTTAAGGCAGGAATGGTGGTTTGCGACAATGGCACCAACCTCCTCTCTGCCCTCCGACAGGGACAAATGACCCATGTGCCCTGTTTGGCTCACGTCCTTAACTTGGTGGTGCAGCGGTTCTTGGGCAGGTACCCGGGCTTACAGGATGTCCTGAGGCAGGCCAGGAAAGTCTGTGTGCATTTCCGCCGGTCATATAATGCCAGTGCTCAGCTGACGGACCTCCAAAAGGAGTTTAACCTGCCCAAGAACCGCCTAATCTGTGACATGCCCACCAGGTGGAACTCAACGTTGGCCATGCTGCAGCGGCTGCACACGCAGCAGAGGGCCATCAATGAGTACCTGTGCGACTATGGCACCAGGACAGGGTCAGGGGAGCTTGTTTTTTTTTCCCCACGCCAGTGGGCCATGATCAGGGATGCATGCACTGTCCTGTCACCATTCGAGGAGGCCACGAGGATGGTGAGCAGTGACAGTGCATGCATCAGTGACACTGTCCCCCTTGTCCACCTGTTGGAGCACACGCTGCGTGGAATAATGGACAGGGCACTTGAGGCAGAACAGAGGCAGGAAGAGGAGGACTTCCTTAGCTCTCAAGGCCCCCTTTATCCAGACAGTGTTCCTGCGTGCCCGCCGATCACACAGGAAGAGGACGAGGAGGAAGAGGAGGAGGAGGAAGATTGTGTCAGTATGGAGGTGGAGCCTGGCACTCAGCATCAGCAGCAGTCTTTAAGGGATCAGTCCCAAGAAACACATGGACTTGTACGTGGCTGGGAGGAGGTGGCTGCGGACCATGTCGTTCTTAGTGACCCAGAGGACTCCGGACCGAATGCCTCAGCAAACCTACGCTGCATGGCCTCCCTGATCCTGCAAAGCCTGCGTAAGGATCCTCGTATTCGTGGTATCAAGGAGAAGGACCAATACTGGCTGGCAACCCTCCTTGATCCACGTTACAATGGTAAGGTTGCGGACCTTATCTTGCCATCGCAGAGGGAGCAGAGGATGAAACATCTTCGGGAGGCCTTGCAGAAAGGTCTGTGCAACGCGTTCCCAGAGACTGGGAGGTTACAAACTCCTGTTTCTGGACAACGTGTTGCTGAGGCTTCGGTCAGTCAAAGAAGGAGCGGTGGAGAAGGTGGCCGTCTGACCGATGCGTTCAGACAATTTTTTGGTCCGCAGCCCCAAGGTATGATCGGTTCCAGCAACCATCGCCAGCGTCTGTTTTACATGGTGCAGGAATACCTAGGGGCAAGATCAGACTTGGACACCTTTCCCACCGAAAATCCTCTGGGTTACTGGGTCTTGAGGATGGATCACTGGCCAGAGCTTGCACAGTATGCAATTGAGCTACTGGCCTGTCCTGCATCCAGCGTTCTTTCGGAACGCACATTCAGTGCTGCTGGAGGCATGGTAACCGATCACAGGGTGCGTCTGTCCACCGACTCGGTCGATCGGCTGACCTTCATAAAAATGAATGAGTCTTGGATCACCACCAGCTACCAAGCACCTGATGCTGATGTAACCGAATAATTTTTTTTGAAATCTCAGATCCCTTCAAAGACTGCCTATGCTGATGCTGAGTGACTATCCCTGAGTAATTATCCTCTTCCTCCTCAATCATCACGCTGATAGCTTGTAAGAACATTTTTGGTTCTGGGCGCCACCACCAGTGCCTAAGGCACAATTTTTCAGCCCCTGTTTAACAGGGGCGTGTAATTACAATTTTTGATGTAATACTTTGCAGCAGGGCTCGTTCCTGCATTCCAACTAGAGTGTCTGTGAGGGGTTGCAGTGTTGTGGCACCAGCACCAGTGCCTAAGGCCCAATTTTTCTGCCCCTGTCTAACAGGGGCGTGTAATTACAATTTTTGATGCAATACTTTGCAGCAGGGCTCGTTCCTGCGTTCCAACTAGAGTGTCTGTGAGGGGTTGCAGTGTTGTGGCACCAGCACCAGTGCCTAAGGCCCAATTTTTCTGCCCCTGTCTAACAGGGGCGTGTAATTACAGTTTTTGATGCAATACTTTGCAGCAGGGCTCGTTCCTGCGTTCCAACTAGAGTGTCTGTGAGGGGTTGCAGTGTTGTGGCACCAGCACCAGTGCCTAAGGCCCAATTTTTCTGCCCCTGTCTAACAGGGGCGTGTAATTACAATTTTTGAAGCAATACTTTGCAGCAGGGCTCGTTCCTGCGTTCCAACTAGAGTGTCTGTGAGGGGTTGCAGTGTTGTGGCACCAGCACCAGTGCCTAAGGCCTAATTTTTCAGCTCCTGTTCAACAGGGGCATGTAATTACAATTCTTGATCTAATATTTCACAGCAGGGCCCTGTGAGGGCTTACAGTGTTGTGGCCACAGCAACACCTAAGGCCCAAATTTCTGCTGAGTATATAGGGCAGGACCCTACTTTCAAACATCTAACTTACAAACGACTCCTACTTGCAAACGGAAGGAGACAACAGGAAGTGAGATGAAATCTACCCCTAGGAAGGGAAATTCTCTCCTGTAAGAGTTAATATGGGAAAACAATTTCTCCTTTCCACTGATGCTTTCCAATCCTTGTTCCACAAAAAAACCCAAATTTTCAAAAAACATTTTTCATTGGGACAAAAAAGTAAGGTGAAATCTTCTGAAGAGGAGGAAAGACAGCAAAACAAATGTCACAGGGGTGATAACCCTTCCCTATGTTTTCCAAAAAGCTTAGAAAAGATTTTTTGGCTGGAGCTAAACACGTTAAAAATGTTCAAAATTACAAACAGATTCTACTTAACAACAAACCTACAGTCCCTGTCTTGTTTGCACCGCCTGTATACTGCTGTTCAGAGTATATAGGGCCTGGTGGCCCCACACCTTTCCTTATTTTAATTTGGGTGCGGGGTTCCCCTTAATATCCATACAAGACCCAAAGGGCCTGGTAATGGACTGGGGGGTACCCATGCCGTTTGTCTCACTGATTTTCATCCATATTGCCATGACCCGACATGACATTAAACCCGCAAGCAGTTTTAAATGAGATTTTTTCCTTTAAAAATGACATTTGGTGCAGGGACTGTTCTAAACATGGGAAACACGCGTCACTTTACAGGCATACTATAGACACCCCCCAGGTACGATATTTAAAGGAATATTTCACTTTTTTTTTTTTTACTTTAAGCATCATTAAAATCACTGCTCCCGAAAAAACGGCCGTTTTTAAAAGTTTTTTTTGCATTGATACATGTCCCCTGGGGTAGGACCCGGGTCCCCAAACCCTTTTTAGGACAATACCATGCAAATTAGCCTTTAAAATGAGCACTTTTGATTTCGAACGTTCGAGTCCCATAGACGTCAATGGGGTTCTAACGTTCGTGCGAACTTTCGGTCCGTTCGCGGGTTCTGGTGCGAACCGAACCGGGGGGTGTTCGGCTCATCCCTACCCACCATATATGTATGTAGGTAGTAGGGCGCATCGAGCATTAAGCCCTAAAAACCTAGACCCTTTGAAGTCTAGAGATATAATCTGTAGAATACATTATTTCCATATCAAGGAAAAGATTATGGCTGCGGCATGCCTACAAAGGACTATAAACTTCGATGGAGCACAGGTGATCCCTTTGCAAGATCTATCCAGATATACTTTGATCTTGAGAAAAGCAGTAAAACCTCTCCTAGAAGCTCTTAGAAAAAAAGATACCATATAGATGGGGATTCCCTTTCCAGATAAAAGTACATTACAAGGGACAAAAAACAATATTTCGGGACATTGTAGACCTTCCGGATTTTTTGAATGATTTCCAGTTGCCCAAAATCTATCTACCTCAATTTTTTCTCTTTTTTTAATTTTTATTTTATATATACATTTTTGGATTTTTCATTTTTTTTTGGTGAGAGATTGATGTTTTCCCTGATGAAGGGTAATGTGGGGCACATATGAGTTATATATTTTTTATTTATTTTTTCTGGATTGTGTAGCCCCTGTACGGTCCCTGGGGGAGACCCCTCCCTATAAAAGGGGGGGCTCTCCGCGGGAGTATAGGGATGCATAAATAGGCACAAAAGGTACTTTTAGATGGTATCAGTGCACATGCAAATTTCTTCTTTTTTTTTTTTTCTTTTTTTTTTTTTCTCTCAATTGCTCACAATGAGCACTGTATACCACACTGGTTACACCTATGGGTAGTTATCCACATTGTACTACCCCTTATATTTACAGTGCCTTGCAAAAGTATTCATCCCCTTGGCATTTTTCGTGTTTTGTTGCCTCACAACCTGGAATTAACATGGATTGTTTGAGGATTTGCATCATTTAATTTACAGAACATGCCCACAACTTTGAACATGTTTTTTTTTTTGTTTTTTTTATTGTGAAGCAAACAACAAATAGGACAAATTACCAGAAAAAGTCAATGTGCATAACTTTTCACCCCTCTAAAGTTAATACTTTGTAGAGCCACCTTTTGTGGCTATCACAGCTCCAAGTCATTTTGGATAAGTCTCTATGAGCTTGCAACATCTTACCACTGGGATTTTTGCCCATTCCTCTTTGCAAAACTGCTCCAGCTCCTTCAAGTTGGATGGTTTGCACTTGTGAAAAGCAATCTTTAAGTCTGGCCACATACAGTATTTTCTATTGGATTGAGGTCTGGGCTTTGACTAGGCCATTCCAACACATTTACATGTTTCTCCTTAAACCACTCAAGTGTTGCTTTAGCAGTGTGTTTGGGGTTATTGTCCTGCTGGAAGGTGAACCTCCCTCCTAGTCTCAAATCACACACAGAGTGGTACAGGTTTTGCTCAAGAATATCCCTGTATTTAACACCATCCATCTTTACTTCAACTCTGACCAGTTTTCCACTCCCGACTGCTGAAAAACATCCCCACAGCATGATGCTGCCACCACCATGTTTCACTTTGGGGATGGTGTTCTTTGGGTGATGTGATGTGTTGGGTTTGCACCAGACAAAGCATTTTCTTTGATGACCAAAAAGTTCAATTTTAGTCTCATCAGACCAGAGCACCCTCCTCCATGCATTTTGGGAGTCTCCCACATGCATTTTCACAAATTCAAAACGTGCCATTTTGTTTTTTGTTGAAAGGGGCGGCACAGTGGTGTAGTGGTAGCACTCTCGCCTAGCAGTAAGAAGGGTCACTGGTTCGAATCCCAAACACGACACTACCTGCTTGGAGTTTGGGTTTCCTCTGGGTACTCCGGTTTCCTCCCACACTCCAAAGACATGCTGGTAGGTTAATTGGATCCTGTCTAAATTGTCCCTAGTATGTATGAATGTGAGTTAGGGACCTTAGATTGTAAGCCCCTTGAGGGTAGGGACTGATGTGAATGTACAATGTATATGTAAAGCGCTGCATAAATTGACGGCGCTATATAAGTACCTGAAATAAATAAAAATAAAATAAATAAAGTAATTGCTTTCTTCTGGCCACTCTGCCATAAAGCCCAACTCTATGGAGCGTACGGCTTATTGTCATCCCATATACAGATACTCCAGTCTCTGCTGTGGAACTCTGCAGCTCCTCCAGTCCGGTTACCTTAGGTCTCTGTGCTGCCTCTCTGATTAATGCCCTCCTTGCCCGGTCCGTGAGTTTTGGTGTGCGGCCGTCTCTTGGCAGGTTTGCTGTTGTGCCATGTTCTTTCCATGATGGTGCTCCTAGGGATCATCAAAGATTTGGATATTTTTTTAAAACCTAACCCTGACTTGTACTTCTCAACAACATTGTCCCTTACTTGTTTGGAGAGTTCCTTGGTCTTCATGACTGTGTTTGGTTAGTGGTGCCTCTTGCTTAGGTGTTGCAGCCTCAGGGGCCTTTCAAAAAGGTGTGTATATGTAATGACAGATCATGTGACACTTAGATTGCACACAGGTGGACATAATTTCACTAATTATGTGACTTCCGAAGGTAATTGGTTGCACCAGATCTTTTTATGGGCTTCATAGCAAAGGGGGTGAATACATACGCACATGCCAATTATCAGTTTTTTATTTCTGAAAAATAGTTTTATATATATTTTTTTCTAATTTTACTTCACCAACTTAGACTATTGTGTTCTGATCCATCACATATAATTCAGATTAAAAAAACATTGAACTAAAGGCTGTAATGTAACAAAATAGGTAAAAAGCCAAGGGGGGTGAATACTTTTGCAAGACACTGTCATTTCAAAGCTGAATCCTGTTTGTTTTAAACTCCAGATCCCTAAAAGCCTCTGGATCTCAAACACTTTTCATGTATCCATTCGGAACCTGTAATTCTCAATAAGTTCTCCTGTGCCCTCCCTACCTTGGGTACAGTCTCTGAGGATGATCAGGAGTAAGAGGTTAGTAAAATTTTGGATTCTCGCTTCTGTAAAGGTGTTCTTCAATATCTCGTGGATTGGAAAGGTTTTGGTCCTGAGGAGAGGTCTTGGCTTTCTGCATCTGAAATCTTCATGCCTCGTCTTCTGAGGAAGTTCCATTTGAAGTTCCCCTCCAAGCCTGGTCCCAAGCGGGGGAGGGGGAGGCCTTGTAAGAGAGGGGGTACTGTCATGAATCGCCAGTAATACCTTCATGCTGTCTGCTTACCTGGTCTGTGTATAAGCCTTGGGCCTGAACTCTCACACCTGCATGGTTAAGTAATCTTCCCTCAGCATGGCTCCACCCTAGCCTCTACAGGATACACTATTTAACACTGTGCTGTCCAAGACTGCCTTGTCCGAGCAATATTGTGTGCTTGGTTTCCTGTCTCCTGCTTGCCGTGTGCTCTGACTATCCCTTGTTGTCCTGGGCTGCTGCTTCCTCTCTATCCTCCTGTAGAATACTGTGAGCGTGAGCTGGGAGACCCTGGGGGCCACGACCTGGAGACAGTTGCAGCGCAGTTCATCCTCACCACTAGAGGCTCTGGTGCGCACCTGCTGGCTCTTAGACTCCACGCCCTGAGGAATCTTATGCTCTAGCTCCCAGTTGGATCCGCGTTGGTGCTCCAGTGGACCTGCTTTCCTGAACCACCCAGAGTTCCATCCGCAGCAGTCAGCCATAGAGTCCACTACCTTAGTGGTGCACTCCTGACCCCAACAGTGTGTATCTGTCACCTGGCCTCAGTTGACCTGACAGTAGGATACTTATCCCCTACTGGCAGAAAGTGGTATAGATGTGTAGATAATTGTAAGGACAGGATGTTGTTGAGTTTTCTTGTCTTTGCAGGACCTCTTTGGATGGGACAGCCCTCCATCCATCTCCAGCTGGAGTCAAGACCTTGCAGGCAGAGTATGTTGTTAGCTACAGGGACCTTTAGTTAGGTGAATAATGTACTTTATATGTTGTAAATATTGGAAATAAATATATATATCACTTTATGTTTGTACGTATTTATTTGTGAATAGCCCTGTCCCAGTTTGTTCTCTTTTCGTCTTCCAAAACTGTGTTTTTATGGGATGCCTTTGCTACTGGGCCCAGGAGCCATTTTTTTCAAAATTCCCAGCTGGTGGTTGGGGGGGGGGGGAGTACCAGAATGTTCTGGTACTTTCTGGAAGGAAAGGTGTAGAGTGGAGGTTGAGCTGCTTGGGGTAAGCTGTCGGTGGCCTTGGAGGGAGCTCCCCAGTCTGGGGAAGGTGACCTTGGGCCTGGGCTCAGGTGCGGACGGGACCCTCTGAGAACACGTGAAGGTGTCCTGGACTGGAGGCATGGGAGCAAGGGGAGGACAGCGAGAGAGAGAGCACTGCTGGGCAGGTCTCCAGGGAGGAACTACAGGTCACAGCTGGGAGGGCTGGTGAGCGATGTACAGTCAGGAGGACTGGGGAGGCACGCCTGAGTGGACTGGGAGAGAGCAGTCTGGGATGGGTGCAGAACCAGAAGAGTGGACTGTGGAGGTATGGGCAGGAGAGAGAGGCAGCTGCAGACAGGAGGGCTGGCAGGGACTGAAGAGGTGGTGCTGGGATCAGTAGCCACGTGTAGGACAACTAGCACCAAGGACTGTCATATTTTTGTACACCACAGGGATCCTAGGTCCCTACCTGCAAAGAGAATTTGCAAGGCCTGGCTGAGTCCGTGTAAGGCCTAAACGTGCTAGTTGGTCCTGAAAGTCAAGTGCAAGCAAGAAAAGTGCTGGAGGTGTTGAGGAGTAATAGTCTGCAAGCAAGTGTTGTGCTGGAGTGAAGACTGAAGTCTATATCCAAGGAGTGTATATAGTTGGTCCCGTGTAAATATTTTACAATTCTGTGGGCATTGCATATTCCCTTACCCTATCCAAGTTAATTCCCCTCAATAAAAATACAAAACAAAGTGCATGGACTGGTTTCTGCAAATTGAGTGCCTGGCTGGGCAGGGTGACAGGTGGACTACAGCATTCAACAAACTGAGATTCCATGACTCTATGTGATAGTAAAAATATATATACAGTGGTGACACCCCCTTAAAGTTTCACTCTGTTATACTGCAGCCATTTGCTAAAATCATTTAAGTTAATTTTTTTCCTCATTAATGTACATACAGCACCCCATATTGACAGAAAACACAGAATTGTTGACATTTTTGCATATTTATTTATTTTGCAGATTGCAAGCAGTCGTCCTGTCCCTGCAGCTGAAAAACACCCCCACAGCATGATGCTGCCACCACCATGCTTCAATGTTGGGACTGTGCCTGGTTTTCTCCACACATACAGCTGAGAATTAAGGCCAAAAAGTTCTATCTTGGTATCATCAGACCAAAGAATCTTATTTCTCACCATCTTGGAGTCCTTCAGGTGTTTTTTTTAGCAAACACCATGCGGGGTTTCATGTGTCTTGAACTGAGGAGAGGCTTCCATCGGGCCACTCTGCCATAGAGCCCTGACTGGTGGAGGGCTGCAGTGATGGTTGACTTTCTACAACTTTTTCCCATCTCCTGACTGCATCTCTGGAGCTCAGCCACAGTGATCTTTGGGTTCTTCTTTACCTGTATCACCAAGGCTTTTCTCCCCCAATAGTTCAGTTTGGCCAGATGGCCAGCTCTAGGAAGGGTTCTGGTCGTCCCAAACGTCTTCCATTTAAGGATTATGGAGGCCACTGTGCTCTTAGGAACCTTAAGCGCAGCATAAATTTTTTTGTAACCTTAGCCAGATCTGTTCCTTGCCACAATTCTGTCTCTGAGCTCTTCGGGCAGTTCCTTTGACCTCATGATTCTCATTGCTCTGACATGCACTGTGAGCTGTAAGGTCTTATATAGACAGGTGTGTGGCTTTCCTAATAAAGTCCTTGTTAAATATATGAGTGTCACAGCAAAGGGTCTGAATACTTAGGACCATGTGATATTTCAGTTTTTTTTTTTTTTTAATAAATCTGCAAAAATGTCAACAATTCTGTGTTTTCCTGTCAATATGGGGTGCTGTGTGTACATTAATGAGGAAAAAAATGAACTTAAATGATTTTAGCAAATGGCTGCAATATAACAAAGAGTGAAAAATTTAAGGGGGGCTGAATACTTTCCGTCCCCACTGTATATCCAATACTTACTATGTAATGTAAAGCATTACATAGTAAGTATGTAATAAGGGGCCCTATATCATTGGTCCTTTATGAACTATGAACTTGTGGCGAATACTATTATAAAGGGATAACCTTGTATTTACCCTTTTTTGCCACTTGTTTCATTATTGCTGGCTACATACTCCCTCCCATCAGCAAGTGCCTGTCTTTAATAATGGGTGAGTTTTGCTGGAATTATTGTATATCTAGATAAAATCATTGTGATTCTTTGACTTACTTGATATTATCTACTATAGATTTTTCTTCTTTGTGATGGGATTACCTGACCCTCCAGCAGCCGCCCTGCATTCTGTTTGTGTTTCTTTTAGCTGTGAGTTTATGCTTTACATTACATAGTAAGTATTGGATATATATCAGTTTACTATATATACTGAATTAATCTATATACTCGCCCCTCTATACAGTCTAGCTAAACAAACATCTATTGACCATTTTTTTTTAAATATATATTTTCATAGACTATATGGCCTTTTTTTTCATAATTTCATTATACATCCTTAAAACTTTCTAAATATCTTGTTATGCTTGCCCCCCCATGGTTGTCTGATTTGCCGGTCTTGTCTGTGTTGGCTGCCTTACGAGCTACCCACCCAATATTGGGATGATCGAAATGGAATACCTTATAAATTGTTATATTATGTATAAATATCTGTATATCTCTTTCTTATGTATATTTTTTCTTCATATTTAAATAGTTATTCAAATGCTCCTGAAGAAGCGCAAGGCGCGTAACATGTAGAGCAAGGTATCTCTTCATTGCAATATAACCACACTCCTGGATTCAATGTTACTATACAACAAATGTCTTTGTTGGTAGATTCCATGCAGTTACAAATTGGTTATATGTAGCGTTGTACCTTCCTCATTGATCTAATTTATCACTGTGGTTTTATACATGTTTTTTCATTATTTGTAAATACATTTTTATTTTTTAAACTTTTGTTTTGTTGTGCCTAAAAAGTCCAAGCTTCTTTAATCTAACTATTTCCAATCTCAATGGGACATGGCACTTTGTATCTATTAGTATCCACAGTACCAGTCTGTGTTGATACAGCAATCATTTTCATTTTACAGGACCTATAAAACAGCAGAACACAGAGAGCAAGATAGACAAATCTAGAATGCATTCAATAACACTACTATATGCTATAGCTGCTACAGTAGAAGCTTTAGAACCTACTTTAACAAAGCAACAATCTTTTTAGAACATAAAACTAAAGTTTATACAATTACACCTCTGCAAAAACTTGCAGGGGACTAAGGCAAATTCAGAGCACAAATCGGTACAGTTAGTACATGTTGGTAAAGTCCCTTATAGCATTACAGTCTGACAAAACATTCCATATATTATAACATTTAACAGGCTTATTTGGCGTATGGAAAATAAATGCATGACCTGTTTGAATATATTAAAGTGGTTATAAAGCCTGAACATTTTTTACCTTATTGCATTTCTTGCATTAAGGCAAAAAAATGTTTACCTTACCTCCCCCCTCACCCTTATACTTACCTGCATCCCCATTCAATCCAGTCTGTGCATGTCTGCGGCTCTTCTCTCCCCTCATTTCCTGGTCACACTGGCATACTTGCCAACAGTCCCAATTTTCCCAGGACAATTCAGTAAATTGGACCCTCGTCCCGATCTGAGCACGTCCCGCTCAAAATCCTGGAAATAATTGGGACTGTTTTTGGCACCAGCCGCTGCAGCTTCTAGCTACGAAAACATGGCTGCGAGATCTCCTTTTGGCTAGCGGGTCTCTTTCCCCGTGTTTTCAGTGGAGAAGGGAGGGGCCTCTGATCCATGCAGCTAATCGGCTTCTCTCTTCAGTGTATACAATTTGCTTGTACACTGAAGCTGGTTAGCTGCATAGATCGGAGGCCCCTCCCCTCTCCACTGAACACAAGGGGAAAGAGACCTGCCAAGCTCGGCCTCCATGATGGAGAGCTGGTCTTCTTAATGATGGCGGAGATCAAATCATGCAGGGGGGACTTTACTGGGGGCACCTGTGATGTAAGGAGGGACTCTGCTGGCAACGCCTGATGTAAGGAGGGACTCTGCTGGCAACGCCTGATGTAAGGAGGGACTCTGCTGGCAATGCCTGATGTAAGGAGGGACTCTGCTGGCCACGCCTGGTGTAAGGAGGGACTCTGCTGGCAACGCCTGATGTAAGGAGGGACTCTGCTGGCAAAGCCTGATGTAAGGAGGGACTCTGCTGGCAATGCCTGATGTAAGGAGGGACTCAGCTGGCAATGCCTGATGTAAGGAGGGACTCTGTTGGCAACTCTTGATGTAAGGAGGGACTCTGTTGGCAATGCCTGATGTAAGGAGGGACTCTGCTGGCAATGCCTGATGTAAGGAGGGACTCTGCTGGGGACACCTGATGTAAGAAGGGACTCTACTGGGGACGCCTGATGTAAGGAGGGACTCTGCTGGGGATGCCTGATGTAAGGAGGGACTCTGCTGGGGACACCTGATGTGAGGAGGGACTCTGCTGGGGACACCTGATGTAAGGAGGGACTCTGCTGGGGACACCTGATGTAAGGAGGGACTCTGCTGGGGACACCTGATGTAAGGAGGGACTCTGCTGGGGACACCTGATGTAAGGAGGGACTCTGCTGGGGACACCTGATGGCATGTGGTGGCAGGCGACGTGGCAAGTGACACGCTCAAGGCTTCCACTGATTCTGCATTATGGTGAGTTGAACTATTTCATTCTATATTACAATGTAATAATAGAAATAATGTGCTTCTTTCTTTTCTTCCTTCTCTCTCCTTCCCTCCCTATCTCTTTCTTTTTTTCTTTCTCTCTCTCTCCCACCATCCCTCATTCATCTCAGACTAAAACCACACCCTCTTTGAGCCACACCACTTTAAGCCATGCCCATTTTTGCCACGGTGCACTTCACTGCTGTCAATCAAAGCCAGTGACAAGGAAGCAGGTGGCAAGGCCTGCTGTCTGTATCAATAGATGCAAGCAGCGAGCCTGCACAAGTTCCACCATAGAAAGTGGCTTTCTATAGGGGCACTTGCCGTAGGAGCCATAAGTCCAAGCAGGGGACCCGAGAAGAGGAGGATCGGGGCCGCTCTGTGCGATTCCATTGCACAGCGCAGGTAAGTATAAATACATAACAATCACTTTAATGAAAGCAAATGTGTATTATTCCGATTCGCTTTTAGCTTATCCTTTAACTCATTGTAGTCCAGAAATATTTGGCGAATATTCATATAAGCGATTTTACTGTGTTACATATGTTCGTGCACTGTAGTAAATAAGGCCCATTATCACAGAAATTATGATTCATATACTTGATAGTGAGAGGTCTACATTTTGTATCTGGATGGTTGTAAAGTTCTGGCACATTGGAACTATATTATAATGGTATCACTGGGAAAATTACATTAAGTATGGGGGCTTTCAGATCCCTTGCTTTAAAGCAGTAACAGAGGGAAATATGAATGCTCCTATTCATTCTCTAGAAAGCCTAATTCTACATGATTAAAGTGTTGTACAAATTCCTAGCTGTTTATTTGTACTGTATGTGTGCATATACAGATCTGTCTATGGGATAATCTGGCTGTTTTTTCAGAGTTTAAATCAGATCAGACGTCACAAACACCCCTCAAAAAGCAGGTTTCACACAGATCAATAAAGCTAAGAGGCAATACATTTTAAAATCCTTGTGGAACTTGACACAACAATTTGTATAAAATAGACAAAATTCAGCCTATTCTGTGCAGGTAAATATTGCTTTTAGGGACCGTACCATGCTAGAATGAATGCTTTGTAGTACTACATTTTAACAAAATAAAATTGTTAAAACTGAACTTTCTGTAAAAAAAAAAATAATTAAAAATAAAGGAGAAAAGTTTTTTGTTTTTTATACCTTTTTTTCTGCCAAAAAACCCTTCCCTCTTTCTCCCAATGTACAATGCCTGCACCACATGCAGAGGTTGTGCCATCAGTGCTAGACACCAAATGGCCAAAAAAGAAAGGATTTTACCCTGCAGAAGCAGCGAAGAAGCGCACAGCAATGAGGGACAGCTTTTCAGGTCAGTCTCCTGGAATGGGTAAATGCTTTGCACACTTGCACGTTATGGAAAAATCCAGCGGAACAAGAAACCTATAGTGACAGAATCATGTGGGCTTCTATCGCTGACCTGGAAATGTCCTCTCTGGCTTGTGGAAAGGATTTTATATTTTATTATATGCCACTGTCCTGGAAAACGTGTGGTAATCAGCAATTCAGACTTTCTCTGACGGTACTGTAAGAATGAGCTTAAGGCCTACTCCAAAGCTCGAACTGAACCCTGGCTGTTGAGGAGTTCAGGCAAATTTCAGAAAATTTACCCATTTGGCAGTAGCTGAACTTTAAGTATATTTACAGTATTACTTCTGCTATAATACATGACAGCTTTCCCTTGTCAATAGTTGATAAGAATGCTGACAGGTGCAGATCCCTCTGAGTCTTTAAAGCGGAGCTATACTCACCTCAGCCCCAGCATCCCTGAGCTCCCTGCCCAACCGCTGACATCTTTAGGCAGCCAGCTTCTGGGTCTCAATTGCCACTGTCATTGGCCGGGCGGGGATGACATCACTCCTGCACTTGCGCCAGAGTTCAATCAGATTTGCCATTGCCAAAAGTTTGTACAGTGAGCTGCGCATGTTCAGCTCACAGGTAAGTAACTTTCATGCACAAGAGACAAAGCATGTCTCTTCTGTATGTAAATTCCTGCCTGTTTGCTCATTTTACATTTATCACTAAAGTTCCACTTTAACAAGTGACACTGCCTGGTCAATTCACTTACATGGTGGGTAAATCCTGCTATGATGACCATGTTCCCCATCTCCTGAACCTTACTAGGTCACATGCCCACAATATGGGGGGTAACTCTTCCTCACAACCCTGGTGGTTGTGGGGTTCTGCAGATGGGGGACTTATTGAGATCTGGAAGTCCCCACGATGAACACCCACTGTCAATCATGTCATCCAGAGATGTAGATCCACATCAAGCATGATGCTCAACACCCACCCACCAGCCAAAACAAGATAAAATGCCGCCCACTAATTCCCGTCTTATCCTGTGAAATGACGGGTTCAGTGGATGACAGCTCATGTATACCGCTTACTCATTTACATGGGGTGGGCAAAATCTGGGAGACCACTTAATGTTAAAGGTGCTTCCAGATTCCAATAAGTCCCCCACAACCACCGGGTCAGAGTTGTGGGGAAGAGGCCCTTATCCTCATCAAGATGGGAAAAAAACTGTTTTGCCAGGGGGTACCCCAATTGTACTCCCCCAAATTGGCATGTGGCCTGGTATGGTTATGAGAGGGAGCACACTCATCCCTTCCCTTTTTTCCTGGCCTTCAAGGCTGCATGCCTGGATAAGGGCCTAGTATGGATTTGTGAGGGGACCCCACATTTTTTTCTCTTTTTTTTACATGCCATTTCCCCTTAAAATGCATACAGGACCCAAAGGGTAAGAGTCTGGTATATAGATGAAATGAAAAAATGGCTGTTTTGTTTACATATGAAAGAATATGGCTGGGGGCTGTTATTTTGGCAGCAAGTTAAACACACTCTTTTCTTTGTAAATATCAAAGTTGCTGTAGTAGATTGTATTCATTGCGAGGATACACCACATCACAGGCAGGGTCAGGGCATTATTCCGACATGTTATTTAATGGAGATTTGCATTTTTAATGTTTCACTTTAACCATTGCTTAAATCACATTTTAAAGTTTGTTTTGCTTTGGTACATGTAACCAATGGCAATGCCCAGCCTCGTAAACGATTTGTTTGAAAATCCTTTGCTTTGTAGACTAGAAAATGGCTAGGACTAACTTCAGTGAGGTTCAGATTCGGCACCTGAATTCATGTTTGCCAAACTATGCTTGAATCGAACCCAGGTATGGTCAGCTCATCACTACTATGGTGCCTGCATGCCTGTTCTGGGTTTATAATTCAAAAAATATCGAGGCCAAAGGCCTACTCAGGGGGCCTTTGACCTTTGGACTGCTAGAGACTCCTGAGTCACTGAGCTCTGTATTACAGCTGTTACCTGTGGCCTGGGTCACCAGAAAGCTATCATGGGGCAGGTTCATATAGTAGTAAAGCAGTAACATATAAAAAAAAATAAAACAACTCACATATTCTTTACCTTTTATGCAGCCTAACTGCAGCCCCCTATTAAAAGATAAAGTTTCAACTGAGTTTAAAAAACGTTTGCCATTTTGCCACCTAGTTATTATTATTATCATTAGTGTTAAAGAGCAATCACTTGTCTCAGGCCTTCTGGTTGAATATTAAATAAACTGAAAAACAGTTAAGACAGGTAAGTAAATGGCCAACAGGGCTGTGTAAGGTTTATGAGTGTTTGTAGATATTGTGCAATGGACAGAATTACCTGACAGCTTTAGGAACTATTGACATCTTCCCTGATGATAATAAAAATAAGATTGCTCAGGATAGCTTGTTTTAAACTGCCTGACCCAGTGGAAAAAAAAAACGTATGGTTGTATGCCAAAAGAACATCAGTGATAGTATACTGTGTGCTTTGTACTGTGCTGATAACTGTGGAATGCCCAAGTTCCTCCCATACACAAGCTATTTATTAGTAGATACAGTATAGTGTTTCCTAACCGCTTCAGCCCCGGATTTTACCCCCTTCCTGACCAGAGCACTTTTTGCGATTCGGCACTGCGTCGCTTTAACTAACAATTGCGCAGCCGTGCAACATTGCACCCAAACAAATTTGACATCCTTTTTTTCCCACAAATAGAGCTTTCTTTTGGTGGTATTTGATCACCTCTGTGGTTTTTATTTTTTGCGCTATAAACAAAAAAAAGCGACCATTTTGAAAAAACACATTTTTTTTTACTTTTTGCTTTAATAAATACCCCCCAAAAATATATAAAAAAAAAACAATTTTTTTCCTCAGTTTAGGCCGATATGTATTCTTCTACATATTTTTGGTAAAAAAAAAAAAAAATCGCAATAAGCCTATATTGATTGGTTTGCGCAAAAGTTATAGCATCTATACAAAATAGGGGATAGTTTTATGGCATTTTTATTATTAATTTTTTTTTACTAGTAATGGCGGCGATCTGCAATTTTTATCGGGACTGCGACATTATGGCAGACACATCGGACAATTTTGACACATTTTTGGGACCATTGGCATTAATACAGCGATCAGTGCTATAAAAATGCACTGATTACTGTGTAAATGACACTGGCAGGGAAGGGGTTAACACTAGGGGGCGATCAAGGTGTTAATTGTGTTCCTGTTTGTGTTTCTAACTAAAGGGGAGAGGGGACTGTGTAGGGGAAGAGATAGATCGCTGTTCATACTCTGTATGAACATACGATCTGTCGCTTCTCACCTCAGAGAACCCGGTTCTCCATGTGTCAGCGGCGATCGCGGGAGCCAGGCAGTGATCGTGACCGCCGGGCACTCGCATCGGCTCGGGGGGAGAGCAGTGAGCACATAACGTCGCTTCGCCCAGCCGTGCCATTCTGTCACAGTACAACTGTGGCGGCTGGTCGGCAAGTGGTTAATGTGGTTGTAAACTCTAATGCCCCGTACACACGGTCGGATTTTCCAATGGAAAATGTCCGATCGGAACGTGTTGTCGGAAATTCCGACCGTGTGTGAGCTCCATCGGACATTTTCCATCGGATTTTTCGACACACAAAGTTTGGGAGCAGGCTATAAAATTTTCCGACAACAAAATCCGATCTCGTCAATTCCGACCGTGTGTGGCCTGTTCCGACGCACAAAGTGCCACGCATGCTCAGAAGAAATTCCGAGACGGAACAGCTCGGTCTGGTAAAATTAGCGTTCGCAATGGATACAGCACTTTCGTCACGGTGCTATGTAAAAAATGGTTTAATACAGCGCATTCTCTTCTTCTTTATAATGTGAGAAGAATGAAGTATTTTTGCTGCTCATATTCACACAAACTTATTTCTTTATTATTTATTGTGATTCCCTCAATATATTTTGATTTGTCACATCTGACCAATTTTTTTTCGTTTTGTTTTTAATTGTAAAAAATTTGTTTTCAAGGCTGTTTTTTGTTAAAAATTTTTTATGCTTTTTAATAAAGAATTTTTTGGTGTGTGTTTTGTGTGTCAAGTTACCACAACACCATTGATATCTTATATTATTGAATCTCAATAAAATTGTTTGGTGTTGGTGTCTCTTGTTAATTTCACATTGTATATTTGAAATGTACCTGAATCCTCACCAACAAACTGTTTTTTTGGAAGGAAAACACACATAGGCGAGTATAATTGAACCAAAAATGCCTTTATTAAGGGCTCACAACCAAAAAAAGAGGGAGGCAACACTGGAGAAACAGCAGAAATTGGTGAAGCCTTTGACCCCCAGGGCACACATCAATTTTGGTGGCCACCAAAATTGGTGGCCTGAGGAGTCCATATGTAAGGTAGTGCAGTCTGGTACAGAAGTCCCAGAGATCATGAAAGCAGCAGATGACTTCTGTGTCCCCAGGCTGTGGTCATACAAGAGACTGCATCTTTTGCCAGACCAGACTGAACCCAGGGCCATCACTCTCTGGTCTTCCTTCCACGCTTCCTTCCACGCTGTGGCTCTGGTGGTGGAGTTGTGGCAGCAGGAGGAGGAGGAGGATGGTCCAACTCAATCACGTTGGTATTGGGTGTGATTTCGCCACTCACCCCCTTAGTTAGGACTTTATAAAGAAGTTTCTCACACATGAAGCGTTGACCCTCCTGCATGCACTTCAGTTTGGTGGCAGCCATGCAGGCAAAGGCCTCTTCAGGAGTGGGTAAGGCTCTGAGGGATGCAGAAGCCTCCTGAATGAGCCTGAGTGCTGAATCCTGCATGTGAGTCGCCTTCCTCGCTCTTTTGTATGGAAGGAGGGGAGGAACCTGCGATTCGGTCAGGCTGCGACTGGTCCCAGGCTTCTACTGGCCGACACTTAGCCCCGCCTCCTCCTGGATGCCACTAACCCCCGCCTCCTCCTGGCTGCAACTTAGCCCTGCCTCCTCCTGGCTGCCACATTCCACAGCCTCCATCTGGGTGAGGTCTTCCTGTGTATGAAAAAGGGACATAGTTTTAGTTTTTTATTTATCAATCACACAATTTTCATCTCATGACTGTTGCAAATTGAATGTTAACAAATATAACAGTATCATTCTGAGCCCAGCATTTTTCATTCTTGTCCCAATTATTTTTGCCCACTACTGTCTATTGATATGTAAAACACTTTATTAAATCAGTAATTAGTGATCAATAATGACATCTAGTAAAGATCATTTATTTATTGACCAGAAATCTGTAGAACAATGCTATACCTGACTCCAGCTGGGCTCCTCCACTTCTTCCTGGCTGGAAGGCCCAGGTTGGACACCGGAAGCCAAAATGTCATCTGCTCCAGCTCCTGATCTCTGGGAATCTGTGACCTTCTTACGCTCCCTAAGATAAGTGCTCCTCAGGCCACCAATTTTGGCTTTTAAATAGGGGATGGTTGCCGTGGGGACCACCGGCGTCACCAACTCCAGCAGTTTCTCCAGCGCTGCCTGCCGCTTTTGTTTATGGTTATAATGCGGGTGTTTCACCTGCCACAGACAGGGCAGCTCCCTGTACTTGTCTATGAACAGGGGGAGGAAGTTGTGGTCATTGAAGCCATCCATTTTATCTGCAAGACACAACACGAGACAAACCCTAATGTCAGGCAAAACTCTCCTAATCTTGTCCCAATATACGCCTCAATCTAGAAGCAGTAGAGGCCCAAGTTTAGATCTTACCTATGTTATCACGATCGGCGCCTCCTATACTCCTTCCTCCGCTCACAGATCATACGTACTACGCACGAGTGTTCCGCTTTATACACACTGCGCATGCGTGTAACTACGCCCGCCCTTGACGTTCTTTTTAGTCTATTCCCCGCCCCTTTTCGTTCGGCGCAGTGGGGGAAGAGCACATGGCGGAGACACAGCAGGTGCGTGCTAATTACAGCAACGAGGAGGAGGAGGAGACAAGCCCGGAGCCTGAAACGTCTGGATCCAAAAGGAGTCGATTTAAGGCATCAAATATGTCCTTTGGGGAGATGTTGGAGATGGTCGACATCCTGAAGAGGGCCGACTATGATGGAAAGTATGGACCTTACCCCAACCCCAATGTCCGAAAGGCCAAGATCATGGCGAAAGTGGTCAAGAGCCTGCACCGAAATTTTGGGGTACGTCGTTCGAAAGATCAGCTCAGGAAGCGGTGGTCGGACCTAAAATTAAGAGAACACGAGCAGTACAGAAAGATCCGGAGAGTGCTGCAAAAAAGTAGTTGTGCTGTGTTCCGATTCTTTTTGTGTTTATTACGTTCGTGCTGCTCAATGTACTTTTCTTAACTGTTGTACAGTTTAAAATGGCAACTTTCATGTTCATTGGCACATAATTCGTTCGTATCAAACATTTTTCTTTCGGCCTATAAAACACCATTGTTTTGGCCATATGCATTTGACCACATTTTTTAGGGCCTACTTGTCTGAAAATAATTTGGTTGTGTAGATGGGTTTGTTACTAGAATGAAATGCAAACTAGATTCTGTGTAAGGAGAGGACACTCAGCAGCTGTTTACACATCTGGACGCTGGAGCACTAGTGTGGGACACAAGAACACCCTTTTTATTAGGGGGTCCCACACAGGTGCTCCAGTGTATACTATAGGGGTGTCTCCATCTGTGAAGCTTGTACAAGACAGGTAAAGTATTGAAGCTTGACAAAGGACACTGAAAATTCTACATCTTGGAACTCTGCCAAAATAGACAATTGTACCCCACTTCCAAGCAATGTTTCATATTTATAGTTCTTCCCTCAAATATCTGTGTGCTAAGTATACCATTTTTTGTTTTACATAGGGGAGAAAAGACTCGGAGGACACCCCTCATCCGAGGAGACCAGAGACCCCCCACCTCTGGAAGAAGGGGAAATCACACAAAGACAAGAAGAGGAGGAGGAGGAAGACGTGGTGGAAATTGGCACCACAACAGGTGAGTGTCTGCGACCACAGGCTCAGGTAAGAGATGGATGCCGCCATATTTATAATACATGTTTTTTTTGGTTTCTCTCTTTTTAGGTGATCGTGATGTTGTGGATCCAGGGCATTTCACCTCGGAAAGTGCACAGATCCTGATTGGGGAGATCATGGGGTGTAATGTTGCATTGGAAAACATCAAGAAAAACATCAATGATGTTATTCAAAAAAATAAGAACATCATTGATGTTTTGGGGAGAGTTTAAAACCCCTCCAAAGCCCTTTCTTTTATGGTGTGCTACAATTTTTAACTTTTTTGAAGAATTGTAGAAAAGCCAAATTTTGAAGATGCACACAGTGTCAACATGTGCTATCTGCCATCACGGGAGATCAATGGACGCGTTTTGGGGGTGCAACCCCTTCCTCAATAATAAAGTAGCTGAGAGGAAGGGGTTGCTCCCCCAAAACACGTCCCTTGATCCCCCGTGATGGCAACTAGCACATGTTGACATTTGTACATTTGTGTGCATCTTCAAAATTTGGCTTTTCATGGGGTGACTTCACCCCATCTGAACGCAATATCAAACTCAGTTCCTAAATACTCATGTCTGATATTGCCTTCAAGTTCTACCTAATGTGAACTTTGTAAGTTCAAGATTTGTGTCTTTCTTGTTGGTTTGAAACATGCCTGTTTTATCTTAAATGTACATTTCTACTTTTTCTAATGCCACCCCAAAAATTGTTATACAACAATAATGTTGGTTTGTTTTAAAAACCTTTTCTAAATGCACATGTGATTGTGCTGGTATTAAAAAGATTGTTAATCAAGAATGTGTGGATTATTGTCTCAACGCTACAACACTTTTGTGGTGCTCCAATTGCTGCTTTCTGTGACAATGGGGGTTATTTCATAAGGGCAAATCCACTTTGCACTACAAGTGCAGTTTCAGTGCAGTTTCAAGTGCACTTGTAGTGCAAAGTGTCTTTGCCTTTAGTAAATAACACCCAACAGTGCTTTGTATAAGGTTACACTATCACGCCATTTTCAGGACTCACCACATTTATGTCAGGGTCAGCTAAAACAAACACAAGCTGTAAATGTCACCAAAGATTTGCTTACTTTTTTTTTATTTGATAAAGGTTTCACACATTGTCTGGCATATTGATAGCCCCCCTACCCGCAAAGAACTCAAGGTATCTTAGGCATCACGGGCACTCAGGGAGGGCAAGCCAGGACGGCCACTTTCAAGCGCCGTCAGGGTTGTTTCATTTATAATTCCGGCCTCAGGCCCAACTGAGCCAGCATAGTTGGCAGAATGTTGCCGTAAAAAGTTATGTAGAACACAGCACGCCAGGATAATGTGATTCAGTTTGTACTCTGCCATATGTATGGGTGTAAGAAATAGGCGGAACCAGCTGGCCATGATTCCAAATGTGTTCTCCACCACTCTTCTGGCTCTGGCCAGCCGGTAATTAAAAACCCTCTGGTCCGGGGTGAGGGTCCTCATCGGGAATGGCCGCATAAGATGGTCCCCCAGCGCAAAAGCTTCATCCGCAATGAAGACGAATGGGAGTCCTTCCACATTGTCTTCTGGAGGTGGAAAGTCCAAGCTGCCATTCTGGAGACACCTGTAAAACTCCGTCTGGACGATGACTCCACCATCGGACATCCGGCCATTCTTCCCCACGTTCACATACAGGAACTCGTAATTAGCTGACGCCACCGCCAACATCACAATACTATTGAACCCCTTATAATTATAATAGTACGACCCCGAGTTTGGTGGTGGGACGATGTGGACGTGTTTGCATTGCTGGCTGATGATTGGCCAAGCATGCACTATGACCATGCTTTGGCCAATCACAGCACCGTCAGCAAAGAGAGCCATAATTGGCCAAAGGCAGGGTGGCTCAGGGGGTTAAGTCCACGCCCCACACTATATAAGGCTGCCTGCACGTTGGCCCTGTGTAGCCCGTTCCTGGTGTACTGTTTCTAATCTACTTCAGGCAGGCAGGTGATTCAGTTAGCTGTCAGACTGGTGTATATATATATATATATAAAAAGTCCAAGAGTTTGCTGCACTTAAAAACTTCTTTTCTTTATTTCACAATATCTTCAGGAGAGATTTACAAAGCAAGTATAATCCTTTCAAGCAATATCAAAAAGCAACAAATGCTTACACAGTTTCAGACATGAGTAGATTCAGATATGGATGGATGGATGGATGGATTACGTTTCGGGCTAGTCAGCTAAAAAAAAGATCCAAATCAACATTTAAGCCATATGGAGCAATCGTATTTAAAAAATGTATCCAGTATACTTCTCTTTTTCTTAGAATCAATTCACGGTTGCCCCCCCTCCTATTTTTCTCAATCCCTTCTAGGACCATATATTTTAATTGTGATACATTGTGGCCAAATTCCAAAAAGTGTCTCGCCAACGGTAATTGGGTTAATTTATCTTGTATTGAGTATTTATGTCTCGCTATCCTGTCTTTTATTTTTTGTGTAGTCTCCCCTACATAAACTAAACTGCACAGGCACTTTATGGCATAAATTACATGGATGGATGGATGGATGGATGGATTACGTTTTGGGCTAGTCAGCTTACGCCCTTCCTGAGATCCATTGAAGCACATCTGAAGGTTTCATTCCAATCATTCATTTAAATACAGGTATTAAATACCTGTATTTAAATGAATGATTGGAATGAAACCTTCAGATGTGCTTCAATGGATCTCAGGAAGGGCGTAAGCTGACTAGCCTGAAACATAATCCATCCATCCATCCATCCATATCTGAATCTACTCATGTCTGAAACTGTGTAAGCATTTGTTGCTTTTTGATATTGCTTGAAAGGATTATACTTGCTTTGTAAATCTCTCCTGAAGATATTGTGAAATAAAGCAAAGAAGTTTTTAAGTGCAGCAACCTCTTGGACTTTTTTTCTATATATAAGGTCGGTGGGAAGACCTGATTGCTGGCACTAAACTGTAAGCAGAGTGCGGTTCTCCTCTACAAGTGAATATATTTTCCCCTGGGAACAAGCACCAGCTACTATCAAGGAATCATTGCAAGGATGGCAACAGGTGGCTCATACTCATTCTCTGAAACAGAGGCTTCAAGGATCATCACTGACACCATGGGATCCAGGGATTTTCTGATCCAGTCCTCCTCTATACAACTTACCAGAAAAATGGAGAAACTAATGCAAAGAGCCATCACCATGGAACTCCACGAGGTAACGTTAGCGGAATACTATAAGTTACAAATAATATCCAGAGGGCTGAGGGTTCGTCTGACTCCAACCCTCTTTTCACAGAACAAGGATTTTAAAACCAAATTTGCCCAGATCCTCAATAAATGTTCCTTTGATATCATGACATTAACTGTGCAATTTTTGCAACAAGAGAGGACTCTCGTACAGCAGGAGATTGCTGAACTTGAAAGGCAGTTACAACAATGTTCTAATCAAGAGGAACTACAGGAATTCAAGAAAATTAATAATGATAAATTAGAAAGATTTCGCACCAATATTCAATTCCGTAAGCATACAAAACTTGAACGAGATCGGGAAGATTATAAAAACGATTGTGTCTACAATTGGACTGATCCTACATATTACCATTCAAAGGGCTACAGAAAATTACAACGTAAAAATCTGGCTAGCTCAAACTCCTCTATGACATCTACTGGATCATCCACCAGTGTATCAACTACTCCTTTTTTTCCAGGGAACCTGACCCAATCCGGACCAGGAGGGGCGGTCGGCGAACAAAGAAAAGACACAGCAGGGGGTGTAACCACCAGCCGCCAGAACCGCCAGAGACACTAGATGAAAACCTGGTACATAACATTTCTTCTATTGTTTTGTCTAAAACTGAACTAAGTGTTTTGAATAAGGGTTTGGGCTTTTGCCCTAAAGAGAAAATGAATGATTTTGTACTTAAACAGGATTTATATAGATTTTTTTAGACAATTAAGATTTAAAGCGTACTATTCTGGTGTGTCCACTGCCACAACTAAAGAATTATCAAAATTATCAATCAAAAACATGGGTTTAAAACCAAAAAGCACTAAAGTACCACCCACTTCATGTGCTGCTGTAGAGGTATATATAGAGAAAGTGGAAAATGACATAAAAAAAAATTTTGTGTGATAGAGATAAGAGAGACCATATACCTCACAATCTAAATAGAGATGAGATTGCAGCGTTAAACTCCTTGTCAGTCCGGCGTGATATCACTATCAAGCCGGCTGACAAGGGGGGAGCTATTGTGGTAATGGACACATCCATGTATGAAAATGAAGTTATGAAACATCTTAGTGATACTCTTACTTATAAAAGACTTGATTGCTGTCCAGTTTTTAAAGTACAAAAAAGGATAAAAACAACCTTAACTAAGGCAGTTAAACAAAAAATCATTGATGATGAAACTATGGAGTTTTTGATATGTGAATATCCGGTTACACCGGTACTGTATATGTTACCAAAAATCCACAAAGACCCCAAAAATCCCCCGGGACGTCCCATTGTATCAGGGATGGAATCTGTGACAACACATCTAGCACAATACCTGGATAAGTGTTTGACACCATTGCTATTAAACACTAAATCATTTATAAGAGATACTACTGATTTTTTGTCAAAAATTCAAGATATAAACTTGTCACCAGATTCCATCCTAATATCATGGGATGTCTCTAGTTTATTTACTATTATTACACATGATTTAGGAATAGAGACATGTCAGCGATTGTTAATTCAATCAGGCATCTATAAAACCGAACAAATTTCATTTCTGCTTGACCTTTTGAAAATTACTCTTGAGGAGAACTATTTTCTTTTCAGGGATACTCATTTCTTGCAACTGAACGGAGCAGCGATGGGTTCAAATGTTGCACCCCCATATGCGATCGCATTTATGAATATGATAGAGACGTCCTTTATTTATGTCAATGATTTATTTTTAAAACATTGCCAATGTTGGTACAGATTTGTGGACGATATTTTTGCTATATGGAATGGTAACATGGAAAGCCTATACTTATTTGATAAATACATTAACCATTTAGTACCTGGATTAAAGTTTAACATTGAAATTGGTAAAAATTAGATCTCTTTTCTTGATACTCTACTTAAATTGAACAATGGGCAGATTACTACCGACTTATATGTGAAACCCATGGACCGTAACCAATTACATTTTAATAGCTTTCATCCCCCAAACTTTTTTTCATCCATCCCAAAAAGTCAGATGATGAGGGTACAGCGGATCGTGAGCGACCCGCTGTGCCGTGATCAGAGACTTAATTAAATAAAAAACAAACTTACTAGTAGAAGATACCCACAAGCTTTAGTTAATATCGATTATCCTCATACAGACTATAAGAGATCACCCCGAAAGGAAAACAAGAGAATCCCCTTTATTATGCAGTATCATCCCTTCTCCAACAAAATCAACCAAATTGTCAAAAGACATTGGAATCTTTTAAGATCCAGTTACCCCATGGTACAGGAATTCTGGAATCCACCCATGCCCTCCTATAGAAAAGGTAGAACGATACGAGATCGATTGATTAAATCTGATCAACCTGTGGCTGCAGCAGCCAAACTAACCTTTCTGGGACCAAAAAATCTGGGATCGTATCCCTGCTTGCCATGCATACAATGTAACTCTATGATTAAAGGTAAATACTTTACACATCCACATAGGGGTTTTAATACCCCCATACGGGGTTACTATACATGCCAATCCTCATATGTAATTTATGCCATAAAGTGCCCGTGCGGTTTAGTTTATGTAGGGGAGACTACACAAAAAATAAAAGACAGGATAGCGAGACATAAATACTCAATACGAAATAAACTAACCCAATTACCGTTGGCGAGACACTTTTTGGAATTTGGCCACAATGTATCACAATTAAAATATATGGTCCTAGAAGGGATGAGAAAAATAGGAGGGGGGGCAACCGTGAATTGATTCTAAGAAAAAGAGAAGTATACTGGATACATTTTTTAAATACGATTGCTCCATATGGCTTAAATGTTGATTTGGATCTTTATTTATTTGTTTAATTGTTGGAATAAGCATTTAAAAGTAGCCAGATTAAATAACTTTATGATGGGGATAATTTTTTGTTTTTACTCATGAATGTACCATTTTCCTGCATTTTTATAGGTATTCTGAATATATTATAATGCGAGTGAGGAGAATGAGAGATTTGACACCTGCTGCTTATCCTTGCTTTAATGGCATGTTATAGAAACATATGCATATATAGATGTTAAATGGTATGCGATTTGAACTAATTAGCCATATTGATTCCATATGTGAAGTACTTCACTAAACCTGTATTTAAATGAATGATTGGAATGAAACCTTCAGATGTGCTTCAATGAATCTCAGGAAGGGCGTAAGCTGACTAGCCCGAAACGTAATCCATCCATCCATCCATCCATCCATATCTGAATCTACTCATGTCTGAAACTGTGTAAGCATTTGTTGCTTTTTGATATTGCTTGAAAGGATTATACTTGCTTTGTAAATCTCTCCTGAAGATATTGTGAAATAAAGCAAAGAAGTTTTTAAGTGCAGCAACCTCTTGGACTTTTTTTCTATATATAAGGTCGGTGGGAAGACCTGATTGCTGGCACCAGAGTGCGGTTCTCCTCTACAAGTGTATATATGTATATATATATATATATATATAGATATATATATATATATATCTATATATATATATATATATATATATCCACTGTATCCAGTTTAGCTAGATCTCACTGCAGACCATTCCTGGTGTACTGTTTCTAATATACTTCAGGCAGGCAGTTGATTCAGTTAGCTGCAGTGCTTTTAGTATATATGTACATCTCAGCTTTGTATATATATATATATATATATATATATATATATATATATATATATATATATATACACACACTGTATCCTGTGTAGCTAGATCTGACTGCAGGCCATTCCTGGTGTATGTATTCAAATACACTTTCAGGCAGGCAGGCCAGGCAGGTTATTCAGTGATCTACATTACATAAAATATATATACTGTCTCCTAGGCTCTGTGTAAACAGCTAACAGTGCTGGTTGTGGACACAGTGCATCCTCAGCATGTGGCCGTGGGGCACGGTTGTCCTTTTTTTTTTGACAGCTGGCCGCATTGAGCCACAACATGCAGAAGAGTTGGTAGAGTGGATCACAAAGCCGTCCTCATCCTCCTCATCCTCTGTCACCCAGGCTAAGACAAGTTTGGCTGCCAATGCAGCTGCCAAAGCGGCCTATTCCTTCGGCTCAATGGCATCCGTCACTCCTTCCCTAGCCCCATCACCATGTCCTGAGGAGTCCACCGAACTGTTCGACCACAGTGTCAGGTACATGCTGCAGGAGGATACGCAGCGTTTTGAAGGCTCAGATGATGGTACCCAGGTTGAGGATGAAGGCAGTAACGTGAGCCCAGAGAGAGGGGGTGCCCACAAGGACAAGAAACTGGCAGTCATGTTCTCCCAGCTGCAGCATACTGCCAGGTTTGCTCCAGTGGCGAGGAGGGAGGGGATGATGAGGTCACTGACTCTACGTGGGTGCCTGATAGAAGAGAGGAGGAGGAGGCACATCTCCAACGAGGCAGGATGCCCTCCAGGGCCCAGCTTAAGGACAGCCAACCAACTGCATCACACCGCAGTTCTTTGGTGTGGGCCTTTCTTGAGACATGTGCAACAGATTGCACCGTTGCTGTTTGCAACATATGTATGAAGCATATCAAGCGTGGCCAAAACAGCAGCCACTTGGGCACCACATGCTTGACCAGACATATGTCGAGCTCCCATGCAGTCTGTTGGCAACAGTACTTAAAAGACCCACACCAAAGAACAAGGCGGACCTCTCCTTGCTCCTTATCAGCTGGGATCTCCAACCCCACTATACCTTCAGTCCTCTCAGAGACCTGCACTGAGAGGAATGAAGGTGTAGAATTAGGTGTCCCAAGCACTTGCGGGCAATCTGCTAGCGATACACCTAAATCTGATTGTAGCAGGCAAATTTCCCTACCCCAGTTGCTAAACCGTCTAAAGAAATTTGGTTCCAGCCATCCACATGCTCAGTGGCTGAATGCTAGTTTGGCTAAATTGCTAGCACTCTAACTGCTGCCTTTTCAGCTGGTAGACTCTGCCCCCTTTCCAGAATTTGTGGAATGTGCGGTACCTCAGTGGCAGGTTCCCAAACACCATTTTTTTTTTTCGGAAGGCCATTCCGGCTCTCTAACGGCATGTGGAAGGCAATGTCTTGGCCTTGTTGGATAGGACGGTCAGCGGTAAGGTGCATATTACTCATGGTCCTGCAGGCATGGACAGGGACGTTACCTTTCTTTCATGGTGCACTGGGTAACCCTGCTGGCAGCTGGGAAGGATGCAGGACAGGGTGCAGTAATGTTGGAGCTTGTTCCGCCACCATGCTTCCAAAATGCTGGTAGTGGTGATTCTGCCACACCTCTCTCCTCCACCCCCTCCTCTTCTTCCTCTATGGCCTCTTCCTGTGCAGATTTGTCCTCGGAACCAGCGGTGCTCCGTAGGCATTCTGGGGGCTACGCAAGCACTCAGGCAAAAAGATGCCATGCGGTGCTTGAGTTGGTCTGCTTGGGGGACAGGAGCCACACTGTGGCAGAGTGTCAGGGAAATGGCTGTGTTGTGGGCAATTCTGCCAGTAACCCTCATGGTGGCGTCAGGCGAGTTTCTGTGCGCCTGCGCGCATGCAGATGCGCGATAGCTGGACCACAGCAGTCTGTGCGCGCCAAAGTGTGCACACGTGCGCGCGCGCACGCCCTGATCTTATGGGCACACCCCCCTGACCTATTTAAACCTGCCACTGACTCTTGCAGTTTGCTGGATTATCAAACAGCTCCTGTGTTCCTGTGCCTTGTATACTCTGAAGACGCCTGCTTGACCTCTGCTTGGCTTGACCTGTGCTCCTGTTTATCTCCTTGCTCTGACCCCGGCTTGGCTGACTACTCTCCGATCTTCTGCCCTGCGTGTATGACCCGGCTTGTTCCTGTACCTCTCTCGGACTGTCTTTTGGTATCTGACCCCTGGCCTGGCTGCGGACCCTGTTCCTGGTTTACCCTGCTGTTATCGCTCAAGACTTCTCTCCGCACGGCTGCCACAATGTACTCTAGCTACTTACAGCCAACCAGCCAGCTTGCAGTATTCCTGGCAACCCGTGCACCTCTGTGCATCTCATTCCCTGTACCCAAATCCAGGGACGCGCTACACTCAGCCACAAGGGATGCCCTCTCAGCAACCCGGCCTCACACTACAGACTTGACAGTATAATCCAGCCATGACTGAGGCCGGCAGAGGTGCGTCCCCATTAGAGACTTTGTACCAACAAGCCACCACTCTGACCCAAGCAGTTCAGAAGTTACAGGAAGGCTATCTGCAACTAACAGATAAGTTGCAACACCTGTCAGAGTCATCTGCTGACGAACAATCCTCTGCGGCTCCCTTGATGATGTTCCCGCCTCCAGAACCCAGAGTTCCCATTTCAGAGCGATTCTCCGGAGACCGGAAAAAGTTCAGATCCTTCAAGACTGCCTGCCTATTGTACCTAGCCCTGCAACCCCGGACTTTTGCTTTAGAGACTGTTAAAGTCAGGTTCCTCATCTCTTTGTTGTCCGATAAACCTCAGGCCTGGGCCCATAACTTATTGGAACAAAAGAGTCCAGTCATTTGCACGGTGGACGCATTCCTGGCAGCCATGGCACAACTTTACGAGGATTCCCAGCGTACTGCCACCACTGAAGCTGCTCTGCATTCTCTGCAGCAGGGTAGGCGACCAGTAGAGGACTATACTCTGGACTTCCGGCGGTGGTCCGCAGACACAGCCTGGAATGAGGCAGCTTTACTACACCAGTTCCGCCTAGGACTCTCCAAATCCCTCAAGGACGAGTTGGCCAGGATCAGGATTCCCACTACACTCGAGGGTCTCATCCAATTATCCATCCAACTGGATCGACGTTTGCGGGAGAGACAGTCCGAATAATCACGAACCTGCAGACCCGCCAGTACACCCACCTTTGGATCAGTTCCCAAGCAGATTGGCCTGTGACGTTCCACACTAACTCCTGATGAAAGACGACATCGTATCCTAGCCAATCTCTGCCTCTATTGTGGAGGAAACGGACATTACCTATGCGACTGTCCCAGGAAGTTCAAGAAGCCACCCATCTACTCTCCAGCATATTTCCAGGTTTCCGGGACTTCTCCCTCACAACTCCTTCTCCCTATTTCACTGCAGTTGGCAGAAGAAGAGATCTGGCTCCAGGTTATAATCGATTCTGGTGCATGCAGTTGCTTTGTGGACTTGAACCTGGCAAGAAACCTTAGGTCGCCCCTCCTCCACAAGAAACGGGGTCTGGAAGTCCGTTTAGCACATGGCACCCTACCTAACTCCGGCCTTGTTACTCAAGAGACTTCTCCTCTGCTTGTTACTTCTCCCGATGGCCATCAAGAATTCATACGTTTTGACGTTTTGAGTTCACCTATGTCTCCAATTATCTTGGGTATCTCTTGGCCCAAAGCCCATAACCCCCAGATCGATTGGATCAAGAAGGAAGTCCTGTTCACTTCCCCCTATTGCCAACAACATTGCCTCATCCCTGAATCCAGAGATACCACCAGTTGTCTGACAGTTCAGTCGGTATCCTCCACTAACCAGGATGTACCACGGACGTACCATGAATTCCTGGACGTTTTGATAAGAGAAAGGCCGATGTTCAACCACCACATCGGCCATATGATTGTCCTATCGAGCTGCTTCCAAGGGCCGAAGTTCCATTTGCACGTATATTCCCCCTCTCTGAAGTGGAATTGGGGACACTACGACAGTACATAGATGAAAATTTGGCAAAGGGCTTCATCCGTCCTTCTTCTCCTGCCGGTGCCGGCATTTTCTTTGTCGAAAAAAAAGATAAGACTCTAAGACCATGTGTGGACTATAGGGAATTAAATAAAATCACCATAAAGAACCAATATCCACTCCTACTGGTCCCCGAACTCTTCCAGAGACTTTGTTCAGCCCAAGTGTTCACCAAACTCGACCTCCGGGGTGCCTACAACCTTGTTCGCATCCGTGAGGGCGATGAGTGGAAGACAGCATTCAGAACGAGGTTTGGGCAGTTTGAGTATTTGGTGATGCCGTTTGGGCTCTGTAACGCCCCGGCTACTTTCCAGCACTTCGTAAACAACATCTTCCGGGAATATTTTGACTACTTCGTCATCTTCTATCTGGATGACATCCTTATCTTCTCAACCACCTTGGATCTCCATCGGACTCACGTAATACACGTAACTCACGTAATACAAGACAGTATTACTCACACTAAGAAAACACGGACTTTACGCGAAAGCAGAAAAGTGTGACTTTGAAAAGAAATCCATCCATTCCTAGGGTTCATCATCTCTACCGGTGGTGTAGCTATGGATCCACAGAAAGTGCAGGCAGTCCTAGACTGGCCAACTCCGTCAGACAAGAAGGGTATACAAAGGTTTGTAGGGTTTGCAAACTTCTATAGAAGGTTTATTAGGAACTTTTCTTCCATCATCTCGCCCATAACCCAAGTAACCCGCCTACATGTTCGCTTCCTGTGGTCCTCCGAAGCCCAATCTGCCTTTGAGAAACTGAAGTCTTTGTTTAGTTCTGCACCAATTCTTCAACATCCTGATCCTGCCCTGCCCTATATTTTAGAGGTCGATGCCTCAGAGGTAGCTACAGGAGCAGTACTTTCACAGCGCCTGGGACCCAAGTCTCTGCTTCACCCTGTGGCCTTCTCCTCCCGGAAAATGTGCCAGCCTGAGAGGAATTAAGATGTAGGTGATCGTGAGCTTCTGGCCATTAAGACAGCCTTAGAAGAGTGGAGATACCTTCTTGAGGGAGCCGCGCACCCTATAATGATATTCACCGATCACAGAAACCTCGAGTACCTCCGCACTGCCAAACGCCTGAGACCCCGTCATGCTCGCTGGGCTCTGTTCTTTTCATGATTCAACTTTCACATTACCTACTGCCCTGGCTCCAAGAACGACAAGGCCGATGCTTTATCCCGAATGTTTCCTGATACCCAAGAAGAAACAACATCCAGTACGATCTTGTCTCCACAGAACTTTCTTTTGATTCAACCTGATCTAAGGTCTTCTTTTGAACAGGCCTCCCTCCAATGCCAGGAACCAGAGACTTCCTCTCTAAGAAGCCAGGGGGGGGGGTATCTCTGGTATCAGGACAAGATCTTTGTCCCACAACAAGCCAGAATCCAGGTCTTACAAACTTTACATGATCATCAACTTGCTGGCCACTTCGGTGTACGGAAAACTATGGATCTTATTCAGCGATCCTTTTGGTGGCCTACCTTGAAAACTGATTGCAAAAAATATGTAAGCTCCTGCACTACCTGCCAGCGAAACAAGGGGTCTAACATTAAGTCTTGGGGTCTGCTACATCCTTTGCCGGTACCAGAACAACCATGGAGGAATATATCTATGGACTTCATAGTAGAGCTGTCCCCCTCTGAAAGATTCACAACGATCCTAGTTGTTGTAGACCGTCTGTCCAAGATGTCACACTTCGTGCCTATGATAGGTACTCCTTCCGCTGCAGACACAGCAAAAGCCTTCATAAGAGAGATAGTCAGACTTCACGGCCTTCCTGACAGCATTGTGTCTGATAGAGGGGTCCAATTTACTTCCCGATTTTGGAGAGAGCTCTGCAAAGTGTTGTCTACTGAAGTTTGCCTATCCTCTGCCTATCACCTTCAGAGCAACGGTCAGACTGAAAGGACTAATCAGACCTTAGAACAATATTTACGCTGTTTCTGCTCCATTTCCCAGGATGGCTGGTTCTTGTTACTCCCCTGTGCGGAGTTCGCATACAATAATTCAGTACATTCAATCACCAATCAATCACCGTTTTGGGCCAACTATGGTTTCCATCCTTCATTTCTACCTAATGTCATTCCAGAGACCTCAGTCCCAGCAGTTCAAGACAGGATAAAATCCATTCAGGCTAACTATCAAACTCTCCGGTTAACCATGCAAAAGGCTCAAGAGGACTACAAGGAACAATATGACAAGAAGAGGAGAGAGAGCCCTAGCTTTAAGGTTGGAGATGAGGTTTGGCTCTTCTCGGCAAATCTTAAACTTCCTTGTCCTTCCCGGAAATTGGGACGAAGATTTATCGGCCCATTCAAGATTAGACGGGACATTAATCCAGTAGCTTTTGAACTGTCACTTCCGAGTTCTTATAAAGTACACCCTGTGTTTCATGTCTCTTTACTTAACCACTTGACAACTGGGCACTTAAACCCCCTTCCTAACCAGACCAATTTTCAGCTTTTGGTGCTCTCACATTTTGAATGACAATTACTCAGTCATGCAACACTGTATCTATATGAAATTTTTGTCCTTTTTTTCACACAAATGGAGCTTTCTTTTGGTGGTATTTAATCACCACTGGGTTCTTGATTTTTTGCGCCGTAAAAGAAAAAAGACCGAAAAATCTGTAAAAAAAAAAATTTTTCTTCATTTCTGTTATAATATTTTGCAAATGAGTAATTTTTCTTCATATATTTTGGGCAAAATTTATACCACTACATATCTTTGGTAAAAATAACCCAAATCGGTGGATATTATTTGGTCTTTTTGAAAGTTATAGAGTCCAAAAGCTGTGGTGCGAATATATGAAAATTGATCACACCTGAAGTACTGACGGCCTATCTAATTTCTTGAGACCCTAACATGCCAGAAAAGTACAAATACCCCCCAAATGACCCCTTTTTGGAAAGAAGACATTCCAAGGTATTTAGAAAGATGCATGGTGAGTTTTTTGAAGTTGTCATTTTTTTCCCACAATTCTTTGCAAAATCAAGGTTTTTTTTTTACTTTTTTTTTTTTTTCCACAAAATTGTCATATTAGCAGGTTATTTCTCACACAGCTTATGCATACCACAAATTACACCCCAAAACACATTCTGCTATTACTCCCAAGTACGGCGATACCACATGTGTGAGACTTTTACACAGCGTGGCCACATACAGAGGCCCAACATGCAGGGGAGCACCTTCAGGCGTTCTGGAGAACCCAGGCCAATTCTGACATTTCTCTCCTACATGTAAAAATCATCATTTATTAGCTAGAAAATTACATAGAACCCCAAAACATTATATATGTTTTTTTAGCAAAGACCCTAGAGAATACAATGGCGGTCGTTGCAACTTTTTATCTCGCACGGTATTTGCGCAGCAATTTTTTAAACGCGTTTTTTTTTTTTTTTAAATGTTTGTGCTTTACAAAAACCAAAACAGTAAAGTTAGCCCAATGTTTTTGCATAATGTGAAAGATGAAGTACGCCGAGTAAATAGATACCCAACATGTCACCTTTCAAAATTGCACGCGCTTGTGGAATGGCGCCAAACTTTGCTACTCAAAAATCCCCATAGGCGACGTTTTAAAATTTTTTACTTTTTTTAACAATCAGGAGTGCTTTATTGAAAAGTATAAAATGCAGTACAAAAGAAAAAAGAAGTAAACAGACCATGTGTATAGAAGTACATACAATTCCGGATCATATATTTGACAAAGGGTAAACTCCTGCTCACATAATTGTTATCATACTACTTTCAAGGCATCTACACCAATTCGCATAGTATTCTTTATAAACCATGCTAGACAATCCTATCAGGCACATCAAAAACATTGTCAGCTAATCCATGGTAACCAAACCTTCTCATACTTCCATGGGCATCCCTGACTCGTATACGTCAGTCTATAGAGAGGCAAAGCGTTGTTAATTCTCTTTTCCCAGGAGGATAGGGTCGGAGGGCGAGCGGAGATCCACCCAGCAAGAATCTCTTTCTTGGCATAATAGAAGAGGAGCGAAATTAAAATTTTGCTATGATGCGACCTGTGCTCATCCTCATGTATGCCCAGTAAGGCCATCTCAGGTGTTTTAGGAACTGACAAGTCCATTCTAAGATTTAAGTGATCATACACTCCCATCCAGAACTTTATCAAAGCAGGGCAGTCCCAGAACATGTGAAGATACGTACCAATCTGGGTTTGGCATCTAGGGCAATGTGGATCCCTATCAGGGTAAATTTTGGATAACCTCGCCGGAGTGAAATAGACCCTGTGTAAAAATTTTGTTTGTGTCAGTTTATCTCCGGCAGATATTACCAGTTTGGGACCTTGCTCCAGACAAGTCTCCCAGTCCTCTCTATCCAAAGTGGGGATGTCCGATTTCCAAGTATTCCACAACCTGTCCATCTTGGGTATATCCCTAGGCAGCAGCGTGCTATATATGGCAGACAGGGGTTTCACTAGATCATTACTGGACAACAGATCTTCTAACGGGTCTAATTGTAGTAGAGGAGGGACAGGGAATTGTGCCCGAGTCGCATGACGTAATTGAGCGTATCGGAAAAACATCCATCCCGGAAGCCTATACGTTCTTGACATAAGCGCAAAGGACATCAATTCCCCATTGGGCATAATATCCCTTAGGGTTTTGATTCCGAATCCTGCCCATAATTGGGGATCAGGGATTGTTCGGTAATGGGGCAACTGAGGATTTCCCCAAAGAGGCTGGACAGGCGCCCAACGCCCCACAAGGGAGAAGCTCTTACTAGCCATCTTCCATACCTGTAGTGTTGCTCTAGTCGGAGCAGGAAGCTCCGTATATGCTTTTACCCCCCTATAGACCAAATTTTGCAGATCTTGTAAAGAGCCAAGCTTCGCAGCCTCTACACATACTGCTGCATTAGAACGCCTCCCCTCAAACCACCAGTACGTCGGCACCAGCATCGCCGCCCAATAATAGCGTCTGAAATTGGGGAGAGCAAGCCCCCCCAACTGTGTGGGGAGTTGTAATGTGGACTTGGCTAGACGCGGAACAGCTGCATTCCAGATGAAGGAAATAATTTATTTATCTATTTCCCGAAAAAAGGATGCCGGGAGCCAGATCGGGCTATTTCTAAAAAGGTACGTGAACTTGGGTAAGAGCATCATTTTTAAGATGTTTATACGCCCCAGCAGATTCAGAGGTAGTCCAGACCATGCACGGCACCTTTCTTTAAGGAGGTGGAGTAAAGGAAGTATATTTAGGTTATAGTATTGTGCAGCATCCCTGGATACTCGAACCCCGAGGTACTTGAACTCTGTGACCCACTGGAGAGGCGTACCTCCCGTCGCATCAGGGATCCCACTATCAAGGGGGAAAAGGACTGATTTAGACCAATTTATTCGAATCCCCGACGCAGCACCAAATCTATCAAAAATGTCCAAAGCGGCCATCAGAGATGGTCCAGCATCATTCAAGTAAAGTAATGCGTCGTCCGCATACAATGAAATCTTCTCTTCAAGTCTACCAATCTGCATCCCTCTAACCTCCGAGGATTCTCTAACCAAAATCGCCAATGGCTCCAGGGCTAGAGCAAATAAACTAGGTGACAGCGGGCACCCCTGGCGAGTGCCTCTGTGAAGTGGGAAGGGATCCGAGATCCTATCATTGGTGCGCACCCTAGCCTTCGGTGCTCTATAAAGCAATTTAATCCATTGGCAAAAGCCAGGGCCGAAGCCAAATCTCTCTAGCACTTCCCCAAGATATTCCCACTCCACAGAGTCAAACGCCTTTTCAGCGTCCAGGGAGGCGATCACTCTATCCCCACAGTTATCATGGGCGATGGACAGGTTGAGGAACAAACGCCTGATATTAATATCTGTCCCCTTGCCCGGCATGAAACCGGTCTGATCAACATGGATCAATGTGGAAATGATTGAGGACAGGCGGGTGGCAAGGATTTTGGCTAGAATTTTTGTATCCACGTTAAGTAATGAAATGGGTCGGTAGGACGCACATTCCTGAGGATCTTTACCCTGTTTGTGGATCAAAACTATGACCGCCTCCTCCATGGATTCCGGCAGAGCACCCCTCTCAGCCAGTACAGCAAAGAGGGACGTGAGTTTAGGTGCAAGCAGCTCCATATTTTGAGAGTAGAACTCCGTGGGGAGTCCGTCCACCCCCGGGGTCTTTCCTTTCTGCAAGCCACTTATTGCAATCTGTACCTCCTCCAGGGAGATATCCTTATCCAACATTGCCCTGTGCTCCTCAGATAATGTAGGAAAGGGGATATTATTCAAATACTCCTGCAATGCCAAAGTATTACAACTAGTTCTGGAAGTGTATAGATCACTAAACAAACGGGAAAATCTAGCATTGATGTCCTCTGGAGAGGTCAGCAACTCCCCACTATCGTCGCGCACTCCTGCTATGTGTGTGGTTCCCATCTGTCCACGAGCCTGCCAGGCCAATAATCTCCCATTTTTGTTGCCATATTCAAATATCCTTTGCGTTTTAAAATTTTTTACTGGTTACATGTTTTGAGTCACAGAGGAGGTCTAGGGCCAAAATTATTGCTCTCGCTCTACCGATCGCAGCGATACCTCACATGTGTGGTTTGAACACTGTTTTCATATGTGGGTGGGACTTACATATGCGTTTGCTTCTGCATGCAAGCGCACAGGGACAGGGGCGCTTTAAAAAAAATTTTTTTTTTTATTGTTCATTTTACTTTATTTATTTTAGTTTGATGCTTTTTTCCAAAAAAAAAATTTTTTGACCACTTTTATTCCTATTACAAGGAATGTAAACATCTTTGTAATAGGAATATGGCATGACAGGTCCTCTTTACAGTGAGATATGGGGTCAATAAGACCCCACATCTCACCTCTAGGCTGGGAAGCCTGAAATAAAAAAATTAAAAAATGATCCTGGCTTCGATCGTAGCGGTGAGTCGGTAGAAGCGCGGGAGGGGGGGACATCCCCTCTCGCCTCCCGTAAGAACGATCAAGCAGTGGAACAGCCGCTATGATCATTCTTATGGTGTAGGGAATCGCCGGCTGAAAAAGCTGATATCTGCATGATGCCTGTAGCTCATTCAGATATCCCCGCACAAAGTCAAGGACGTTGTATGACGGCCGGCGGGTGGGAAGTGGTTAAAACGCATTTTTTTTTTTTAACACAAAGTTGTCCATTTATACAATATTTCTACCACATAACATGTACATACCAAAAATGACACCCCAAAATAGATTCTCCTACTCCTCCTGAGTACGGCAATACCACATGTGTGAGACTTCCACAGCCTGGCCACATACAGAGGCCGAGTACAGCCGAGTACACCTGAGCATGGCTCAGCATGGCAGGGTATGGCTGGGTATGGCGGGGTATTGCAGAGTATGGCGGGGTATTGCGGAGTATGGCGGGGTATTGCGGAGTATGGCGGGATATTGCGGAGTATGGCGGGGTATGGCGGGGTATGGCGGGGTATGGCGGAGTATGTCGGAGTATGGCGGGGCATGGCGGCGTATGGCGGGGTATGTCGGAGTATGGCGGGGCATGGCGGAGTATGGCGGGGTATGTCGGAGTATGGCGGGGTATGTCGGAGTATGGCGGTGTATGTCGGACTATGGCGGGGTATGGCGGGGTATGTCGGAGTATGGCGGGGTATGTCGGAGTATGGCGGGGTAATGCGGGGTATTGCAGGGTAATGTGGGGCTTTGCAGAGTATTGTGGGGGTATTGCAGAGTAATGTGGGGCTTTGCAGAGTAATGTGGGGTATTCCAGGGTAATGTGGGGCTTTGCAGAGTATTGTGGGGGTATTGCAGAGTAATGTGGGGCTTTGCAGAGTAATGTGGGGTATTCCAGGGTAATGTGGGGCTTTGCAGAGTAATGTGGGGGTATTGCAGAGTAATGTGGGGCTTAGCAGAGTAATGTGGGGTATTCCAGGGTAATGTGGGGCTTTGCAGAGTATTGCACAGCATTGCAGAGTAGTAGGGATGGCTGAGCATGGATGGATGGATGGCTGGATGTCTCTGTGCAGCGCTGTGGGCACTACACATCCAGCCCACAGCGTTGCAGCCATCCATCCATCCCCCTCTCCGCTCACAGTGTACCGATCGGTACACAGGAGGGGAGGAGAGGAACCGGCGTCATCAGATGACGCCGGACTGTTTACATGTGATCGCGCCGTCATTTGACGGCGCGATCACATGGTAAACGGCCGCGATCAGCGGCCATTTACCGGGATCCGTGATGCGCCGGGTCCTCTGGACCCGGCGGTCACGGATGTGTTCGGGTGCACGCCCCAGGGGGCGCGCGAGAGGGGAATTCTGGGAGGACGTCATAGTACGCCCTCCCAGAGTTATCCAACCGCCCTGCAGCCGTCATTCGGCTATGGGCCGGTTGGTAAGTGGTTAAAGCTGTTATCTCTAGTCCTTTTTCAGGAAGGAAAGAAGATCCTCCGCCTCCAGTTTCTGTGGGAGATGAAACAGAGTATGGAGTTGAGGCCATCCTGGACTGCCGCCGGAGAGGTAGGATCATTCAATTTCTTATAAAGTGGAAGGGTTACCTCCTAGACTTTTGCAGAGATTGCGAGTTCGTTACCCCGAAAGATGGGCCCGGTTGGGCATCCGGAGGTTGCCCCTTGGGGGGGCACTGTCAGGGAAATGGCTGTGTTGTGGGCAATTCTGCCAGTAACCGTCATGGTGGCGCCAGACGAGTTTCTGCGCGCACACAGATGCGCGATAGCTGGACCACAGCAGTCTGTGCACGCCAATGCGCGCACTCATGCGCGCACGCCCTGATCTTGTGGGCACACCCCCCCCCCCGGCTTATTTAAACCTGCCACTGACACTTGCAATTTGCTGGATTATCAAACAGCTCCTGTGTTCCTGTGCCTTGTATACTCTGAAGACCCCTGCTTGACCTCTGCTTGGCTTGACCTGTGT